>NC_143067.1:9855454-10158484 GCF_052426305.1 Pelodiscus sinensis
TGTTACAAGTGAGTGTAATCAGTGTCCTCCTTCACTTCCTCCTCCTTTTCTTCTTCTTCATCTCCTCGTCTTCATCCTTCTTCTCCTCCACTTCCTCCTCCTTTTCCTTCTTCTTCTCCCCTTCCTCCTCCTTCATTTCCTCCTCCTATTCTTCTTCTTCTTCTCCTCCCCTTCCTCCTCTCCTCCTCCACATCACAGCTTGGAGCCCACAGGATCCCAAAGGACAGTAGGAAATGGCATGGTACCTTAGGTCCTGATCCAGAGCCCACTGAAATCATTGAGACTCTTCCCACTAACTTCTGTGGGGTTTGCTCCCCTCCCGGCCCCGGACCCTTTAAAGGGGCACGGGCTGGCTACGGTGCCCGTGCCAGTTGCAAGCCTGCCAGCACCCAGCCAGCAGACCCTGCACCTGGCACGGCTCGAGCCAGCCACCCGATGCCCCCCAGCCCTCCCCCTCTTCCCGGGACCAGGCTGGCGGCTCCCGGGAGCTTGCCCGGGACCGCAAGAGGCGGGCACCCACCTGGACTAGTGCGGACATCGTGGACCTTGTCCACGATCTCCACACTAGGCACAGGAAAGTGGCCGTCTAGGGCAGGAGAGCTGCCAGCCTGGCCACCCAGGAGCAGGTGTGCATGAAAATCAAGGGGGTCCACTGAGACCCCCGACCCTGAGCCCTGAGCTTACAATGGCCGTCCTAGGTCAGACCAAAGGTCCATCTAGCCCAGTAGCCTGTCTGCCGACAGCGGCCAACCCTAGGGACCTTGGAGGGGATGAACCGAAAACAGTGACCAAGCCATTTGTCTCGTGCAATCCCTCTCCAGCCTTCCACAAACCTTGGGCAGGGACACCACTCCTACCCCCTGGCTAATAGCACTCCATGGACCCAACCTCCATGACTTGATCTCACGTCTCTTTAAACTCTGTTCTAGTTCTAGCCTTCACAGCCTCCTGCAGCAAGGAGTTCCACAGGTTGACTCTTTGCTTTGTGAAGAACAACTTTCTGTTACTAGTTTGAAGCCTGCTACCCATTCCTTTCCTTTGGTGTCCTCTAGTCCTTCTTTATGGGAACTCATGAAGAACTTTTCTGGATGCACCCTCTCCACCCCACTCCTGCTTTTAGAGACCTCTATCCTGTCCCCCCTCCGTCTCCTCTTTTCTAAGCTGAAAAGTCCCAGTCTCTTTAGCCTCTCTTCATATGGGACCTGTTCCAGACCCCTGATCATTGTAGTTGCCCTCCCCTTTCCCAGCCTCTCTCTTCCCCTCTCCCAGCTCCTTTTCCCAGTCTCCCCAAGTTTTGTTCAATAAAGACAGATTCCATTTTTGAACACAATTGTCCTTTATTTTGTACATCAAGAAAAGGGGCTAGGGAAGGGTAAGTGGAAGGAGGTGAGGGAGAAATGGGGTACGCGCCCCCGATGGGGAGGACTGGGCTGGCTCTGCGGGCTTCTGGGGGTGGAAGCTCTCCTGCAGCCCCCCAATTACCCCCTCTCCCCAGATGGCAGCCTGCGGCAAGTGCAGCCGGTCTGAAGGCCAAGTGCTGTGATGTGCCCAGTGTAGGTACTCCGGGCAATCCAAGCCAGGACTGCTTTGCAAGCAGGGCAGCCCTGAGAACTGTCTGTCCGGGGTGGGGGTCGGGTCCCTTTAAGCGCAGCCCTCGGCTAGCCTGAGACAGCATCTCCACGCTCTAAGTCCTCCTCTGATGCCCTGCCGGCACTGCTTCCGGCCATCCTTAACCCCGGTTCAGGGTCCACTTAATGTGGACATGCTAGTTCGAATTAGCAAAACGCTAATTCGAACTAGTTTTTAGTTCTAGACGCGTTAGTTCGAATTAGCTTAGTTTGAATTAACTAATTTGAACTAAGTTAGTTCGAATTAGTGCTGTAGTGTAGACATACCCTTACTGGGTAAGGGACTAGTGAATGAGGTGACAACTGACTGAAAAATTTTGCACAAAACGTGAAACTAACACATTTTGGGCTCAAACCTACGCAATGCTGAGTTTACACTCTGCATGCCTGAAGAAAAGAGATGGGGGTAGGAAAGGTGGGTCTAAGCCCCTTTGCTCCACTTGATCCTGGATTGATCTGAGACCCTCGGAGAAATTGAGAGCAGCCTAAAGACTGCTCTATGTTGGACCAGTTGTGTAGGACCTGGCAGTGCCCTGTGCACTGTGTCCTGCCCCTCCCTCTCTTTCATGGAGTGAGAGCAAAGCAGATTATAGAGCCCTGTTTGGAGATGCTCCATTAAGGGAGCTTTGGTTTGACCCCTTAAACCTTTCTCCACTTCTGTTACATGATCTGCTAATTAACGGTAGTATGTAATGCATCTATCTCACAGGGCTTTGTGAGGCTTCATATATATTAAGTACTTCGAGATCTGCAGCTAGAAGAGATTCTAGAAGTGCTAAATACTGTTATTTATAAAACTTAGAGAAAGAAAAACTTCTACTGAAAACTTTAAGTTTGGTAAATTTCTGACCAATCTGGCACAAAGCTGTCTTGTGTGGTAAGCTTTGAAGGAGGAAGCCTTCGTCCAAACCAAAAGCTGGGTTTGGGTTTTTTGTTTTCTTTTTTGAATGAATGAAAGCATTTGTATGAATCTTAAAGTTTTGAAAAAATGAGTTTTACACAAGCATTTCCATTTGCTTCCTACGCTGCTCCATATTGCACTTGAGTTCCAAAAGTGAGACTGTCCATGGGGTTTCTCCACAAAAGGCCCAGTTTTCAGAAGGGCCCGAAGAGATTTGTTAATGTGGGTTAAGAATAGCCACAAGGAATAAGAATAAAAAAAGGAATGAATGTAAACTGTTTTTTAAAAGTATGTGGTGTTGTATGTCTCTTGTTGTTGTTTACTCTGGAGGCACCTTTGATAGATTACTTCATTTCTTTTATTCCTTGGTATTTATATTCCATTTTTAAAACAAATAGAAATGTCCGCCCTGCAAAGAAAGTCCCTGAAGTATAAAGTATAAAGTCCCTGGCCAATAAAGAAAAGTTATTTATTAGTTCCCTAAATAGAAGAACTAGAGGACACCAAATGAAATTAATGGGGAGCAGGTTTAAAACTAATAAAAGAAAGTTCTTCTTCACACAGCATGTAGTCAACCTGTGGAACTCCTTGCCAGAGGAGGCTGTGAAGGCTAGGACTATAATAGAGTTTAAAGAGAAGCTAGATAATTTCATGGAGGTTAGGTCCATAAAAGGCTATTAGCCAGGGGATAAAATGGTGTCCTTGGCCTCTGTTTGTCAGAGGCTGGAGAGAGATGGGAGGAGACAAATCGCTTGATCATTGTCTTCCGTCCACCCTCTCTGGGGCACTTGGTGCTGGCCACTGTCGGCAGACAGGATCCTGGGCTAGAAGGACCTTTGGTCTGACCCAGTACGGCCGTTTTTATGTTCTTATGTAAGTACAGGAAAGTGATTTCTATTTCTAAACTCTTTTGGATCCAAAATTCTAGATCAAGATTTTCTCTGTTGGAAGTGCCTTGGGCATTATAGTAGGTCAGTGGTCATCAACTGGTCGATCGCGATCAGCTGGTAGATCCTGGGGATTCTCCCAGTTGTTGCAGTCGGCACATGGCAGGCTCCCTGCCTTCCCTGGCCCCAGGAATGGCCAGTGTAGCCCAGTGTTTGTGGAGAAGGGGAGCAGAGAAAATGATGGCCGTACAGCCGTGTGGCTGTGAGGAGCTGCCAGCAGGGGGCGCTGGCTCCCAGACACAGCAGCACCTCCCTTCTCTCCTTTGGCCACAGCATCTCCTGGGAGCCAAGCCCTGCGAATCAGCAGATACCAATGTCTGTCCACAAGTAGACATTTGTACCCCCTCCTGCATACCCCCTCCTGCATCCAAACTCCCTCCTGCAGCGCAATCACCTCCCCGAGCCAGCATCCATATCCCCTTCTGCAACCCAACACCCTTCAGAGCCAGCACACATGCCCCCTCCTGTACTCCAATCCCCCGCCCGCACCTCATCCCCCACCCTAACCCCCTCCTAGAGCCAGCACACATACCTCCTTCTGACCCCAAGCACCTGCTCCAGCACTGACTTCCAGCTGAATCTGAACCCATACCCTTTCCTGCACCCCATACCACCTTCTGAACCCCAACCTTCTGTCCCAGCCCAGTAAAAGTGAGTGCGGGTGGGGGAGAGCAAGCGACAGAAAGGGGGGGATGGAGTGAGCAGGGCGGGGCTTCGGGGGATGTACAGGATAGATCTTGGGCTGCCCTTAAATTCTTCATCGTGGGCATGAAAAGGTTGGGGGCCACACTATTAGGCTCTTTTCCTGTGAAAACTCATTGAGCAAACGTCTAAGTTGAGCAACTTTCCGTGCCGTGAGTAGTCCCATTGCCTGCCACAGAGCCCTCTGCATGCGTCACGTTTTGCTTCCGATAGACAAGCACTGTCTGTTGACTTTCTTACTGATATTTGCTTAAGACTGCATTGGTGTGGGAAATGATCCTCTTTAATAACATAAAAACTCAGTATCCACCAATACCCTCTAGTGGCCGCTGACAGATGTACAGATAAACCAGAGAGCGAGCAGTGGGTTTCAAACTTTTTTTTCCTCACGACCCAATTGAAGAAAATCCATGATGCCCGTGACCCAACATAATTCCATCTTTTGACTAGCGTGTGGACTCTGGGGTGGGGTGGGAATGATGGGCTTGAGGTGCAGGAGGGGGCTCAGAGCTGAGGCAAAGGATTGGGGGTTCAGGTTGGGCACAGGCGTACCTCCAGAGACTCACAGTCAGCCGAGCAGCTGACAGGATTCTAAGGCTCCTTTCTGCCTGTGCTGGCACTTCAGAAACACCAGGGCTACGTCTACACTGGCCCCTTTTCCGGAAGGGGCATGTAAATTTCACTAGTCGTCGTAGGGAAATCCGCGGGGGATTTAAATATCCCCCGCGGCATTTAAATAAAAATGTCCGCCGCTTTTTTCCGGCTTTTAAAAAAGCCGGAAAAGAGCGTCTAGACTGGCCCCGATCCTCCGGAAAAAGTGCCCTTTTCCGGAGGCTCTTATTCTTACTTCAAAGTAAGATTTCCCTACGACGACTAGTGAAATTTACATGCCCCTTCCGGAAAAGGGGCCAGTGTAGACGTAGCCCAGTAGCCGATGTGAGTCCTAGGCAGAGGAGCACAAGCTGCTCTGCATGCTTCTCTCACACACAGGCATAATCCTCCCCAGCTACCATTGGCCTGGAATCAGCTAGTGCTCAGGGGGAGGACAGTGCATAGAGCCCCATGCTCCCCCCGTATAGGAGTGGGACCCACTGCTCACCACTTTTGGGGTACAGTGCAGTCCATAGTGCCAGGACAGGCAGGAAGCCTGCCTTAGCAACCCCTACTGCACCTGGACACCCTACAGCAAAGTGATCCTGTACCTGGCATTCCACGACCCAGTTGCAACCCGTACTTTGGAAATCACTGATACAGAGACGAGTGAGTCCTAAAAGGGAAATTCCCAAACTTGATTACAGTTGGATTTTCTAAGGGGACTTCAGTTTTCAAAATTCCAGGAACAGATCCTCATCTGAGCTTGGTCCTGCCTTGAGGGCGGGGGGCTGGACTCGATGACCTCTTGAGGTCCCTTCCAGTCCTATTATTCTATGATTCTATGATCTGGTATAAACTGTTTTAGCTCCACTGAAGACAACAGACGCATTGAAGTCAGCAGAAGTAGGACAGTTTACATTGGCTAAGGATCTGTCCCTAATCCTAAAGAATAGTGATAGAAATGTAGCCGTGTTAGTCTGGGGTAGTTGAAGCAAAATGCAGGACAATGTAGCACTTATAAAACTATCTCACCCATTACCAAGACAGTTTCCCCAATTATCACCTCTAATACCATTAACTCACAAACATCCCACTCTCCCTACCTCTAATATCAATTCACAGACACTTACCTTCCTTCCTCCCCCCCCCCCCCCCCACAACCCTCCTCCTGTTCTGCAATGTGATTTGTCCTTTTCATATTTGTTCATTTTTTTTAATTGTATCCTTTGGTATATATGGTTGTGACTACTTTCTTCCACTATTTGATCTGAGGAAGTGGGTCTGGCCCACGAAAGCTCATCATCTAATAAACCATCTTGTTAGTCTTTATAGTGCTACATTGTCCTGCATTTTGCTAATCCTAAAGAGACTGTACTCTGAAAAATAGACACTATAGCTAATAACTTTTGCTGAGTAAACTTCCCTTGGATCAAATGACCTGTTTCAAGGCAACTTACAAAATAGAATCAGGTCGGCTGAGAAGACATTCCAAACAGGCAAGGGAATAAGAGAAGGAAAGAAACCATTATTTTCCAAGCAGAGGTGAACCTAACTGTCTTTTCTTTTGCAAATTCATTTTTAAATTCAGTATTACCAACTTAGAACTGAATAAAGATCTTAACTGGTTAACTCATTACAAAGACAATTTCCCCACTCTTGATATCCACATTCCCACATCAACTGCTATGAATGAACCTCTTCCACTCTGTCTTGATTAGCTTCATTTACACAAGTACCCATGCCTCTGTAAACTCCACTCCAATTCATCTGATGAAGTGGGTTTTACCCACCAAAGCGTATGTCCTAATCAATCTATTAGTCTCTAAGGTGCCACAGACTCCTTGTTGTTTTTGTCATTTCTTTTGCTCGCTCTTGTTTTTATTAACTGAGTTGGAGAGTCTTCTTGTCCAGGAAAAAAGCTGTGGGCAATTGCATTTTCTGAGCTATGGGAAGTGGTGAAATTAAAGGAACAAACTGTATATGTTCTGGAATGTTTTGCTTGTTTAGACTAATACAGTTCTTTACATACTGCGATACCATGGCAGTTAATATTCTAGTGAACAAGGATCAACATAAACTGGGTAGCATTTGTTGTAGGCAAAACAAGACTGTTCTCTGTAGATTGATTGGATTTGTATAAAGCAACTCGTTTTAATCCTGCGCATCTGCCACTACCAATCTATAAACTCACTTTCTTAACTTCATCCTTCATGCACAAACCAAGGTGTGCACGTGGGTGTGTGAGAGAGATTTGTGGCCAAACAGTGGCAACTTTGTATAGCATATATCTTACCTATATTTTACATGAGTATCTTGTTTATGACATTCAGTGCTTTTCTTTTTTCACCCTTGTTTCAATGAGCAGAAAAAGACTAGTAACCTAGAGGCCTATGTGAAATGGTTCAATAGACTCTGCTATCTGGTGGCAACAGAAATTTGCATGGTAAGTGAAAAGTGCATGGCAGTATTTTATCACATGCCTGATGTGCCAGTTTGTGATGGTACATAAATGAGCAATGCCAGGGATTTATTGTCTATGGCCCAGGTAAGTTGTTCATATACATTTTGATAACATTGTGCTCCCAGAACCACCCTGGTAAATTACAATCATAGAGCAAAACAGCTGGCATGGGGGGAAAAGGTGGCAGGAAAGGAGAGGGAGCCTGGTAATGCAGCGAGTGAAAAATAACCCTTTCTGTTGAAGCAGAGAGTGAGTAGCAAGTGTGGCATTGTAGAATAATGAACTCTGCAGGGGAATAGACTCTCCTGGTCTCATTCAGGTTCGTTTTATTTTTACTCCATTGAAAAGATACCAGTGGAGAAAGAAAAGCAGAAAAATCTTTATCTTCGGTCTTCCTAATGCTTTTAATCTGTATGTGTCTGGATCCCAAATGAGCCTGCTCCAATCTTCTACTTATTATAAACTAAAGAGTGAAACATGAAGAGATAAGAACTGCCATAACCTTCTTTCTCTGCTCCCCGCCCCTCTTGTTATCTTCTCCCCTTGAAACCACTTTCCTCCTTTTTCCTGTCACTTCTCCTCTTTTGCCTCCTCTCTCCCACCTCACCTTAACCCCTCTATCTTTTCTGGTTTATTCCCTGCACAATCCAGGCATGTTCTGGTGTTTCCTAGGCTCGAAAAAGGCAACCTTGACCCCTTCCTATCATGCAGACTTCTGCCCCATTTCCCTTCACCTTTCATCTCTATACTCATTAAACATGCTGATCTGCATTCTTGACTCTCTGCCCTGGCTACACCTTGGATCTTTGCTGGTCTGGCTCTGCCCTTTCCACTCTCCTGAATCTGCTCTCACCAGAGTCTCCAGTGTCCTCCTGGCCAGATCTCATATGTCTTTTACTCCAGCTGCATCTTCTTGGACCTCTTTTCTGCCTTCGAATCTGTAAATCAGACTCCCTTTTCTGCAATGGTGGCCTGCCTTGGGTTTTGTGATCCTGTCTTGGTTCCCCTCCTACCACTCTGGCTGTTTCTCCTGCATCTCTTTTGGTGGGTGGCTCACCACACTCATTCTCCATGAGGATCTCCCCAGAATCTCTCCTAGGATCTTTCCTCTTCCCTCTCTGTGCCCTGTCTCTGGGCAGTCTCATCCCAATGCAAACCTGATGAGGAGCTGAACAACAATGACCAACCGTGCCACAGCTCACAGTTACCATTGTGTTATTGTTTGTGTCTTTCACACCGTTCTTTGACGCACTGCCTCTCGCTGCACATGGAATGTATATGCAATGCTCCTATGAAGCATGATTGATATGATTTAATTTGGATATTGTAAACACCCCAAATGTTTTACCTGTTTTAAAAATGCAGAGGAAATGTCATGGAGGAAAGGGGGAAGAAACACGGAACCTTTCACCTCAATGTTGCCAGGTTGAATTGCTAGTGACTCCTGAATTATATACCATCTTCTGATGGTTTGATGACCTTGTTGAAAAGAATATGGGGGTCTCATTCTAGTTACCACTGGCCATGTGTCTCTAAACCCTGCTTCACCACCCAGATTAACTTGGATTGGCAATGCTCATGGGAAGTCTCAATAGAAAGTCCAAGCTGAATGATGTTTGGACACTTTGTCTTCTCCTTGGGTGTGGTCCTTCCAAGTCAGTGCTGAGGCAAGTGCTCGGGGACTGTGGTGGTGAGCGTGATATACAAGAGGAGAAGAGAAACAGATAAATTAACAGCCAGAATGTGGGGAAGCCTGCACCATTCTCATCAGTGCTGGTTTGTGGATTAACAACTTCCCTCCTCTTTTCTGTGACCTTTTCATCAGCAGTAAATTCAGAACAGGAGAAAAGGTTTTTAAATACATTGTAAGAAAAAGTCACCATCAAATAAAAGTACAGTTGTTCTAGAAGACGGAGAACTCCTCTAGCCTCACTAAAGTCAATGGTAAAATACCCACTAGATTTCCATGCAGCCAGGAGTTCACCCATACTATCTGATCATTGTTTTTAACCTGGTAGCATTAAAGCTTTGGAACAATCCTTCCCTGCAGTCAGCAGTCTCTAGATGTTGGCTTTCTGCTTCAGTGCCAGGCCAGTGGTTGAATAAACCACCTTAGGAAGATTTGGGTTGGCTGCATCTGTGAAGAAAGCTTTGATTCTGGAGACTGCCAGTCACCTATCGTGTCATCCAAACAGCTTGAAAAAAATATCAGGCAATAACTGGGCTTTTTAAAAAACACTCAGGTGCTTGAGTTGTAAAATTAGGATTTCCCTGGGTAGGGCACATGGGCGATGGATGAAGGTAGGGCTGAGGGAGGCAAACCCCACCCCTTTGGCACAGGTCCTGCCCCCAGCACCACAGGGAGAGCGAGCGGTGCATGGCCCCAGCCTCCTTGGCCCCAGAGCATGAACAGAGCAGCAACACTCCACCACTAGTACTCCTACATTAGGCATTCTGGGGGTGGAGTGTGGGCGGGGCCATGCCTGGTGGTTTGGGAAGGCAATGCCTTCCCCTGCCTATGATACCCGCCGCCCCTGCTAGGCACCAAAGCCTGGCATTGACTATGATTTTGCATGTGCTTGTTGTGATGAGTTATTTATTTTATTTGCAGCCTGCGAAAAAGAAACAGCGAGCGCAAGTCATAGAGTTCTTCATTGATGTTGCCCGAGAATGCTTTAACATAGGGAATTTTAATTCACTGATGGCAATCATATGTAAGTATGGTAGATGCTTCAAAATGGAAATGTTCTGGTTGGCATAATGGCTGTAAAAAGTACATCTGTATCCTCACTCTTTCCCCGTCTTCTGATTTCCTTGTAGCGGGAATGAACATGAGCCCCGTCTCCAGGTTAAAGAAGACCTGGTCAAAAGTGAAAACCGCCAAATTTTTTATTCTTGAGGTAAAAAAAATAGAAGCTTTGTTATTAGTATTAATCAAATGTATTCAGGTGCATGATATTAAATAGAGGATCTTCATAGACTTAGGGGTCACAGTTTCTCCGGAGAGGCACACGCGAGCAGAAATGTACCAACAGAAGGTGTGAAATAGCTACCAAGCAGAGAGCAGCTGGAGCACCTGAGGTACAGTCTTGGATAGAATGTGCCAAAAAGTGGGTGTGATAAGAATGAAAGCCATTATAAAGGATTGCTCAAGAATCTGATCCTGCTGTCAGATAAATCAGTGGCAAATCTCCCACTGCAGGATCATGCCATGGTGCTCTGTGTACGGCCAGGTCTACACTAGACCCAGAAGGTCGGCTTAAGGTACCCAACTCCAGATAGGTAAATAATGTAACCGGAGTCAACATACCTTATGCCAAGCTTGGCACCGTCTTCTGAGTGGGAGGTAGATGGGAGAAAAGCTCCCATTGGTTTCCCTTACTTCTCATGAATGCAAAGAGTACCGGTGCCAATTGGGGGTACCCTCAGCGTTCGATTTAGTGGGTCTCTACTAGACCCGCTAAATCGAACGCCAGAAGATCGATATCTGGCGCAGCAAGTGGTGTTGTGTCCTCTGGCAATTAAGCAAGTTATTCCATCTCAGAGGTGGTGTAAGCAAGAAATAAAGGGGCATGCAATTCTATAACAGCCCCCCAACAGTCCATGTGCCAGTGCATTGCAGCAGGGGAGTACCCTGATGCCAGCCAGAATTCAGCCTGATATAAACTGGGCATAATTTTGCACTACCTCTTCAAGCATTATTTTCCATTGGGGAGCATTTGGCCTGATATCTGTATCATATGTACAATGATACGGTGATAGCTACCCCATTTAGGCCACCTATTTCAAATAAAATTATATGCATTTAAAAATGAAAATCAAAGATACAAACAACCACAATCTGTACATGTAGTTTTTCAGCTGTTCTAAGGGTCACCCTTATAAGGAATTTGGTGCAATTATGTCTCTCCTGAGAATATCTGTGTGGCCCCTGTCCAGGGCCCTGGAACAATAGGAGAAACTGTCATCAGAGAATCCAGCTCTCCCACACTGCCACATCATGGTGACTTTTATTAATCTAAAATTGCATCTGGATGCCTTGATGAATAAGCATTAAGCCAGATAAACGAGACAAGAAAATAATGACAAAGGTGTCCAGCATGGAGTAAGATCTCCATTACTTGCAACTTGGTTTTAAATGATGAGAAAAAAAAATCCAAATCCTTTCTGATTATCTATATGGCAATTGTCTCATTTTGCACCTAGCATCAGATGGACCCTACTGGCAATTTTTATAACTACAGAACTGCGTTGCGAGGGGCTGCCCATCGATCTCTCACTGCACACAGCAACAGGGAGAAGGTAGGTCTGTCCCCGTCTTGTGGTCTTGTTTATTTTGGGAGGGGAAGATGATTAAAGATGGTGGTGAATCACAGGAATTCTCAGCGTGCGCTTAGGATAAATCCCATCAGCATGAGCCTATGCACCATTTAAAGCTCACTTCAGACCTCAAAATAGTACTTAAGTGATCCATTGGACTTTTGTTGCCTCTCCTGTCCAATTGTGACAGCCATCTCCACATCCCTTGAAAATTCACTTAGGGCTTATCTGCAGAGGGAAATTGACCAGCTTTGAAGCAATGTAACTGTCCTAGAATAAAGGTCCATGCAGGGGAGTTAGGCCAGTGCAGCTACAGTGCAATAGTTAGGCCAAGTCTACCCTAGACCCAGCCACTCGGCTTAAGGTACACAATGCCAACTACATAGAATACATAGCTGCAGTCGGCTTACCTTAAGCCAAGCTTGGCAGCAGGAGGCCAATGGGAGCATTCCTGTCAGTTTTCCTTAGTCCTAGCAAAAGCAGGAGTACTGGATGCTGGTGCTCTCTGAGTTCAATTTAGTGTGTCTTAACTAGACCGGCTCAATCAAACTCCGGAAGATCGAGTGTGGCAGCAGCGATCTTCTGTTTAGGGTAGACAAGGCCTTAGTCTACTTTATCTATACTAGTCAGTTTCCCTATGATGTCTGTCTTGTGTAGCGGCTGATTTGAGACAGTGAGCAAAAGGTGTTACTCCTTAGAGGGGAGTGAATGGCACTTAATTAATAGCAAGTGCGATTGTGTTGCTCAAAGCACTGTAGGCAAGTCTGGAGTAAATCATGTATAGCAAACCTACAGCTTGATTCCACCTGAGATACAACTGATTTAACTCATTGTCACCCATTCTATTAAGAGAGAACTGCCCCCCTGGTATCTTAGAGCACATCTCCTGTGCTGAATGAAAAGAATGGAAGGGTTTCCTAATATTAAATCAAAGAGAATACTGCCTAGATTTGAATGCCCAATGTGCATTTGTCAGAGGTAGGTACATTTGAATAACACATTCCTTGTTTGGGAGTGAATGACATTTGAGGATAATGAAATATGAGTGTGTTGTGATTTCAAAATTATTTTCTTCTATCAGCTCTCTTCAGATACGATAACAGAGAGCTATTGTGGTATGAGCATCACTGTGTTCTTCCGGTTGTCTTTGTTTTTTTCCACATTCGCTCTAATTTTTATTTTGTTAATAAATGTTGTGATAGCACATTGTTATAAACAGAGAAAAACTGCCTGGGTGCAGCGAAGCAGATGCTGCATTCACGAGCATCATGTGAAATTCAATATTCATTGCTAGAAGAACCGGGTTAGATTCTGATCTCACGTCTCTGCAAATCTGATGGAACTTCCCATGGAGTTGCTCAAGATTTACACTGAAATGAGTTCAGAATCTGTTCCCCGGGCTGCCATTGTTGTAATGGAAATATGCAGAGTTGTTTGGAAAAGCAATACACTGCTGCGAGAAGAGCTGATGAATCGGGTATTAATGAAGAGTAAAGAAATTCCTTGAACAAGCTCACGCATGCTTCATCTAGAACCTGACATTTTGAGATGCTTATGTGATCTATTCCTCTGATGACAATCACATGTATGCAAGCTGCTGCTTTATTACATTACCTTTATTCCTGTGGAATTTCTCTACCACATTCCTGTTTATGCTTATTTAAGACCCAGGGCAAGGAAGTTAGTAGATTGCTAGGAATCTATTTTACTGGGGGAGGGGGTTTCTATTTCTTTGTGTGTTTTTCATATTAATTTAAGAAAGTGTTGATACACAAGGCTCAGTGGCTTATCATTGCTGGGTACATTAAAATCCCACATGTGGCACAGCACATAATTCAAACCCCTGATCTTCCTGGTTTCATCGCTCATTATGAGCGAGCTGTCTGATCAGGTGTTATATTGTATTGTCATTGGATCAGATTCATGTATGATCTTGGCCTATAGAAAGTGTTATAGGATTTTCTGCAGTCTTTTAGCAAAGCTCACTTCTTGGAACAACAGAAACCTTTCCTGTTTTCATATTGGACCGTATGCTGTATAATGTTTTTTTCCCAATTACATGCGGAATAAAGAGGAAAGGGGGTTACATTTCCTATGTTTGCTGCTATAGACTGTGGAAGAAACTCTGTTTGGGAGCGGTGGGAAAAACATGGTGGCTGTGTCTACATTGGCACCCCTTTCCGGAAAAGGGATGCTAATGAAACACTTCGGAATTGCAAATGCCGCGGGGGATTTAAATATCCCCCATGGCATTTGCATGAACATGGCTGCCGCTTTTTTACGGCTCGGGGTTTTGCTGGAGAAAAGCGCCAGTCTAGACGGGATCTTGTGGAAAATAAATCCTTTTCCGTAAGATCCCTTTTCCGGAATAATCCTCTTTTCTCCCTTTTTACTTTCAAGTAGGAATAAGGGATCTTCCGGAAAAGGGCTTATTTTCCGCAAGATCCCGTCTAGACTGGCGCTTTTCTCCAGCAAAACCCTAAGCCGGAAAAAAGTGGCAGCCATGTTCATGCAAATGCCGCGGGGGATATTTAAATCCCCCGCAGCATTTGCAATTCCGAAGTGTCTCATTCGCATCCCTTTTCTGGAAAGGGGTGCCAGTGTAGACACAGCTGGTATGTTCTGGAGGGCTGTATAGAATCACAGAAACTAGAGCTGGAAGGGACCTCAAGAGGTCATCAAGTCCAGTTCCCTGCCCTCACGGCAGGACCAAGCACTGTCTAGATCATCCCTGACAGGTGTCTGTCTAACCTGCTCTTAAATACACCAGTGTTGGAGATTCCACAACCCCCCTAGGCAATTTATTCCAGTATTTAAACACCCTGACAGTTAGGAAGTTTTTCCTAATGTCCAACTTAAACCTCCCCTGCTGCAGTTTGAGCCCATTGCTTCTTGTCCTATTCTCAGAGGCCAAGGAGAACGATTTTTCTCCCTCCTACAGATAAACAGTATCAAATACCAAAGTGTTCCTAAATAAATAGGTCCTGGGAACATGGTGGAGAGTTTAAAAAGGGAAGCTTTATGAATTTTGATGGGCAGTTTGTCTGATGAACAGAAGATGGCAGGGAGAAAGCACAGAGGAGCCTGAGAGAAAAGGGGTCAAGAGAGTGGTGTTACTGGGAGAAAAAAGATGGGAAGTTGACAGCTTGGGTCTGATGTGGGGCTAACTCAGGGATGGGCAATAAGTGGCCTGTGGGTTGGACCTGGATCACCAAGGTTAGGTCCTGATGGACCGCTAGACTTTTTATTTCCCAGCGTGTCTGCAGCTCCTGTTGGCTGTTCCTGGCCAACAGGAGCTGCGAGCAGGTAAATAAACCATCTGGCAGCCCACCAGGGGCTAACATTGGTGAACTGCATCCAGCCCGTGGACCACTTATTACCCACCCTTGGGCTAACTGGTAAAGAGCCTTAAAGGCAAAGTAGTAGGGACTGATGCATTGGAGGAGAAGCCAATGGAAAACTGCAAAGAGAAGAGCAATGTCTGCTCTGACCACGTTGTCTGGAGTTAGACAACATGAGCCAAGTCCGTATACAAGCCAATTATCAATAATCCTCTTTTCTCCCTTTTTATTTTCACTGATTCCTTTATCCTCTGCACCCAGTTTGTGTCATTGCCCTGTCCAGGACGTGGCCTTACTTAGATACCTTTGCCGTTGAATTCATTATAAAAACAAATGAATTTTGGGAATGATTTAACAAATAATCAAATTCCTACAAGTCATGTGATCTGTTGAGTTTGGGATTTAGTTTGCAGCCTTATTCTTTGCAGAATGTCTCAAACGACAGACTTGCCAGAAGCTGGGAATGGGCGACAGAAGAGGGATCACTTGATGATTCCCTGTTCTGTTCATTCCCTCTGAAGCACCTGACTTTGGCCACTGTTGGAAGACAAGACACGGGGCCAGATGGGCCTTCGGTCTGACCCAGTATGGCCGTTCTTATGTCAAGGGAGAGTGACCAACTGCCTGATGGGATAAGCTACCATGGATTCTGCCTTGGTTGGAGGGGTTTCCATTTGCTGCCATTTTCTTCAAGGCATGGTATGGCTCTCTCACCTCTCTCTGTCTCGTTACCTCACTGCATGGAATATCTTTGGCTGTTCTCTCTGGCGCCCGTTACCATACCAAAGTGCCCCTCAGAACCTCACAGCCTTTAATGTATTTCTCCTCACAACACCTCGACGAGCTGGGGAGGCTCATTTTATAGGTGAGATGTGGATGCAAAGAAAGACGAAGCGACTCGCCTAAGGTCACCCTGGAAGCTTGTGGTGGGGCCAAGAACTGAATCTGGGGCTCCCCAGACTGTGCTTTTTCTTTTTTAAGTGCCGTATCTTGCTGCTTCTGTCTCCTCCACGTGGGTCAGCGTCTCAGTGTGCTGAGCATTCTGCTTCTTGCTACTGCCTCGTTTCCATGGCATCGGGCCGCATGATCGTTATTGGCTGATGCGCAGCGTGAGGAATCTGCGTGCGTGTCAATGCTGCTCACATCTACAGGCTTTAGCCTCTCCGGGGCACCTGGTCAAGCAGCCGAATGAGCACTCGATTGAGAATGGCAGAAGGGTTTTAAAGGACACAACGGCTTCTGCTCCATGGAACTGACATTTCACCATCAGCGGCATCAGACGTTCTCCCTCCTTGTTTCCTTTGGGTCGATTTCTTGGCTGCTGAATTGATGTTGCCTGATTTTGGCTAACAGAGTGCAGGTTGGACCTCCCTCGTCCAGCACTCTCGGGACCTGACTGGTCCTAGAGGAGGGATTTGGCCGGACCAGGGGAGGTCGTTTCTGGCCCTCTGGCCACTGCTCCACCCTTAGCCTGGCTCTGCTCCTGGCCTTGCCTCCCAGACAGCTCCCCACCTTCCACCAGCCCTGCTACCCTGCCCTACCCATGGTTCCGCCGCTAGGGCTCCTGGCTCCACCAGTCTTCCTGTGGCAGCCTGTGGTCCTGCCACCAAGGCTCCTGGTCCCACCACAGCAGACCACAGCCTTGCCACCAGGGCTCCTGGCCCTGCCACGGCAGACCACTGCTCCACTGGAGGTCACTGGCATTGCAGCCAGACTCCTGCAGCAGGGCTTCCAGCTGCTGGTCCTCCTGCAGCCAGCCTGGCTGGGTTCCCACCCCCTCAGGGCTCCTGCCTCTGACCTGCCACAAGGACTGTCTGATTCAGCAATATCCATCATCCTGCCAGACCTAGAGGCTACGTTTACACTGGCAGCTTCTTGCAGAAGAACAGCTGTTCTTCCACAAAAACTTGTTGGCTGTCCATACTGCATGAGCGTTCTTCCAGAAGTACATTTACAGTACAGCGTTGTAAAACAGGGCTTCTTCCGGAAGAGTTATTCCTCTCCCCACGAGGAATAAGCCCTCTTGCGCAAAAGCTTTTCCAGAAGAGGCCAGTGTAGACAGACAACATAAATTTCTTGCGCAAGAAGCCCCTATGGTTAAAATGGCCATCAGTGCTTTCTTGCACAAGAGAGCATCTACACTGCCATGGATGCTCTTGTGCAAAAGCACATGGCAGTGTAGACGCACTCTTGTGGAAGAGTTTTTGCACAAGAACTCTTCCACAAAAGAGTTCTTGCGCAAGAAGCTGCCAATGTAGCCATAGCCTGGATATTGCTGGACCAGAGAGTCCTGCTTGAGAGAGGTCTGACCTGTAGTTAGAAGTGAAGCAAGAGGGCCAAATAGCCTCCTTGGTGTGAAATGGGGTGCAGCTTGGCCAGGGTTGGGGGAGGCAGGCTACTCTTCATAGTGTGGATGCTGCCCACACCTGCAGTCCGACTGACCATGCCCAGCATCACCTGGCCTGCTGGCCTGCCGTCTACCTTCCTTGCAAGGATTCTTCCTGGCTCTTGCATGGATGCAGTGAGGGAAAAGTGCTTCCTGTACCCTCTTGCCTCCATCCCCTCAGGCTCAACCGGAAGTTAGCCCAGTGTCTTGTTACATTGACCCAACTATCTTCTCCAGGCGTAAATGTGTTTATTTACGGTATTTTGTGTTGGCTTAGGCATGAGTAGGCTTGAAATAAGTGTATGCTAATGTGACTCTTAAAGCTCTGATTCCCAGGCTAATTCTCAGAGTTAATAGACACAACCCCCTCACACTTCCCAGGGCAGAGTGACAGGTCATGTGAGAATGAAGGGTTTGTATGCCGTGCAGAGTTCAAAGGGGGATGTTTGTGAGAAATTAACTCTACTTTCATGGATGCCATCAGCTGATCAGTGCCGTCCCCAGGATCAAGCTGTTCCACAGGGAATCACCCTTTTGCGTTGCTGATGTTTGTCTCAATTGCTTTGAAATGTTGGACTGTGCACAGCGTAACGCTGTGTATGTTGTTGCTATCTGATATCATGGGGAAGTGCTTGCCTGATTTCATTAACTTTGTTCTTTCTGAAGGAAGTGATTGTCTCTCTTTCTCTCCCTAAGGGCACGTGGGTGGATTAGATGGTTGTGGGGGAGGGGAATCAAAAGGGAATGAAATGTGAATTTCTGGCTCTTGCCCAAGTTCTGTGCTAGTTAAGTGGCTGGATAATAATCTGTCTTAAAAATATGACTCTCCAGTTTATTTGCTTTCATTATAAAGATTCTGAAGCTCAAACACACAGGGTGATATGTTTGTATTGGGGACATTATTAGTTGCTCAAAAACAAAAAACAAAGTAGAAAAAAACAGTAAGGCTATGTCTACACAGCAGCGATATTTCAGAATAGCTGACATTATTCCAAAATAACATAGTCCGCATCTACACTACAAGCCCTTTATTTCAAAATAAAGTCGAGCTGGAGGACTTCTTACTCTGACTCATCATTTCACCAAGGAGTAAGGGAAGTTGAAGGAAGAGTGTTCTTCCTTTGACTTCCTGCTGTGTAGATAGCGCCAAAAGCCAAATTAAGCTATTTCGACTTCAGCTATACAATTGACGTAGCTGGAGTGGTGTAGCGTATTCAACTTTATCCCTGCTGTGTAGACGTACCCTAAAAGTCCTAGCGAGAACTAGAGATCTTGGTCACTTCCAGGTGGTGATCTAAGTGATTTATTTCCATTCCAAGTAGACACATTTCAACAGCACTAAAAGATTGTCACAGCTGGCACTAAGTGGTAGCCTCAGCGGACACGCTGTAGATTGAATAACTCTTTCCCTCAGGGCTGCTCCATATAGGGAAGGCTTTGGGTGCATTAGCCTGGCATGAGACCAATCCTAAAAGCATCTTCAACTCACGACTGATTGGCGATTATTCCTATTGACTCCCGCCTTGTTGCAGTTCCATGGCACTTTGTAGGATCGGGCTCAGCGTGTTGGACTTTTCACTGCACCCTTTCCCATATTGTATCCATTCTACGAATCAAGATAGTACTGGAGTCTCCAGAGAAACTAGTCTGGCCTTCCTTTGTGAGCACTTCGTTTACAGTCAAGAAACCCTCAATAACCTTCACGGAAAAAAACTCGCAGGAATTTGCATCAGGTGAGCTACATCCCTTTAGCTATTCACTCCAGGCAACGCCTCGGCCAGAAAGTGGTTTCTGTTTTTATGACAAGAGCAGCATTCAGGGCTTGGGAGTCCTGGCTTACATTTCCTTTTTAATATCTATCCAGTGCGTGCACTTGCTCTTGGTGCATTGTGAAGGCTGTAGACCGGAAAATCACTGGTGACATTTTACCTTACTTCCACTTCGCATACCACTTCAGCATGAGAGGGTATAACCTCTACTACTTAACTACATGATTGCTTCCTTGTCATCAGTTCCCATAGCCTTACATTTCCTCAGAGCTATTGTGCTTTCACTTAAGATCAGAGGGGCCGACAGAGTTGCTGGAGCAGGACCTCAGGCGAAAGGGGCGGAGCTGGAGCTAGCCTCCCCTGTCAGCCCTTTAGCACCAACTGAATCTCTGGTGGCGATTTAAAGGGTCCCGGGCTCCATTTTGAATTAGCAGGCTGCAAGGCAACTGTCCCCTTCATGCCCGCTGTCAATGCTGTTCTCCATTCTGGCATGAGGAATGCAGAAATTGGGGGCCCACAAGAGCACTCCAAAACTTTGCCTCTACAGGCTCTGGTACAAAAACTTCCCCCACAAAATCCTAATACCCAGATTTTGGGGGACCCGCTGCCACCACCCAAGTAATTCCAAGAAAATCAGGGAAGAGATCACTTGGGAAATCCCCTCCCTAAGGTTAAGCCTTTGCCCCCTCTCCCAAACTCTGTTTTGCTTGGAGTTGGGAAAAACAGATGGAATCCACAGACAACAATGGACTCTGGCCTTGTAACTAGGTACTGAGTCCTAAGGACACAACAATCAACCAATACTGTTAACTGGTTGACTAAGAAAAAAAACAATATTTTTTGATCGAAACAAAACTACAGTTGCAAGCACAGTAAATTGTCTAGATGGAAAGAGCCACCATTTGATATAGATCCTCAGGGAAAACCTCTGGGCTGTAACGCTTAGTTACAAAAAAGGAAAGAAAAACAATTAGCAAGCTCAAGCAATGAGGTTTACCAGCTAATTCGATTTAGAGGCTTTAAATCGGAATCCCATTTCACTGCAGCGTGTAAACGCAGGCAGTTACTTCAGGCTAGTCAATTTCTAAAATGGCGACCAGTCGGGAACATGCAAATCAAGCGCGGGATATTTAAATCCCAGGCTTGATTTGCAATTTCGGTCGCCCTCATTAGCCTCCCTAGATCGATTTAGGGGACTAGTGTAGACGTACCCTTAGTCACTGGGTGCTGGTCGGCACTCCTGATTATGACGCCCCCTATCGGCAGTCCCGCGTAACATATAGTTCAGCTCATTTACTAATAAATCCACTTGGATACTTAAACCCACAGGGCTTATTCTTATGTTCATTCACAGTGATCGAGCCCACACTTGGCTATTTAAATTGCAGACATGGCATCTACAAAGGAGATACACACTAAGTTAGAGCTGACTCACTGGACCAAGCCTCCTGAGTGGCCTTTCCCTAGTATGGCCTGCTCACCAAAGAAGAATGAAGACACAGACTTGATCTCTGGTGCTGGTGTCACTGGCTGGTCTGCCCCCTAGCTCTCAGCATTTGGGTTTGGCCCTGATGCCACGGGAGCTCCTTACCTCTTCAGATGGGCCCATTGCAGTCTGTAACCATACCAGGATGCTCAAGGCTTCATACCTATTCCTAGATCCAGCTTTAGAATCTGTAGTGTCGTTTTTTTTCCTCTAACATAACTCAACTGAGTTCAAACAATTTGCATTAAAGTGGAATTGGATCCCACCTGTACAAAATACAGCTAGATGATAGGGCATCCCATTGGTTGGAGACAGGACTTTGAATATGTGTGCACCGTCCAGTTTGCCCCAGATGATCCCCAGTGGGGTTTTTTTTGTTTTTTTGTTTTTTTTTTTTAGTGTAAGGTCTCTCTGTTTAGGTCTCTCTGGTTACTGCTGAAATTTCTTGGTACCCCAAGTGTTTGATTTCACTATTCCCCAGCCTAGTCCTGACTGAGACTTTGCAGGAATGTGTCTGACTTTTCATCTTAATTTCCACCAAACCAGAAACCAAATAAATACCCTTCTGTCTCCAGATCTCTTTGCCTCCTTTTGCCACATGGTCTTGATCAAATTGGTGCCTTTTGCCTTTTAGCCTATAGCTTTTCATACCAGCATGTTGGGATGAATTGGGGTTGCACCTATGTTCTATGACATTTTTGTGCTGCTGGCTGATTAGGAACTAAGCCAACTTTTCCAGACTTTTGTTCCCCTTTCAGGAGTTTGATTTGTCTTGTGTACCCGCAAGTTTCACCATGCTTGAAAGCTACCAGCTTACAAAATCAGACATACAATCATGTCACAACATATAATTGTTGAAAAATTGCTGACTCTCGTTTTTACGACAATCTAAACACTGTGCTTACATGTTAATGTATGGTATAGAGCAGTATAAATACGTAATTGTCTGTATGAAATTGTAGTTTGTACTGACTCTGCTAGTGCTTGTTATAAAAGTAGGCAAATATCTAGATGAGTTGATGTATCCTCCTCGGAAGACCTCTCGTCCCAGGAATACGTATACTCTTGGCTGAGAACCACTTGGATTGTTAAACAGTATTTTTCTCTGATCAGAAATAAAGTGGAAGCCATAGTTTTGCTGGTAGTGGTTCACATCTTCAGCCAGTGTAAATCCACATTATGAGGTTTAGGTTGGACATTAAGAAAAACTTCCTACCTGTTAGGGTGGTTAAACACTGGAATAAATTGCCTAGGGAGGTTATGAAATCTCCATCATTGGAGATATTTAAGAGCAGGTTGGATAGACATCTACCAGGGAGGGTCTTGATGGTGCCTGGTCCTGCCGTGAGGGCAGGGAACTGGACTTGATGATCTCTCGAGGTCCCTTCTAGTTCTAGTGTTCTGTGATTCTATGGCTGGAAGTCAGTGAAGTGACACGGATCTATGCCACATGAAGACTTGGGCCTGTGTCATTAGTGGCAAAAGCATTTACCAAAGGTACAGTATAAATCATCTTCTTTCATCTGAGTCATTAGAATTTCTGCTTTTCAGACGAGAGCATTGGCCCCTTTAGGGCTTGTCCAGGCCCACCAATGGAGGGGAGCAAAGAAGGCAACTGGCCCAGAGCCCGCAGCTGCCATGGCTACTGTGACAGCAGCAGCAGCATCTGGAACCTGGACCCTTTAAATTGCTGCTGGAGCGCCATACAGCACGCTCTGGGCAGCTCTGAGAGATTCCTGGGAAAGGTGTAGCACTGTCTGGGCTTCGCTAAGGGCTGCCCATCCAAGACACAGGGCAGGACCCCCACCGCCGTGGCCAAGGGCCTGGGAAGGCTGTTGGCTCTGCTGGGCTAGTGTGCACAAAAATGTGGCGCTCTTACTCTTGCAATGCCCGCACACCAAATTATTCAGGAGACTAACTCCCTGTAAAGACACACCCTAACTCACAGGATTTTATTTTTCCACGTTTGTTTATTTTGGTGTGACGGTTAGTGTTCGCCTAACTGTGTCTGTAGAAAGGGTTCTCCATGGTCATTGTATTCTTTGGCTCCTGAGTTTTGACTATCTTTAAATTGTTGTCCGTGACTCCACTTGCTAATAAAACAGCTCTGTTGACAAAGGAGTCTTATCTTTGCTCAGGAAAGCGCCGCTGAAATATTAAGAAGCAATAAGAAGGAAACAAAGTCGTTTTAATTTATTGCTTTGTTCTGTGTCCATAGTGCCCACCGAACGTTCATTTCAACGGTGCTGTCATCCCCAGATCATTCAAAATACTTTTGTACCCTCCTTCCTTGGGCTTGTTGATCACTGTGTTGCTGTATAATAGAACAGTACATCTTTTCTTTTTCCTTCTGACTGAACATTTTCTTTCACACAGTGAAAATGCTGAGCCACAGAGATAATCGTTGTGTCATTCCCTTCGCAGATTGTGATCCCTTTCTTCAGCCTATTGATCAAAGACATTTACTTTTTGAACGAGGGATGTGCTAATCGCCTTCCGAATGGGCACGTCAACTTTGAAGTAAGATCTACAAATGTCTTTATCTACTCTGTCCTGATAGCACATATTGCAGTGTGATGCCACAAAGACTGGCTCCTACAGGAGGGGAGACCCTCCTGGTTGAAAAATCAATCCCAGTTCCCTTAAAAAGAAATATAATAGAGAGAGAGGAATATTCTAGTCAGAGGTTTTAAAAAAAACAACCAGGAGTTTCTAATGCCGAATGAGTGGCAAATCATAAATTTTGTCCTATAGATTAGCTGGCTTAAATACAGAAGCAAAAGAGGCTCCTCTTTTGGGCAGCCAATCTTTCAGGAATACATCCAACCAAAATTGGTAACCCTACACTTTGTAGGAAGGGCCTGGAAGTCAGTGTTCCCTGTAACTTTTCCATCTATGTGCAGAATAAATTTTTTATGTACACCAAGGTGTATGCAGATGTGCACCACCAGTAGAAACACATGCTGCTGGCTGCTTCCGGCTGTGGGTACTCTGCTAATCAGCTGAGTGGCATTTGAATCTCTCTTGAGCAACTGTCCAAGCACTCAGCTTACAGGGAACACTGCTGGGAGTAGGAAAAGAAACTTATATTTGTGTGGACTTTTATTGGACTTTAACTTGGTGTATAGAGTTTTATTTAGAGTTGATTTTATGTTAATGAACCCAGACCTAAGGAGGGTTGGTTTTGCCACAAAAAGCCTGTGGAGAATATAGTTAAGGGAGGGGAAAACTGAGGCAGTGGGCCTCAACACAGCCTCAGACCACAAAGGGGTACGTTGGAGACAGTTACCCTGCAGTTATGATACCATCAACCAATTGCAAGCATTAGATAAATATAAGAATACAGCTTGACCTATATAAGGCCTCATTTATACAGTCACTATGTTTATCAGGTAAATCATATGCCGTTTGGCCTGGGAATTAAAAATTGTGATCTGCTTGAAGCCTTTATTGATTACACTACAGGAGAGTTTGTGTTAACCACCATTACACGCAGCAGAAAGACATGTGTTCTCTCCATAGGCCAGCCATGCAATGGTAATAGTGACAAAGAGTTGAGAGAGAAGGTGGGTAAGGAACTTGCAGTATCACAGCTAAATGCAAGGTAGACCAGATTATTCAGTGGAAGCAGTTTTAACACACATTGTAAGGGACTGTTCAAGGCAGAGAGACCCATAACACCTCTGCCATCTTTAAAAAAAAAAAAAAGGCGGGGGGAGGTAAGTTGTAGTAAGCCTTAAACCGAACGTCTCTATTCAGTCATTTTGCTGTGACACTGAAGCAATGTCTGTACTTACCAAGCTGGAAATTGATCTTCTGGCATTCAATTTATTGGGTCTAGTAAGGACCCACTAAATCGAACGCTGAGAGCATCCCCAGTCAGCACCAGTACTTTTCAATTTGCAAGGAGTAAGGGAAGTTGATGGGAGCATTTGCTCCTGTTGACCTCCCACTGTGGAGATGCCGCCAAGCATGGCTTAAGATATGTCGACTCTAGCTACATTATTTATCTTAAGGTGGCCTTTGGGTCTAGTATAGACCTGGCCGTAGAGTTCATTTTCCTGACTTGAAGAAGAGCCCTGTGTGGCTGGAAAGCTTGTCTATCCCACCAACAGAATTTGGTCCAGTGAAAGATATTACCTCACTCACGTTGTCTTTCTGATATCCTGACACTAACGCAGCTACAATGACACTGCTTATAAATACAACGAGTAGTCCTGTGGCACCTTAGAGACTAACAAAAATATGTATAATACCATGAGTTTTTGTGGGCAAAACCCACTTCGTCAGAGGAGATGCCACCTCATCTGAGGAAGTGGGTTTACCCACAAAAGCTCATGATAATATATATATTTGCTAGTCTCTAAGGTGCCACAGAACTACTCATTGTTTTTAAAGTTACAGACTAAACTGGCCTTCTTCTGACACTGCCTATAAATATTTGAGCAATTCTGAGTCCATACACTAGAGGGTGGTTTTGTACTGATGTGACAGGATGCTGAATGCAATGTGGATGCCTTCGACTTGTTAACAATGTGTTATGCATTACCCTTTTGTATTCTTCAGCTTCTGTGAAAATGCAGATATGAAGCAGCTTCAGTAGATTTACCCTTGTATAAATGAGGGAAAAAAATTGCTCCCTCAACTCGTGTGCTTTCTGAATCTCACCAGAAAACATCTATTCTCTTTTGCTTGTTTCTCTTAAGTTTCTGCCTCTCTTTGAGGCTTTGGGGCAGAAGGCCTTCACCATATGGTGAGCCAAGCATGTTGCTTGTTGTGTTGTGATGCTTTAAGGAGTAATGTAAGTTAAGAGTCTGAGAGGAAGGGGTCATTTATCTTCACAGCAAGCTAGGGGTGTGATTCTCTGCTCACAAACACAGTAGTTTGTGAAAGCTAGTGCAAAGTATAAATAGTAGCGTAGCTGTGGTAATATAGGCCATGGTAGCAAGACTAAGCTGTGCTGCGTGCATGTGCACCACTTTCAGAAGTGTTTGTATTTGCCACAGCGAGGCCTTGCCTTTCCTGCCACTGGCCATGCCTTGTATGTTTGCTGGCTTTCATTGAGCATCATCTGCAAAGATGTGAATGTGAGCAAGGGGTTACCCTTCTAGCTTGCAGTGCAAACATAGCTTAACTCAGAACACCTTAAGCATCCTTGTGCTTTGGTAGAACAGGTTTGAACAGGTCTAAGGATTAAAAAGGGGGCCTTTGTTAGGCTAAGGCTACACTGGTGCTGTACTGCGCTGTTCCTTTCTGGATCAGGGGTGTGAAAAATCACATACCCCCAAAGAGCAGTGGTTACAGCACTAGAAAGAGTCAGTGTAAACTGGCTACAGTGCTGGCAGCCATACTCCCAGTGCTATTTGCAACTGCCCTCGTGGAGATAGTTTACACAGAGCGCTGGGAATGCTCTCTCCCAGCGCTCGTGCTGTGGCCACACTTTCAATTTAAAGTGCTGTTGCAACTGAGCTTTAAACTTTTAATGTAGACAAAGCCTTAGACTGGGAGGTCTGATTTATGTTGTCACACGCCACTTTTGATACAGTGCCTTTGTTATTTCTATTAGAAGGTTATATTGCTTACTGCTTTATATGATCTATTCCTGTGAAGCATTTCGTACAAAGCTATTTTCTAAATTCTGAGATGTAATAAACTTTGGACAAATCCCAGAATGGCACTGAGTTTTATGCCGTCCATTCTGGAGCAAACTCTCTGTATAGAAACTGTAAATTGTTTATGGATACATTTCTATTTAATGATAACACAGGATTTCATGTTGTGACAGAATGTAGGGTGACCCAAACCGGCTTTTTCCCCTTTCAGCACGGCATGGAAACCCAGGGGAAGGTTTATTGAGAAAATGCTCCATTCTAAATGTCATGATGTTCCTTTGCAAATGCATATCCATGCAGTTTGTATGTGGGATTCTACAGCCTCTCCACACGTGTGACCCTTTTGGTGCTATGATGTTCTTATACTAAATGGACTTTTATAACATTTGCAGAAATTCCTGGAACTGGCTAAGCAAGTAGGAGAGTTTATAACATGGAAGCAAGTGGAATGCCCTTTTGAGCAAGACCATAACATCATCCACTACTTGCATACAGCTCCCATCTTCACTGAGGATGGTAAGAAATCCCTATATATATTTTAATTGTTCAAAATAATATAAATGTGATTGTCTCGCCATCACCCCTGATAAAACCCTGATCTGTGGTGTCTTATTTTGACCACTACAGGATGCTCCTTTCTGGCTTTCCTGCCACTTAATTTGCTCATCATCACTCTATCCTGGGTGATAGTGTGAAACCTAAGTCATTGTTGGATCAATTCTCCACCATGTGTCTGCCAGGCATCCTGTAGTACATGGTGGAATGAGCCCATGCAGCCACATCAGGGACTATCATGAATGTCAATCATCCTCTAAGCCAAAGCCATTCTAGGACTGATGTCAGAGCCACCTTTCCCTGCCGATCACTAATTTCACTTCTTCAGTCAGTTCTCCAGAGTCCCAGCTTCTGGGAGCCAACTTGTGTCCCTCACACCAATGAGGAAACTCTTTATTTTATTTAAAGTATTTAAGAAAAATCTTCTATATAATTACTTTAAAATATGATCAAATTCCTGTTCAGAAATTAGTCCCTGTCCCATCTTCCCCCTTACCTGCTCCAATTCGAGATCACGCTTGTCACACTGTTTCATTTCATACAGGATTATTTCAGTCGCATCCTGTTCCATCATGTCTGACGTATCGAGACAGACTCTCAAACTAGGCTGGATTTGGGGTTATTTTTCCTTTGGATTCTATGGGCAGATTTCTACACCCATCTAAGTTAATCACTCCAGACAGTTGTTACTTCAGAGGCCACATCAGAAGTCAAAATACGCAAGGAAAATTAAGCTCAAATCTCACGAGGCATGACTGCCAAAAAGGAATAATTAATGTGATTAAAGCAATATGTATGGAAAGGAGAGGGCTTCGGGGCTTCACTGGTACTATATGCAGGAAGGAGGTTGTAGATATCCCAGAAGGGCTGATTTCAGGCTGCATGGTGACTTCAACTCCCTAATTGCTTGCAGACCCTCTGCCCCACATAAAGGGTCATATTCCTGCTGGCTTCATTAGATGCCCTCAATAGAAGCCAGGCATACAGCTCTACTGCCAAAGGTAGAGTGCATTCCAAAAAGACCAGCCATGAGTAAAAGAGAGACAACGCTGACCCGTCAAATAAAACAAATAAACTCTGCATGACACAATACAGAGCAATATTACTCTTGAACATATTAAAACATTATTGAATTACATCACAGAATAAAATACAGAGGTGACTGGTGTTACAGAATAAAGCATAACTAAACAGTGTAATGTCAAAATGCCCATGAATGCAAATTATGGCCTACTTATAAAAGTTCATAAAGCAAGCTCAATGGTAATTCACCCAGAGTGCAATAGGCTCATACAGATGGAATCTTTAATGTGGACCTTTACTTTTGCACTATACAATGCATCCTGTAGTTCGAGCTATTAACTTAGACCAGTTTATATGACTATATATGTGATGAGGGTGTCACTTCTGCATTGTGGTTTTTTTCACTCTGGCTGCTATACAGTCATTCTGACCTAATATATTTGTTTAACTTGCCTTGTCTTTTAAAGAATTAGTAGAGGTTGCAGATGAACATGAGGTGGGGGGGGGGGGAGGGTATTACATTCAAAGAACTAGTAGAGGTTGCAGATGAACATGAGGTGGAGTGGGGGGGTATTACATTCAAAGAACTAGTAGAGGTTGCAGATGAACATGAGGTTGGGGGGGGTATTACATTCAAAGAACTAGTAGAGGTTGCAGATGAACATGAGGTGGAGTGGGGGGTATTACATTCAAAGAACTAGTAGAGGTTGCAGATGAACATGAGGTGGGGGAGGGGGGGTATTACATTCAGTGTTAAATGATGTGAACTTAATGTAGAAGCCTGGGAAATTGTCTCTTCAGCTGTCAAACCTTGATTAATTTAACTTTTTTGGAAAGCATTGAGGGCAGGTTTTCAAAGGCATAAATGGGGTTTTAGCAGCAGGATGAGAGTTAGGCACTTCACCTCCCTTGGATTTTTAAAACCATTTTTTGCTTATTGTGTGGTACAGTAGTGACACTAGATGAGGAAGATTGCATGTACCAGCAAAACTTACAGAAACAACTATAGTTTGGAATGGTGAAAGGATTTGGGGTTCCTGATGCTGTTTGAATTCATTTTTTATTAGGTTTGTATCTGGCTTCCTATGAAAGTGAAAGCCCGGAGAACCAAATTGAAAAAGAAAGATGGAAATCCTTGAGGTAAGAGTTAATTTTATAAAATTATAATTACAATACATGTACTACATTGATAGTCAAGAATTAAACTAGCTGGGCCTGAAGTTTGAAACTTTCTTAATAAAACTGACATCAAATAACGTGTCTTGTTGATTGTGTTTGAAGGTGTTCTCAGCTTAAGGGTGTAGTCTGCAAAGCTATGGATTGACAAAATAATAGTCCTAATGTAAATTTTACATTGTAAATATAAAGCACCCAGTTCTCATTTACACTAGCCTGTCTGTGTGAAGGTGCCTGGAAGTGGATGTAAAACACTGCTGGAGTGTCATTTATATCTACTTTAAGGCTCCTTTATGCTGCTGGACCAATGTAAATAGGCTGTAGATTAAAACAAATCCTCACAAATAATTTGGGATGAACCCAAACCAAAAAGCACTGGGTATGCACATTTATTTGTTTTATCTTCATCATTATAATGTTTCAAATTTGCAGGTCTACTATTTTAGGAAAGACTTGAAGACTGAGATTATTGCAATATGACCAGAAAAAAAACAGCAAAAATATTTTGCACTACTGCGTCCAAAGATGCCTATTTGGGATTTAGTCTCTTTCTTTTTCTTCCTTTTTATTTTTGGACTGCTTAATGTGATGAACTGGATTCATCCATTGAAATTAACAGAATTGACTGACCATATGCACAAGTATGCTTTTCGAATTACTCAAGAGGGGAAGGACAACAGATTATTTGTAGCCATACCAAAACTATGTCAGTATCGCTGTAACCTGGCCTTAGAAAGAAACAAAACAAGAGCAAGGAAATTGATGGTGCTGCAACAGAGAATGGTCTTTACTGGAGAACTAAAGACACAACGTGCACATTGCAGAAGCAGGTGTTTCAAACAGCAGCTTGCTAATCCTTTCTGAGTACAGTATTGTAAAAACAAATTGTGTCAAGCGGAACAGCAATCTGGTTAATTGCTAAGGAAGAAAAGAAGGATTTTATTTTACATCAGCAGTCTTCAGCCTTGTTGAACAATGCACTGACTTCAGCAGAGACAAGCTGCCGGTGGATAAAAATGTGTGTATGCTACATCAGCATGAAAAATCATGCAGACCCCACGAATTTTTACATAGAGTGATGTGAACTGTGAACTTCGGTTATTTCTTCTTTCTCTGGTTCTTGCCTTTCTTACTGTGAATTTTGGCAGACTTTTCTCTGGGGTGTGAGCGAAAAATGAGACAAAACACAGATGTCTTGCGCACACTGAAAGCTCTGGGAAGCAAATGGCTCAGAGTCTGACTTACCTCTATTTAAAGTATGTAATTTATTCCCTAATTCTATTGATGCTGATGAGAGAGGTGTTTTTAAGGCACCTTACCTCACTGACAAGTGCTAAAAGGTGTTGTGTGAGGGAAAACTCATCAGGTTAGAATTTATTTTGACTCCTCACTTTACCTTTGGATCCAGTGCACCATGATATTGGAATACAGGGAATGGGGAAGGGGAGGAAGAGCTGCCTAGATATGTGGACTCAACAGTGCATTTGAGAAATGAAGATTTTTCATTCTACATACAAATGCACTAAAATAAAGACGTAGCTACGTCCCATTTTTATTCTGACTTTTTATGTGCTGATCTATGCTCACCACTTTGCTTCCAGGGAGATGATATGCTATTCGGAGTAGAGACCGCATCTTTACGTTTGCAGAAATCAGGGTGCTACTGTAATATAAACATTAAGGGTATGTCTACACTACATGGAAGATTGACACTGCTATGGTCAATCTTCCAGGGTTCGATTTAGCAGATGCAGTATAGATCAAACTCAAAGGGCAACTTTGTCGGCATCAGTATTCCTGCTCCTCACAAGGTGTATGGGAAGCCAATGTGAGCATTTGCATAGCTGGAGTTGCATATCTTACTTCAACTTTCTGATGTAATGTAGACCGGGACTAAATGACTAAAATGAATTGGGTTTATACCTGGTGCAAAATGGAGCACTAGCTAGATCAAAGCAAACTAGACACCCTTACCTGCTTTACTCCCATGAGCTTTACGCCCTTACCTGCTTTACTCCCATGAGCTTTACGCCCTTACCTGCTTTACTCCCATGATGCTGTTTGGAAGCATAAGAACTGTTCTTGTCTTTACAGTATGCAGAGGTCAGGCTTGAAAAAGAGACACCTACAAAAGCATAATAGAAATAAAAAATGCCACCTGATTCTGAACTCATTTAATGACAGGTGCAGTGTTGGCATTTTAGGTGTCCCACTCTTGTTTTTTTTTTTTCCCCTGCCCAACAAAAAGGGCTCAGATGTACATTGCAATCCATGGTAATTTTTCCTCAGTCAAGAGTGAAGAATCATATGCATAGCTTGTCAGAACCACTGTTGGGTTTAACCAAAAAAAAAAAAACCCAAGGCTTATTAGAAACTTGGCTGTATGTTGTCTGGCTTTAGCCAGAAAGCAATACCCATTGCTCCCTCACCATAGTTACCTGTACCTGAATGTGTTGTTTCTGGGTGCTCCCTCATTGGGTTACCCTTGAAAACCACTCCAAAGCTTCATCTGCTACAGGGCACAACTGTCGGTGTGAATTGTTATCCATAGGGTACATATTGCATTTACTCCCATACCACTATGCTGGCTTCAGGAGTGCAATTCAGAGTGTTGATTTTTATAAACTAAGCACCTGTAGAGTATTGGTCATGACCATCTAAGACACCACCACTGTTTTCATGTTCTGTCATGAGGTTAGACATCGGACGAATGATCCTTTTCCTTACTGTATATATCTTTGTAACAGGCGGATTATGGCTTTGTTGTCTGAAACTGAAGCATCACTGGATCTGCTTTTCAAAGTGGGAATTATTGTTCATTCCTAAGTCAGTAGGAAGTTATGATAGCTGACATACTATCTAACCCTCTAAAGGTAGGAGCTAAAAATATCATACTTGCACTTCTATGACACATTCCAAGAACTCCAAGAGCTTTCCCAGACCAGTTGAATTAAATCTCAGGAGAACCCTGTGGGGATCAGTACCTGGGTAAAAATTTTCAAACCTGGTGCACCTAAGGTTCAGCAGAAATGAATGGAGATGCCTATCTCCTAGAGCTGGAAGGGACCTTGAGAGGTCATCAAGTCCAGTCCCCTGCCTTCACAGCAGGACCAAGTACCATCCCTGACAGATTTGCTCTAGATCCCTAAATGGCCCCCTCAAGGATTGAGCTTACAACCCTGGGTTTAACAGGCCACTGCTCAAACCATTGAGTTATCCCTCCCTGTGCGCTGCAAAGGTATTTAGGCACCTAAAGATGTTGATAGCTGCCTTGTGGTATTTTCAAAAGAACCTGCCTAAATCTCATTTAAATTATTTGGAGATAGGCGGCTCGGTTCTTTTGAAAATCCCTTTTGGCATTTATTTGTATCTAGAGGCATCTAAATACCTTTAAAAATCTGGTTCCTAAATGCACATGTAGGCACCTTTTTCAGTGGCCTGTTTTGCAGATGTGGAGCGTCCAGAGCTCTCATTACCTTCAGTGAACACTGAGGACAAGCGGACAGCAGTGATTCCCATGAGGCACGGAGCACTTGTCAAAAGTTGTCCTTAAGGTTTGAGCCGAGAGATGCTGACTGCTTCCTGCAAGGTCACTTCTGTGGGAGATGAGGGCACTCAGCCGCGTGAAGGCTTTCAAGATCCTGCCCTGATCTCATTGACGTGAATGGCAAAACTCCCATTGAGTGAAACGGGCAGACCCTAAATCTGTCAGTTACATCTGTGATTAATGTGTGGCCCAACCAAGGAGAAGAATCCCAGAACAAAGGAGAGCATGATGTCCTTACTTCATCCACGGGTTTAACATGTAAGAAGAACACAGCAACAAAAGATTCCATTGCCAGGTTGGGGGATGGTTCTCACTAAAGTTTTCTAATAATTGTACATCAATGATAAAATAATACAAAGTTATATCCAGTAGTTTCTCTTTACTGGCAGGAGAAGAACTCTTCAGAACAAAAAGAAAGTGAGCTACTAGCACCAAGCATTCAGATATTACAAAACTAATAGCAACTGTCATGACTTTGAGGAGTCTTGTGGCACCCAAATCTTTGCCCATAAAGACTTATGCCCAATTAAATCTGTTAGGGTATGTCTGCACTACAGCGCTAATTCGAACTAACTTAGTTAATTCGAACTAAGCTAATTCGAACTAACGCAGCTAGAACTAAAAACTAGTTCGAATTAGCGTTTTGCTAATTCGAACTAGCGCATCCACATTAAGTGGACCCTGAAGCGGGGTTAAGGATGGCCGGAAGCAGTGCCGGCAGGGCATCAGAGGAGGACTTAGAGCGTGGAGATGCTTTCTCAGGCTACCCGAGGGCTGTGCTTAAAGGGTCCCGAACCCCACCCTGGACAGACAGTTCTCAGGGGTGCCCCGCTTGCAAAGCAGTCCTGGCTTGGAGTGCCCTGAGTGCCCACACTGGGCACATCACAGCACTCGGCCATCAGCCCGGCTGCACTTGCCGCAGGCTGCCATCTGGGAAGAGGGGGCAATTGGGGGGCTGCAGGAGAGCTTCCACCCCCAGAAGCCCGCAGAGCCAGCCCAGTCCTCCCCATTGGGGGCTCGTGCCCCATTCCTCCCTCACCTCCTTCCACTTACCCTTCCCTAGCGCCCTCTTCTTGATGTACAAAATAAAGATAATGTGTCTTCCAAAATGGAATCTGTCTTTATTGAACAAAACTAGGGGGAGACTGGGAAAAGGAGGTGGGAGAGGGGAAGAGAGAGGCTGGGAGAGGGGAGGGCAACTAAAATGATCAGGGGTCGGGAACAGGTCCCATATGAAGAGAGGCTAAAGAGACTGGGACTTTTCAGCTTAGAAAAGAGGAGACGGAGGGGAGGACAGGATAGAGGTCTCTAAAAGCAGGAGTTGGGTGGAGACGGTGCATATAGAAAAGTTCTTCATTGGTTCCCATAAAGAAGGACTAGAGGACACCAAAGGAAAGGAATGGGTAGCAGGCTTCAAACTAGTAACAGAAAGTTGTTCTTCACAAAAGCAAAGAGTCAACCTGTGGAACTCCTTGCTGCAGGAGGCTGTGAAGGCTAGAACTGGAACAGAGTTTAAAGGGAAGTGAGATCAAGTCATGAAGGTTGGGTCCATGGAGTGGTATTAGCCAGGGGGTAGGAGTAGTGTTCCTGACCAAGGTTTGTGGAAGGCTGGAGAGGGATGGCACGAGACAAATGGCTTGGTCACAGTCTTCAGTCCATCCCCTCCAGGGTTCCTAGGGTTGGCCGCTGTCGGCAGACAGGCTACTGGGCTAGATGGACCTTTGGTCTGACCCAGGACGGCCATTGTAAGCTCAGGGCTCAGGGTCGGGGGTCTCAGTGGAGCACCTTGATTTTCATGCACACCTGCTCCTGGGTGGCCAGGCTGGCAGCTATCCTGCCCAAGCCGGCCACTTTCCTGTGCCTAGTGCGGAGATCGTGGACAAGGTCCACGATGTCCGCACTAGCCCAGGCAGGTGCCCGCCTCTTGCAGTCCCGGGCAAGCTCCCGGGAGCTGCCAGCCTGGTCCCGGGAAGAGGGGGAGGGCTGGGGGGCATCGGGTGGGTGGCTTGAGCCGTGCCAGGTGCAGGGTCTGCTGGCTGGGTGCTGGCAGGCTTGCACCTGGCACGGGCACCGTAGCCAGCCCGTGCCCCTTTAAGGGGTCCGGGGCCGGGAGGGGGGCAGTAGAGTTTCCCTGGTTTTGGCCAGAGTGGCCACCAGGGAAACCTGGGGAGGGCTAGCCTCCCACTAGTTCGAATTAAGGGTCTACACAGCCCTTAATTCGAACTAGTAAGTTTGATCGAGGCTTAATCCTCGTGGAATGAGGATTACCTAGTTCGAACTAAGTGCTCCGTTAGTTCGAATTTAATTCGAACTAACGGAGCGCTAGTGTAGCGCCTATGAAAGTTAGTTCGAACTAACTTTGTAGTGTAGACATACCCTCAGTCTTTAAGGTGCTACTGGATTCCTCATTGTTTTTGCAGACACAGACTAACATGGCTACTCCTCTTATACTTGTCATGACTTTCTAATTCCATTATTTTCAATAGATTTGCATTTGGGACAACTGCTTCAGCTGATTCTTTCTACAGTGAAGAACAAAGCAAGACTAGATCTGTGTACTTCAGTAGTTTCTTTGTAGTGTAAAAAATGCCCAACCTAGCAAAATGTGGAAATATTAAACATGAGTATGACTTCTCTACTGCAACTGCAGTAATCTAAAAGAATAAACAAACAAAAATAGTTCATCTGGGTCTCTGCAAAGCAATTTTTATGGTAGCAGAAGCCATATTTTTACTTACTAAGGTCTCAGGCCTGCAATTAACAGAAAGCCATCAGTATGCCTAGGAAAAACGAAAGGGCAAACTGATGGATCAAAGTCAATGGAATAAGAATGTTTAGCACTTTGTAAAAGATATTTAGACCTTGTCTACATTAACTCCTGCCATTGATCTAATCTAATATACGCAACTTCAGCTACGCAGCATACTTACTGCAGCATCTTTGGTGTGGTAAGGGTTGTGGCAGCTGCTCTCCCGTCAACTCTGGCTACTCTTCTCACCCTGATGGAGTACCAGATTCGAGGGGAACCCTTGGCGATAGAGCAGACATGATACATCATTGTCCGGTGGCTTGATTGCTGCAGCATTGACCCACTGCGCAGTGGAGACAAGCCATTAGCCTCTCACAAGATCATGCCCTAAATTCGAAACCAACTTTGATCATGTTACCCAGCTAAAAATATGGACAGTTGGTTGAATGTGGCAGTAAATATGCGCTTCAAATAGAGAAGCAACTCAAAATGCAGAAATGTTGTTCCTCAAATTGAAAATATCTGCTAAGACAAGACAGATCCAAATCAGTCCAATCTCTTACTGATCCTTTGGAACCTTTATCATGTTTTTATTGTAAATATATTGTGTACTTTTTTAAAAACATGGGCACTGGTTTGCTCATGATTGTAAACTATTTAGAATGGGGCTCAGATTATTGAATATATAGGTTATTTGTCAGCAGAGATTGTGATATTCGTACTATTCATATCACCATAAAAGGAGTACAGAATTATTATAAACTAGCCTTAGAATGACTTTGTTTTAAATTCATATAGGGCCTGATGTGCCAAGGGGAAGACCTCCCATTCATTTCAATAGACTTTGGATCAGGCCTACAATTACTGACATTTTGCTGTTGAAAACATTGATTGAGATGAAATTATAATGGTGCCTGATGGTCAAAATTGGCCCTTATCTTGGGGCTACATGCTACCCTCTGTTACAGAGGTGTACTTCTCATGGGTCAAAATTGGGCCTTTCGGTGAGATTTCATTGACTTCATTGGAGTTACAGCATATTAGACCAGGGCTGAAGTTGGCCTGAGTTCATTTATAAAGCTGAGATCAGAATTTGGCCTTTGAACTTTAACAACTTTTTTCTCTATTCCAACTGGCAGAAGCTATCAATATGTCTGTGGACTGTCTTTAATTGGAAGACAAAAACCATTTGATTTTGAACTCAAATTGTTCTTTTATGCCAGGTTAAGGAAAGAAGAGGGGAAAATTTAAAATATAATTGGTGAATATTCATAGGTTTAAAACTAGATCAAAAGCTCTTCCTTGGTGCTTTGTATGGCTCTAATGCTGCCTTTGGTTATGGACATGCTGCTTCATTGACATCAGATGGAGCCTCCCACATGCATTCAAGGGCAGAATTTGGTCCTAAGTATTTTGAGGGTCAAAACCAAAATGAGTTAGTAATCTGTTTCCTAAAATAAAGAGAAAAATGTAAGCCCAGCACTCATAAGCGACCCTACAATCAAAACTGCATGCTGAGCTTCAATAATCTGGAGTCTAATCATCTCCTCCTCTGAGCAATGGGGCACCAGCTTATATGGATCTGGGAAGGAGAGTGTGGAAAGGGTGCATGCTTCTGTAACACCGACAGGCGGAACCAGACCTGGGACCTCTGGAGTTTAGTGCAGGAGCCTCTACAGCTTGAGCTAAAAGCCCATTGGCTCTCAACTAAGGCTGTAGAACTCACTCATTCTTTCTCTTTGTAAGTGATCTAAGTGCCACTACAAGGGACAGTGAACCAGACCTCGTGGCTGCGTCTAGACTGGCAAGTTTTTCCGCAAAAGCATCTGCTTTTGCAGAAAAGCTTGCCAGCTGTCCACACTGGCCGCTTGAATTTCCGCAAGAACACTGACGATCTCCTGTAAGATTGTCAGTGTTCTTGCGGAAATGCTATACTGCTCCCGTTTGGGCAAAAGCCCTCTTGCGCAAATGCTTTTGCGCAAGAGGGCCAGTGTAGACAATGCGGTATTGTTTTGCACAAAAAAGCCCTGATGGTGAAAATGGTGATCAGGGCTTTCTTTCACAAAACCGCGTCTAGATTGGCACGGACGCTTTTCCGCAAAAAGTGCTTTTGCAGAAAAGCGTCCGTGCCAATCTAGACGAACTTTTCCACAAATGCTTTTAACGGAAAAACTTTTCCGTTAAAAGCATTTGCAGAAAATCATGCCAGTCTAGACATAGCCAGTATGTGTGTGGGTTACATACTTCCCCTAGCAGAGGAAGCTCATCCCGAACTCCAGAGACATCCCAGATGCAATCCCAGAGGAGCCTCCACTTGTACTACCACAGGCAGAACCAAACCTTTGGAGCTTAGCTCGGCTAAGGCTGTAGAGCACACTCAGGCTAGATCTATGTTGGTGGAGAAAATCAATGCAAGATATGCAACTCCAGCTATGTGAATTGCGTAGCTGGAGTTGATGTACCTTGCATCAATCCCATTTGGAAGGTCAACAGTAGAGTATGATGGGAGAGCAAGGATTACCAGTGCTGACAGAGGCACCCTCAGCGTTCAGTTTTGCAGGTCTTTACTAGACCCGCTAAAACGAACGCCAAAAGATCAATCGTCAGAGCACTGACCCTCTGGTAAGTGAAGACGTGGCCTCATTCTTTCTCTCTGTAAGTGGTCTAAGTTTCACTACATGGGACAATAAAACACATCCAGAAGGTGGGTTGCACTTGCTCCCCTACCTCTTCAAGCCCTTCCATCTGTGCATGAAAACTGGGCTTTCCAGGTCAGGAAGCGATGGGTTGGAAGTAACCAAATGGATGGGAACAACCCTTCCCTCTGGCTAATCCCAAACTCTTAATACTCAGTGAAAGGGACAAGCTCACTGCTATTAAATTATTGTAAGCTTTTAAAGATATGATTCGTACAAATGCACAATTAATATCTTCCCCTAGGAGGTAGTCTGTAAAAAACAGGGAAGCTAGTGTTATGACAGTTATGGAAAACAATTCAGCGACCAGGCTTCAGAACATTAAGGGTACATGCCATGAACCTTAAAAAGCATTGTATCTGCATAGAATAGAAATCTGATTTAAGGGTTGTTGCACTTTTAGCAAGTTTTATGAAATGTGATAGCATCTGCTATTGCTGGCTCCTAAATGGACTCAAAACCATTACTCTACATTCCCAAAGTCTACCGAATTTTACAGGAGATATTTTCAAAATTCTGTTTTTATCCCTTTGCTAGACAACTCCCTGTGCAACTGTGCTTAGAAAACTGGAAACTATGTTGTGGTAGATATTTTTACAAAGCAAAAACCAAACTGGGCATTGAAAGAAATAGAGTATTAAAGATGCAGGTATCTCCAGATCACCTGAGCACTGGTACTGAGTAGCTATGAGTTTTTTCCTGTTATTTATTTTTATTTTTTGTAACCCAATCTCCTTCAAATTCAGGTCAAATAGGTATCCCAGTAGCACCTTTTGTTAAATAGGAGTTTTCAAGTTAATATTGACACTTTATTAACTGCACAGGCAGGCAACAGAAAGGTTACTTGAAAATGGCTTTTATGATTTTGTGACTGTACATAGATCTTACAAAACATTGCTGGTAATATGCATACTCTGCCCTGCATAAACATCACGAGAATAGCATGGTGATCAGTATGCTTAATACCTGTTTGTGGAAAATGTCTTAACCTGCTTTCGTTATTATAGTATCCATCCCACTCTGATGCCTTTTTATACAGTTGTGGTGAGATTGTTATGGACCCCTTTCGTCAATTATGTTCAAGCTAATTTACCTATGTACAGAATTTATATATTACAAACCTAATTTATACTGTGTTTTAACAGTTTGCCTGAACTGTCTCTGGTTCCTAAATTTTTTGTAATGTGTGTGTCAAATAAAATAAACGAAATGTTGTTGGCCCAGCTGTTCAGTTTATTTTATTTTTATATATTTTTGGAGGAGATGCAGATAACTGTGGATCATCAAAACAAACCGCAAATAATTGCTGCTTTCAGCCTCCCTCTAAATCAGGGGTAGGCAAATACCAGCTTGTGGGCCGGATCTGGTCCACAGGCTACCACCTTCATATTTGCCTGCTCCCCCGCAGATATTGGGTGATCGCATCTCTCGTTGGCCATGGATTGCCATTCTTGGCCAATGGAAGCAGTGGGAAGTGGTGTCTGGGTCCACGCCACTTCCTGCTCCTCCCAGTGGCTGGAATGGTATCCACAGCCAATGAGAACTGCAATTGCCCGATATCTGCAAATACAGCAGCCTGCCAGGGACTAAACCTGGCAGACCATTGGCATTTTATTGCCTACCCCTGCTCTAACTAGACAAACAAACCTGAGTGCACCAGCCAGTTTTCAACAGAAATGGGTAAATTGAAAAACACTTCCGAATTTCTGCTGTCTATCTGGGGTTTCCATTTCGTTTTATTTTTGCTTGTGTAGATTTTTGCCAGGAGATTGCGCTGTACATCACAATACAAATGAAATGCTGATTGTCTTGATTACGAGTCATCACGCCTTAATTAAATGTTGCTACAAATAGGAATCCCAGACCCTCAGCTTCTTCTGACTCTCAAGCAGTATGAGGGTTGAAGATTTCATGGGCATTTAATAGACAGTTCCTGCACACAACCATGTTTCATTGGATTATGATTGTTGGTGGCATTGCAATGGCATCCACTGAAATCAGGGCCCATTGCAGTAAGCATATAGTAAGAATCAGCTATGGAGAGGCTGCCCAATTGCACAGGAGGTCAGTGGCCTAGACGTCTGGTCGCCCGTCCCAGTCAGCGCCCTGCCCACTGACTCACACTGCCTTTCTAATCGTACTACACTTGCATGCTGGTCCTCCATTGCATTTACTCACGGGAATGATCCTCATCCTTTTGAATCATATCACTGACTTCAAATCTCACAGATCCTTCTTCACACAGGTGATCCTTACTTGTGTGTATTTGTTTCTAATGCGTAGTTCTGACTCCTGTGACAAGCCTTACTGTCAGCAGCTAGATTACTCAAGTGAGTAAGGTTTTGCAGGCTCCGGGTGAGAGACAGTAGCAGAGGAACTACTGAGTGCAGAGGGAGATGAGAGAACAAATAACACGTTACAGCCACCTAGTCCTGTTGCTGCTAGAAGATAGTACATTGTTGAGCTGTATAAGAATGTATACAGAATAGAAAAGGGGTGACTGTCCTACTGCCTCCTCCCCTCCAACCTGCCCCTTTGGAGGATGCTGGATAACACTGTCGCCATCATTCCCTCCGCTATGTGTCCCACAGCAGTGCAGCTGGAAATTCTGTAAACAATTTTACCCCTTCAGAAATGTGATCAGTATATTTCAGGAGATCATTACCCACAGTGATATCCTTCTTAGCCTTTGCTGCACTGCGATTTCACTCTATCACACACCTGCCACGAGGCTGTTACAAAGCACACTGAAGATGAAAGGTGCTATATGAAGGATAAGGATTGTTCACCCCAAAAACAAAATAAAAGGAACAAATTCAGAAAATTGTACTGTGAAGCAAATACTGCCAACAGAGTTCTCCTGACATATGTGCACATATGGCTGGGATCTAATAAAGAAATGAATCAAGCTAAATAGTAATAACACTCCTGGCTTGTGAGGCAGTCCAAAATGTGATTTTTGTTTTTAATTTCCTTTCCATGGTTTATACAGTTGATGCTATGCAATCACTACACATAGTAGTGAGCATGTTTGTATCCTTTGGTATACACATAGTAGTACTTGATACGTAAACAAGTGTACGCCACAATGATGGACTGTAAAAACTTTTATTTTCAAGTAGATATGTATCACAATGTTCTCAATTAATCAATTCAATTAATTATGGACTAAATCAAGATATGGGGTGATGGAACCTTTATCAATGAAGGTGCTAACTACTTTCTGAATGGTATCCTTCCTGCCTTATCCATCCACTGACTTTGATCTTTATCTACTCAGGTTTAGCACCCTTTCTCCTGATACTTTATGCATAGAGGTAGGGGGGTGGGCAACAGAACATCTTTCTCTCCCCCTCCCCCTTTCCTTCTCCTATTTATTTTGAGTTTCCTTGTCCTCTAATCATAACGCCGGTTATCTGAAGAAGTGGGCTGTGCCCATGAAAGCTCATGATACCATATACATGTTTTGTTAGTCTCTAAAGTGCTACCAGACCATTTGCTTGCTGTTTTTTTCTGTAAGGGTACGTCTACACTACATGGCTCCGTCGACGGAGCCATGTAGATTTGTTTATTGGGCAAAGGGAAATGAAGCGGCGATTTAAATAATCTCATCCCACGAGGAATAACGGGGCTGCCGACAAAGGGCTTTGATGTCGGCAGGGGAGCGTCCAGACTAGCGAGCTGAGCGGACAAACAGCTGATCAGCTGTTTGTCGGCTCAGCGCGGCAGCCATGTAAATTTAAATGAAGCGGCGATTATTTAAATCGCCGCTTCATTTCCCTTTGCCTACAACCCTCATCTACATGGCTCCATCGATGGAGCCATGTAGTCTAGACACAGCCTAACAGACTAACTTGGCTACCCCCGGAGGCTCCTCAATCTGCTGTCAGTCTCCATAGCTCCATAGCACAGGAATCCACACGCCCTTCCCTAAGATTAGACTTCTCTGCTTTTATTTCCTCACTATTTGCGAACAACCCCTCAGAAAAGGCTCTTTCTAGACGGGCTGTTTCTGCTTGTGATGCATAATTCTGCTTGCATAATCCTGTCACGGCTGGTGAAAACATGCTCACAGATTGCATTCTCTAACAGGACACTCCTGGAATACCAGCAGCCTGATTCCCGCTTCTGCTGTGCCACCACTGCCACCTGCTGAACAAAAAGAAAAGCCAAATAGTAATATGATCAAATCAAAAGTGACTTTTGTCCCTTTTAGTATTAATATTAATGTCCCTGTTTTAACAGCTGTAACCGTTTGGGTGCAAGCATTTTGTTCTGCACTCCACACACACGGAGGTGCTACATTGGAAGCTCTGCTCTCTGATATGTACCTTTATCCAATTAAATGAATTACTACATTTTTATTATTAACCATCATATATAGAAACCACCCACCAGGCAGCACAAGGGAACCCAGTAAAGTGAGCTGTAGAAGAGGTACTGGCAGGGGCAGGAAGAGAATGTGGCTACTTGTCCATTTTATTCTGCAGCATCCATACAGATGAACTACTCTGCCATGACATTGCCCTCTGCTCTTCCCAAACTCCCCTTGAGACTAACTTATAAAAAGATGTTCATAGGAAATTGACCCTAACATTGACTAGGCAGCAAGTCAATTGCAACTGAAAAAAAAATTATTTTGCTTTTATCCTTCTGCCTTCTTCTCCTTTGGTGCTTCTTTTCTGAGATTGTGAACTCCTGAGGGCAGGGACTGTCAGCATATTGTAGAATTTTAACATTAATAAATGCAAAGTAATGCATATTGGAAAACACAATCCCAACTATACACACAAAATGATGGGAGCTAATTTATCTATAACCACTCGAGAGATCTGGGAGTCATTGTGGATAGTTCTCTGAAAACATCCACTCAATGTGCAATGGCAGTCAAAAAATCAAAGTATGTTAGGAATCATTAAGAAAGGGATAGAGAATAAGACCGAGAATAAATAGCTTATTGTCTCTATATAAATCCATGGTATGCCCACATCTTGAATACTGCCTGCAGATGTGGTTGTCTCATCTCAGAAAGGAAGCTTGGCATAAAAGTTCAGAAAAGAGTAACTAAAATGGCTAAGGGTTCGGAATAACTGCCATATGAGAAGAGTTAATGTTAAAGAGTTAAAGAGAAGACTGTGACATTTCATCTGAGAAAAGAGGAGGGTAAGAGGGAATATGACAGAGGTCTATAAAATCATGACTGGTGTGGTGAAAGTGAATAAGGAAACGTTATTTACTCGTTCCCTTAACACAAGAACTAGGGGTCACCAAATGAAACTAACAGGTAGCAGGATTAAAACAAACCAAAGGATTCATTCATGCAATGCACACTCAATCAGTAGAACACCAGGCCAGAGGATGTTGTGACTTTAACAGGGTTCAAAAAAGTACTAGATAAATTCACGGAGGATGGGTCTATCAATGGCTATTAGCCAGGATGGGTAGGAATGGTGTCTCTAATATGTCAGACACTGGGAATGGATGACAGAGGGTGGATCACGTGAAGATTCCCTGTTTTGTTCATTCCCTCTGGGGCACCTGTCATTAGGCACTGTCGGCAGACAGGATATTAGGCTAGATGGACCTTTGGTCTGACCCAGTCTGGCCATTCTTATGTTCTTAGATTGTTGCAGTGGTAACAAATACTAATAATTAATGATCCATCCATGTCTAACCTTAGTTCCGCTTCATACTGAGAAACAAAAGGAGAAATGGGGTTTTTGGTTTGATGGAATCTGTGTTTAAAGCCTTATTGTCAAGAAATCGTCCAAGGAAATCTTCATGAAACAGTTTGCCCAAAGCTGCACTGCCATGCTGTCCATAATACATGCATGTCTATTCACTAATATTTGGCAGGGGTAAAAGTGAGAAATCAATCGTACACGTACACTACAAAGTAGAGAAATCAGCTGTGCACTAATGGCCATGTTTGACTTTAGGTATACAGTCTCTGTTCTAGCAAAAGCCATGCTACGCCTTAGTGGTTCAGTACTAGTTTGAGAAGGAGACGCTCCCGGGAAGCAAATCCCAGAATGTGATGTCTTGCTAACCTGGCATTGCCAAGGATGATATGTCCACAAAGTGCTCCGTGGCAGAGGCACTACATCAGAGAACCCGAAATAGGTCCAGTTTTGAGATTTACTTTCAGAGATCCCCTTAGAAAAGCTACTGTAAATAAGTGAGTTTGAATACTGACGTGTTGGAATGACAATCCAGGTCTAGTTTCCCATCATTTGTCCTTGCTGCCTTTAATTGTTGTGTATTTTTTCTTTAACAAAACTGTGTTGGTTGGAGTTCCTCAAATTGCATTGCTGTGTGTATGTTGTGCATCACAGGAGCCTGGAAGAAAATTGTCCAGTGCCCAGATCAGTACATGTGGCCAGATGCACCATACCAAGGATTTGCTTGTCTCTGAGACATCGGTGCTGGATGCAGGTTACCAAATGTCATTCATTATAGAAAATTCCATGTGCCCACAGCTCTCGCTTGTCTATTGGTCAATACTGAGCTAATCTATAACAAGTTATACGGAAGCAAAATCTGCCACTCTGCCTCATTGATTCTGCAAGTAGTCTCATTGAAATCAATCACACTGATCCATAGATCTTTGACCCCATCAGGAATAAGAAATAGGTGGTCTCAGTGATTCACGTTTGCTGAGTGATGTATAGTTTCTCTTTTTAGAGCTCCAATCAATTTGCCTATGGTTGCAGCTTTCTGGCTTAGACAGGAAATCAATTGTATTAAATATTTTTGCAAGGCCTTGTGGTGTTGCGTAGGAGAAACACCCCTAGTACAAACTGTTAGCTGTTTGTTTAAGTCTGTCCATGATAATACAATTAGTCAACTGAGACACCAGGTTGCCACAGAAGAATTCAGAAACAGGGAGAAACTTTCTTCAGCTTTCACAGGGAATACAAATCACCTAAAGAACAAAGTGAGTGTAATGCTTGGTCATTTTGTTATGAGGCATTGAGGATGTATTCATAAACAGCGAGAAACAATTTCTAGACTGTACAATTCATTATAAAATTTGACAACGATGTTAATAGATTAGCTACTGATGCTAGGCAAGAGACAGAGATCTAGAGATATATCTATAACTCATGCATACATATATCATGCAAGTGTATTTAAGATTAGTGAATTATCAGTTTCCCAGGGTGGAATTATAGAACATCTTTAGATACAGATCACAGACATGCTGAATTGAGAGGTGCACCGAATTGACCAGGACAGCTGAAACCCATTACCTGATACAGTACCAGTTAGCCCTTTGTCCTCTGGAACTAGGATGCATTTAGGGTCTCAGAACCTCAGTCCACAGGACAGGTATAATCTTTGCCTTATCTTCTGATGATCTCCCTTAGCTCACCATCATCACCTCAGTCTTCTCAAGGATGGAACCTTCGCCAGCTCACCCTCATCCATACTCATATGTTGAAAATGGAACTAAACTGCACTCTGAGTCATACAAAATGGAGGGATGAAGCTGAATATCATCAGCATATAGAAAATATGAGATTCCATCCCACGTCGCCTCCCCAATTCCCTCACCCTCCAATGATCCTATATACTGAAGGGGAGGAATGATGTGGTAGGGTCCTGTGTGGTACCCTCAGGAGAGAAAAACAAAATATCTAAAACTACTTTCTGGGATTTCTTATATGGAGAGAATGAAGCCACCACATGGCAATCAGGTCTGCTCTTCAGCCAGTCTCCAATGGAGGTAACAGCACTCCATGACTAATATGTGGTAGATCAATTAATAGCGGTATCTGATCTTTAGCTATTGCCAGAAGTTCATTGACCAGACCTGTCTCAGGTGCTGTAACCTGTTCTGAAGCCAGAGTGACAAAGCTGGCGAAGCTCAGAGGTGTCTATGTAACCTGCTGCTTCAAAGTTCTCGCCAGAAATGGAAGATCAGGATGACCATTCTTAAAGGAGGTCATGAAACTCTCCATCAGAAAAGAACGCAAAGTTTTCCCAGTAGCCATCACCCACCAGGTAAGGCATGAGTCCAATGAAAGGTCTGTGGCATAAAATTCCTCTAAGACATCAAGAACTTCACAGAACACCACCAGAGTAGGTTCTAGCACTGATCTAGCAGCCGTCCACTCAGGGTCCTGCTCTACTGTCACAGCAGATTGCTAGGTATGAAGCCTGCACAAAATTCTCTGCAAAACAGCAAAAGCTCTTTTCTCCCAGTGGGAGGTGCGAATTGACAAATGAGCCTTCAAAAGAAAGTAGCCTAGACAGAATGGACCGTATGCTATGCAGGTAGGTCTGCTGAGAGAGACAGTGAAGATGCTAAACACTCTGTAGGAGATGCAAGCATTCCTCCCCTGCACAACTAAAAGCATAGGACCTCATGAAATCCTGAGTCAGGAGCAACAAGGACATTACTATATTATTCACCAGTATGGTTAGTAACAGCTGCTCTGTGTGTGCAGCTATCACAGTATTCATATTCTCATGTCCTTCCTAAGAGGGTTGTTTTCCATCAGAAATCAGACTCCTCCACAGGCCAGCCACCAAGGGGCAAGGAGAGGGACTGGAAGTGCAGGGCTGTGAGAAACTGAGTGCAGTAGGCATGAAAACCATATTTCCTTATACCAAATATGGGACACCTAATAAAATTATTCATATGCAAGCAAGTTCAATGGCAATCAGTCAGAACTATGCAGTGCAAATGTTCACATTAACATCAAGTTGACAGAGCCTCTGTTGAAAAGAAATACTGTGTAGCTAGAGTCTATTTAACATCTTATCTTTAAGGCTTTAGGATTCATTCATGGAGGGGTGATACACCTCCCCCCCCCCCCCCGTACAGACACAGAGGTGACACAAATACTCCCCTATACCTCTCTAACAAATGCGGGTATGACTCAACCCTACCTCCCTGGTGTTCTCCACCCTCCAAACCTGGCTTCGCCCCAGGAGAGACCCGCCTCTCTTGGTATGTGGTGCTGCGTCTTTCCAAGACAACACATGGGGGAGGGCCGGCAGCATCACATGTTTGTATATCACATGATTTCTGCCAGGGTTCACAACAGAATATGGCCAGCAGCAGCTTTTTAGCACTGTGCCGAAGGGAAGAAATGGGAGCTGCTTCAAGCTGCCAGAGGGATTGGGGGGGGGGGGGGGGGGGGAGGGGAGAGCTGGCCCTTGTCTGCAGAGTCCATCTCTTCCCCTTCTCCCCTCTGCTCACCAATAGCTGGAAGTAGCTTGCCCCTTCCTGCCCACACAATGTAGAAAGGCAACCAACACCTCCAGGCTACTGCTGGCCACTGACATAACCTACCTACCTTCTGTCCCACAGCTACAGCACACGTAGGAAGGAGTTAAACCCTAAGGATGCCTCATGCGCCAGGGCCCAGGAAACCAGATTTCAGAAAGTTCAGCGAACTGGGCGTGAGCGGTGGATCAGCTGGGGAAGGTGCCCAGGGGACAGAGCAGCCCTACGCTCCCTGCAGGCAGGACCCAGGGTCTGAGAACAGATGAAGAGGTACTAAAGCTCATTTTCCAGGGTCTAGGTGGGGGCACAAACAGGCTGGAAATTGTTTTTTCTCCTCCATTCCAGAGCTTAGCTCAAAAGCAGAGAGTGGCCAGTTCCCGCGCTATGTGGGGCTTTATCATGCTGTGAGTCGTGGGCTTCCCCAGGGCCTGACCCAGCCAGAGGCAGTGGGGGAAGGAAGGAGCCTGCTGACCAGGCGGTTGGGGAGCTGAGCGCTCCAACTTGGAGCTGGTTCTGTGCACAGAGCTGAGAGCAGGAGATGCCCTGAAGGGAGCATATGAAGGAGCCATGGGCCTAGGAGACAATGAAGGGGTGAAGCAGGGAGAGAACAGTGAAAGGGGGAGCACATAAAGGGCTGATAGGTGGGCAGGAGTGGCAACACAGAGCCAGCCACCACCTGACGTCTACCTGTGCTCATCATCCTCCACAGCTTGCAGCTACAGCCAGTGCCAGGCAGAAACAGGATGGGGGAAAAGACCCTGATGTCCGAGAGTTGACACCCAGTGGGCGCTGTGCTGATGGGACCAGCCGAGGGAGTGGCGGGCCCCACACGCTGCAGCTTGGCCCCGCCACCAGCCTCGTGTGCGTTCGCACACACCCCACACCACCATCGTTGGCACTGCACTCCCGCACTCACTAGCGGTGGGAGGGGATGTGGCCAGCAGTAGGACCCGCCAGGACTGAGTGGGGAGGGAGACAAAATGCAGGACAATCTGCCTGTTGTTGGGAGAAAGTTGGGACACCTACAGGAAGGCTTAAATATGGGACAGTCCCTTTAAAAAGGGGGCATCGGGTCACCCTAGCAGTAGGGCGTGCTCAGCCCCCCCCCCCCAACCAGCTCCTGAGTTTTTTGGGCACCTAAATCCATGGGAGTCAGGTGCATAAAAGAGCCTTGAGTGCAGGGGCCTATGGGCAGCTCTGTGCTTTCCACAGCCTCCCTCTACCCCGCCCCGCCCCCACGGGGGGGATCTTAGAGACCCCCAAACAGAGGTCACGTCTCAGTGTCTCCTCTCCCCTCCAAGGGGCGGGGCCGTAGCGCCTCCCTCACCCGCCAGCAGGGGGCGGAGTCTCAGCGTCTCCCTGCTCCCTAGTCGCTGCGGCCGCTGAGGGGCGGAGTCCCGTTGTGGCCCTAGCGGGCTGCGTGTGACGCCATCGCGCACGGGCGGGCGGGGGAGCCGTAGATCGCTACTCTCCAGTGCTGGGCGCGGCCGCCATTTTGTTTGTGTGAGGAGGGCGGAGACGGGTGTCGCTCAGCTCCTCGCCTGCCGTAAGTCGCGAAGACGACACCCCCCCCCCCATCCCTTGTCAGGACGGGGGAGGCCAGCGCCGTGGTGGACTCGAGCCGGCTGCGGTCGAAGCGGGGCGCTTATCGCTTCAGCCCGGGCGCTGCGGGCCAGGCAGGGGGGCTGCCCGAGGTGATGGGAAGCGGCCTGAGGGGAGCTTGGGGCGGGAGGGAAAGATTCTGAGGCTTTTTTTGGGGGGGGGGGGCGCTTGGAGGTGATTCGTTTCCAGGCCCTCACACGGGTGGACCCGACACCCGCCAGCTGTGCAGCTTACTCCCCTGTGAGAACCCCCCATACTTCCCCCTCCCCCCCACACATCCCACCCCACACACGGCTCCCCCCCCCACATGTTCCATCCCCTTCTGCATCCCCCATTCCCCGCACACGGCCCATCCCCCTCCCCTGTAGATCCTCCCGGCCCCCCCTCTCGCTCTCACAGCCAGGAACTGCCAGGGAGACAGGGTCTTGTATCCTGACTAGATTGGGATCTGCAGAGGAAGCAGGTATCCGTAGGGGAGCCTTCCCTGCCCGGGGCCAGTGGCCCCCACTGCTCCCCTTCAGGGGCCCCAGTGCTCCTTGGCTGCCCTGGCAGCTGCTCGGAAGCACAGTAATGGACCTGGCACAGGCAGTTCAGAGCTGTACAGAGTCAGTAGTTGTGTAATGTCAGTAGCTGAAATTGGCCTAGGGAGCTAGTGGGCGGGTTGGAGCAATGGTTCCCTGTTTTAACCTCCTGTGAGCATCGCCAAAGGTGACGGGAGGGGATGAGATCTGCAGGTGGCGGTTGCAGGACTTGATTCTGGAATGTATCAGGATGGCGAACAGCTGGATCCTGCTCTACACTGGGACAAGGCCTGGCTCAGATCTCGCAGTGTGAGGGTGGACTCCTGCTTCCCGCAGCTCCCCTTGGCTGGAAAGGGTGAACTACTGTGTGTTCATGGATGCTTAGATAAACAAAAGTGTCTCTTGGCCTGCCAGTGGCTTTCCCAAACATGCCCACCATGACCTAATTTTTAAAAACCCCTTATGTACGCCAACTGAAGAAGCTCTTCTGTCATTGTAGTAGTACAGGGATTGCCAACCTGTGGCTCTTGAGCCACATGCCACTCTTTGCTCACAGGAAATGTGGCTCTCAGGGTTACAGCTTGTTCGGAGCCTCATGCCTACTTTGTGCATATCCCTCTCCCTCCCCCCCCCCCCCCCCCCCCAGTTCCTGGAGGGAGAAGTGCATGGCTGTGGCGATGGCAGCTCTGGTGAGACCCAGGCATTGGGTTAGAATGGGAGGGGGTTGGGGGTGCCTGGTTCTGGCAGAGGGAGAGAGCATTGAGTTAGAGTGGGGAAAGCTGGGGGGGCCTGGCTCTGGAGGAGGGATGTGTGGCTCTTTGCACTACTATCCACAGCTCCTTTGGCTCTTCGTGTCAAACTGATTGGCCACCCCCATAGTAGTATCTTCACTAAAGAACTATAGCAGCACAGCTGCAGTACTGTTTGTGAAAACAAGCCCTCAATGTAGGATTGAGGATTTAATCTGTAACCATTTTTATATCTTGAGAACACTGAGCCCTTACTACCCTTAGGCTATGTTTATAGTACATACCTTACAGCAGCACTGCTGTACTGCTGCAGCTTTACTGCTCTAAGATCTCCAGTGTAGCCATTCTATGCTAGCGGGAGAGAACTCTCCCTGACATAATTAAACGATCCCTAATGAGCAATGGTAAACTGTGATTTCTGTATGAATCCGTCTCTTGAATCTGGATTAGGAATGTAAAATCCTGTTTAATTGGTTAACCAGTTAAACAAATTATTTATCCAGTTAATCATTTAAAGGGGTTGGCTGAAGTGGCCCCCCTTGTCTGTGGTTCCACCCGTGCAAGAAGAGGCTGCACTGGCCATGCTGGAGCAGCCCCTATCCACAGGGGGCACACCATAGGGTTGGAGTAGATCCTGCCTGTGGCATATAGTGAGCTGCTCCAGCTCCCACTGGTTTACCTTAACCAGTAAGCGGGTGAGGTTTAGCAGTTAAACTTTCACATCTCTAATCTAGATTAGTAGACTGTCATATCTGTGTATACTGAAATGGAACCATTTTTTCCCCCTTTAAATATGTCAATGAAAGATGCAACATTCAAAACGAAGTCATTGCTCTGAGTGGAATGATAGAAAGAGCTGGGATCAAGGAAGTCACAGTGTTCCCCATAAACGCAAGAGGTCCCACAGCAGTGACAAAGAAAGCAAACCCCATAAATCACATCATCTTGAAGTTTCAGACAGGTAAAAGATTCTTTGAATTACCAATACTGATATCTCTAATTGTAAGTAAGATTAATTTAAATTAAATAAAAAATTGTTTTGAGAAGACAAGACTTGCTAATGCCTTTAGGAGTTGGCTCATTATTTGCCACGCTTAAGTAATGTATCGTTTTAGTGATACAGTGATTAAATTGTTTAGTTGTGATTCTTTGATACAAAATATTAACATCCAATCTGTTTCTGTGAAAATCTGCCTGGTAAGGATTTATATTGAAATACAATATGCAGTATTAAATTTTAATAAAATGTTTCTCGTGTGTAAGAGGATGGAGGAAGAAGGTGAATGTTTGCTCTCTTAGAACATTTTATAGAAGGGTAAGTATGGGTTAGATTGCTTTCATTCATTTTTCAGGTGTCTTTCTTTTCTTTCTTTTCCTTTAAGAGGGGATATAGGTCTTCTGTGTCCTTCCTTTGAGAAAGGAAGACCATATTTTAAAGAACTCATCAGTTTGCTTCTAAAATGGTAGGAGTGGATGTGCAGTACCATGAGATTCTCTTTTCTGTGCTGCAGCTTGCATGATCCCTATTTTCTGGAGGGAGAGTCTTCGCACCAAAAATCTCTCTGATTCTTAGTGTTTTAATGTAGCACACTAACAACAGGATTTTAAATTCTTCAGGGTGGCAAATTGGGTTTTAAGAGTTTCTCTTATATGCTTGTGTGGTTTAAGGAGAGGGAAGGAGATAATTGTTGTATTCAAGAAAGCTTGGGCTTGCACTTCATCTTTTGATTTTTGTATGTTTTAAAGAGAGATTTGAATTGTTGGAGCGGAGTATGCCAAGTACTTCTATTGAGATGAATATTTCCTATTTGCATTTGGATTTCTTAATACTTGTACAGGTTATTCTGCGTACACAATTCCAAAGTAAGGTAATCTATATTGGATGACTTAATCAACTCCGTCATATAAACTAGCCTGAAAATCTCTAGCGGTTTTCTAGGGGGGAATTGTTGTAAAGCAAAATTCCTTCCGTAAATAAATATGCCATTAAATGTACATTTAAGCATTAGCAACTCAAAGATATTTATTTTGTTGGAACACAAGTATTTTTAAAGTGGAGAATATTTTTAAAGTGGAGAAAATTCATTTTAAATATATTTTCAGCCATTATTTGGATGACAAATTCATAAATGAGAGAGATCATCATGACCGGAGGTATGTTGAAGAATACAGAAATGACTTCTGTGAAGTATATGACAACAGGCATTATCACAGAGACTATGAAAAGAGTCACCGTCACCACCATAGCAAATCCTCTGGTCGGAGCAGGAAAAGTAGTCATAAAAGGAAGCATAAAAGGCGTCATGGCTCTGGTCACCATTCACATTCGGTATGAGTAATTTTTAACTTTATTATTAATAGATTAGTGATAAAATTCTTTAGTGAATGTCAGAACTTACATTGCTAAGCCACAAGTATCTGGGACAGATATATTTTATATAGAAAAGGTTCATAGGTGAGCCTCTTCCTATGTATATATACAACTTAGAGGATAATTTTAGGTACGCAGTAAACAGGTAGCACTAAGGAAAATATTTATCATTAGTACTATTTTATCGAAGACTTTGTTCTATTGGCAATATCCTTTGGCCAGTAGGTAGGTTACCTACTTTCTCTAAATTCTGGTGTGGAAATGATTGCAAGCACCTTTCTTGCTTCACAGTATAAATGTCACAGTATGGTCAAATAGCTATTTTACAGCCAGTTTGAGAACTGAAGTAATGTACACGATTATTTAAATATAATAGATAAACATGACAGTACAACTGATGTCTATCTTTTAATACGTAACAGACACTTCAGTTCCATACCTTGCTCCTTTCCTAGTTGTGATCATTCATGTGTCTGACTAATGGCTATTGAATGTTTGTTGAAATTTGCAGAAACATGCGATTTGTATTTTTTACTGTGCCCATTTGAATAGTTTCAGCTCTAAGAGTTTTATGATTCTAAGTATTCATACTTCCCCACTTTTCAGTAGAAGTAGAAAGCTATGTTAGATCATGCACTGAAGTTCAAGGGCTTTTGAGTAATTTTTCCACTGTTTCTCTAAATATGAAAAATGTAGCATTGCTTGATAAAAATCTTAATTTATAAAATTATTATGTTTTAAAACTTTTACTGGGTCAGTCAAGGAATTCTCCCTTGGTTAAAAGACCGTATATATACAATACAATAAAGATTATATTTTCCCATTTAATTACAAGATATTACTAAATAATGACATTGCAGTCTTAATCTCAGTCTTCAATTAAACCAGTGTTTGAGAGACAGTTGTGTTTATATTTTCTGTTGCTTTATCACTTGAAGTATTTATCTGAAAATCTGTTCCTTGCCATGTTTTTCTTCTGTAACATAAACTGTGCCCTGTGAATTTCTGGGGACTGAATTTGAAATTGCTCCTGCCAACTGTTCGTGCCCTGGTGCCTAACTGAATGCCTGAATATCTCCCTGCTGAATGAATTGCGTATTCTGCCCTGAATTCACTCTGATATATTGATTGGCTGGACGATCTTGGTGCCGTTTCCAGAAGAGTCACCGAAGGAAAGGATCCAGGAGTGTAGAGGATGATGAGGAGGGTCACCTGATCTGTGAAAGTGGAGACGTACTAAGAGCAAGATGTATAGAACATTTTTCAACCCTTTTTTAAAAAAGCTTTTCAGCAGAAACTCTGTTTAGAATAGTATGTCAGAGGAGGGGGGCTAAAGAAATCTTCATTGTTCTTTGTTTTGTTCTTTTGTGCTTTTTGTTCTTTTGCATATCTTTTCTGTAAAATTTAAATACCGTTATTCAAAAGTTCCAAAGTAGTAAATGAAACTTGAGATTAGAACAAGAGATAGTTGTTAGCTAATTGTTTCCATGACACTTGTCCAATAACGTAACATGTTCAGATGCCGAGATATAAATTTAATTATGCTTTTATAATGGCACATTTTATAATTGGTTCTGTAGGTCAGTAATTGTTCTAACTTGTGTTTTGTTCTTTTTAGATGAAATTATTACCACTTTAGGAGAAGGGGCATTTGGAAAAGTAGTGGAATGCATTGATCACAATGTGTAAGTATTAGTCATCATCTTAAAGACACTGTAACAACAACAAACTCTAGGTTGGGATCAGACATAGTAGTTCAGAAGTTATATGCCCAGTGGCAGTATTGTAGCCAATGAAGTTAATTCGAGGTGTGATTATTGCTTTGACACAAAATACAGTTTCAGATAACATGTAACATGCTGTCATTCTGAGGAGGAGCTGTGTTTAGCAATACAGGCAGTCCCCGAGTTACGCAGATCCGACTTACGTCGGATCTGCAGTTATGAATGGGGCCCGTCTCCTTGGTCTCCAGCAGACCAGGGAGGGGAAGCAAAGCGGCGGAGCACTCAGGCAGTGGACAGCCCAGACGCATCTAGGCTGTCTGCTGCCCGCGTGCTCCACGGCTTTGCTCTGCTTTGCTCCCTGTCTCCCTGGTCTGCAGACCAGGGGGACGGGGAACAAAGCGGCGGAACACGCGGGCAGCGGACAGCCCAGACGCGTCTGGGCTATCCACTGCCCGCGTGCTCCGCGGCTTTGCTCTGCTTTGCTCCCCGTCTCCCTGGTCTGCATAGCTCCCTCGTATTAGTTTTTTCCTTAGAGCCCTCCACTGTCAGCCCCCCATCACAAGAGACCCCCAGCACTCGTCTGGCCCTGCAGCTCCCAGTGCCTGCCCTGCCCCCTTCATCCAGCCCTCTGCTGCCTCCCAGCCACCAGCTGAGCGCTGCTGCCCAGGTTACAGCTGCTCTGAGGCTGCTGTGCCGGCCTCCGTGTGGCACTCCCACTGCACAGCAAACCACTCTTCTATGTCCGGGGGGAGACCTCTTCTGGCGCTGGTTGGACACACCTCTCCCAACAGCCATGGCAGGAGGGAAGGCGTTGGGTGCTGTATCCCAGCCCTGGCCCCCAGAGCTGCCATGACCCAGCCGCCAGTGGTTCACGGACCAGGACCAGTTTGTGGACTGGCAGTTGGGAACTGCTGCACTAGATCATAGTGGTTTTAACACCTATATCAAACCTCTTACAGACCCACATTAAGACAGTGTCTTTCTTCCTGATATTGTGTATCAGGGAGATGGCTTTTGATTAAAAAAAAAAATCCCTTCCTTCCTTCCTTCCTTCCTTCCTTCCTTCCTTCCTTCCTTCAACTATTGGGTCATTTCAACATTGTACTTAAAGCTGCAGATTAAAGTAATTAACCATGTGTTTTATATCTCCTGTTCCCCTGACATTGTTGTAGTTGATTTCTTCTTTCCCTTTTGATGGTTTGTTCATGCTGTCATTTGACTAATCCTTTTTAGGATCTTGGTGTCACATTGTAAATGAGTTTTAAATCATTACCATTCAACTAATCAACTGGAGAGACAACATTGTCTGAATGAGAGAGGGTGAATTGCTTGGATCTGTGCTTAGCTCTAAGCAAAACAACATTACAATGTTAACGTAAAATGAAAAACGTGCATATTTATCAAATTACAATAGTGGGAAACATGCCTTCAGTCTTAAACATAAGCTAATTTTTATGCCCGTCAAAGTTAACTTTCACTGCTACTAGCCAAGGACAACAGAAATCAGCAAGAATAAAGTGGTTTAAATTGCAGAGAAACTTTGCACTACTCTGTCTCTTTGGAAATGAAAACCCCCTATTCCATATATTTGACACTTTGAGACTAGACTAATGTAACATGTGCTGCTTGAGGCAATATCTCCAGGCCATCTGCAAACTGAGTCTAGTTTAAAATCTAGTTTTCTGCTGATTAATCAGAGCTCCTGTTAAAAACCATGTAATGCTTGTCCTGCCTTCAAAAGTGCTAAAATTAAATGGCCAAAAACAATCTGCAATTCTTTGGTGCCCACAATGTTTCAGTGTCTCTGGTGGTCATGGTACATTAGAATTTTAGATATTTGTTTGCGAACTAATGTAGTTATCTTTATTTCAAAGGAGAGGAATGCATGTAGCAATTAAAATTGTGAAAAATGTTAGTCGGTACCGTGAAGCAGCACGTTCAGAAATACAGGTATTGGAGTATTTAAACACCATGGATCCCAGCAGCACATTGTAAGTATAAACATGAAATACAAGTCAAAGAGTTAAGGATTTGCAGAATGAGCCATATATGATTTGAGTATTCACTTGACTTTTTTTTTTTTTAAAAGCCGCTGTGTCCAGATGCTGGAATGGTTTGATCATCATGGTCATGTTTGCATTGTATTTGAGCTGCTGGGACTTAGTACGTATGACTTTATTAAAGAAAACAGCTTTTTGCCATTTCATATTAATGACATAAGACAGATGGCATATCAGATTTGCCAGTCTATAAATTGTAAGTATATTTAATATTTTCATTGTCTGCATGTATGTCTAAAAATTTTTAGTAAATGTATTAAATATTGATTTGCATTTTCTCCTTCTTTTGTAGTTTTACATCATAATAAGTTGACTCATACAGATCTGAAGCCTGAAAATATTTTGTTTGTGGAGTCTGACTACATAGTAAAGTACAACTCTAAAATGGTAAATGTACATCTTTTCAACATAGAGATGCGGTGTCACTGTCTTTTTAAGACATACTTGTTAGGTCCTTGTCAAAAAACTCCCTTGATGTTGAGAATTTTTGCTGTCCATCTTATCTCCCATTTTCAGAAGTACTAGAGACACTAGTGATGATGCCTCAGATTTACTTAACCTTTTAACTTAGTTATAGTATGTCGAACAGTTTGGCAGTGTTATTCAGTGATGTTCTGACAGTTGACTAGAACAGATGTATGTGCTAGTTTTTTCTGTATCTGTGAAGTGATGTTACTCCAGTGGGCCCTGACCAAGGAGGGAGAGGGTTGCTTTCCATTTTTTCTGAGATGCAGAACGTAGGATTAGGGTAACTGTTTGTCTGCCTAGTAACTTCATGTAGGTTAATATGTTCTATTATATTGGTCCTGCTTTCTTAATGTGCATGAATTGCTTATGGAAATAGTGAAGTAATGTGGGCTTTGCTGCCTTTGATTTGTGGACAAGACCCGGTTCTGATTCAGTTTCTTTAGAGCTAAAGTGGGTGCTGTCTCTATCGGCAGGTACCAGAGACTTAAGGGAGTAGATAAGGATTTCCTGGACAAGAGGCGTAAGGATAAACAGATGAAAGGGCAGAAGTAACTTGTGCCTTTTTTGTTGAGTTTGATTTTGTCAGTAAGGCTTGCAATTTTTGATACTTTTTTTTTTTTAAATGTTCAGATGACATGAGTAAGAGGGCTTTTTTACTTGCATCTTAGCGAGAAGGCTTTGTAAATTTATTTTGGATGTGGATTTTACCACAGCTGTCCATACCTTGTGTCATATTCAGATTGACTTGTTATGCACTATACCAGGAGATGCTCTAATGACCACTTGGGGTACGTCTACACTACAAAGGAAGATCAAAGCTGCTGCTTTGGATATTCTAGGGTTCAAATTGAGCTGTCTAGTTAAGACAGCTAATTCGAAGTGAGAGGGGCACTCCGGTCGATACCGGTAACCTTGCTTTCACAAGGAGTAAGGGAAGTTGAAGAAAGTGTGTTTCTCCTTCGACTTCCTTCTGGGTGGGTAGCACCAAAAGCTGATTTAAGTTTCTTTGACTTCAGCTGCTCATTTAATGTTGCTGAAGTTGCGTATCTTAATTCAACTTTGTCCCATAGTGTAGACATACCCTTAGTCAGCAGAACCTCTTTCAGCAAGCAAATTGTTTGTGCTCTAAAGATTGCACTGGCTTCTGATTAAGTTACAGTTCATCTGAAGCCATTGATCTATAAATCCCTTTGTCGTTTGGGTCATGCATTCTTTAGAAACCTCTTTATGCACATGTCTTACTAGTTGGTTGAGTGTAATAGAAACATTGTAGAAACAAAATATTAAGAAATGTTCAGCTGAGAAAATTTTCAACAGAAGATGTTTGATTTTGGAATTTCAATTTGTGCACATGTGCAAGTGCACTGAACTTCCATGTAACAAAGCCCATATTTGCTAACTTTCAGGGTAAGCTGCAAAGTTTGTTCCTTTTGCTTTGTGTATTGTGAAATTTTTCGTTTTGCCTTTTTTAGAGTTGGGCTGAATGGGCGTGAATGTAGAGAGAGAGTGCAGTTTTATAGGGCTGGACTGGAAGTTTATCTGTAATTAGGTCAACTGGAAACCTGCAGGTATTTTATAATTATATGTGTATGAACGTAAAGCTTTATTAAGTATTTATTAAGAAAATGTAACAAATGTGCATTTTGATTGTTACAGAAGCGGGATGAACGTACACTAAAAAATACAGACATCAAAGTTGTAGATTTTGGAAGCGCAACTTTTGATGATGAACATCACAGCACACTAGTGTCTACAAGACATTACAGAGCCCCTGAGGTTATTTTAGGTCAGTAGAGACTTTCCCATGTATGTGACCTTGTTTCTTAGCTGCTATTCACTTCAGACATCCAACATATTACATAAAGGTACTCTTAACTAGTTACTGACAGTCCTAATAATTTAATATATATAGTCATTTCTGCTATTGCCATCTAGTAGGTAATGATGGCTTACTCTATTAATAGCCCAACAGAAAGCCTCAGAGCTATTAACATATCATTTCATGTTGAATGGCTCCTTGAAATATATGTTAACTACTTATGCTAACCCATCTGTTCCACCTTATATTTGCCAGTAACAATCTGAGTATGACTCCACTGCAATTAAAGGCCTGGATCAGCTGGCGTGGGCTCAGACGACAATGCTGTAAAATTACAGTGTAGATGTTTGGGCTTGAGCTTGGGCTTTAGGTCCCCGTGTTGGCCAATGGTCTCATACTTTGGGCTCTAGCCCAGGCTTGTATGTCCACACTTCAGTTTTGCAGCCCCTCAGCCCAAGCCCTGCCAACCTGAGTCACCTGATGCAGGCCAGACCACGTATGTTTAGTTATGTAGACATCTGCCTGCTGAGCACATTTTCCAGACTTGAAGAAGAGCTCTGTATTGCTGGAAAGCTGGGTTTTTTTAGTCCAATATAAGATATTTCCTCACTCAGCTTGTCTTTCTAATATCCTGGGATCAGCATGACTACAACAGTACACATTACAAAAAAAATGGCAGGGTTTTTTTTGCTAAATTAGGGTTTCTATTTTCCATATTGTAAAAATGATTCCAGGAAGGAAAAAAAATGAGGACAAGTAGGTTAGGAATTTAGCCAGCAATAGGTGGAGGTTAATTGCTGACTTACACAGTTTCAACCTATGCTAAAAATTAATCATGCTTTGGAATTTTTGTCTTTTTTTTTTTTTTTTTTTTTTTTTTTTTTTATAGCGCTGGGGTGGTCACAGCCCTGTGATGTTTGGAGTATAGGTTGCATTCTAATTGAATATTACCTTGGTTTTACAGTATTTCAGGTATGTATGTTAAGCAGAGATACGTGTTTTCAAATTTTAGTAGTGTAATACAACCAACAGTGACACGTTTATATAAAGATATGATGTTACATACAATGTCTTATATAAAGTAGCCATTCTTTTTTTAAAATCCTCTTACTTTGCATAACTTTCTCAAGCAAAAAACAAAATGTTACATAATTTATTTCTAGATATGGTTACGTACAGGGAGGAATGAAGTAGATAGAACTAGGTTTCAATAGTCTTTTGGCTGATGTTAAAGTTTCACAAAATATTATATTTGAATAAGAGGAGATAATAAAACTAAAAGGCTTCCGATGCTTTCAGGAGCCTTTGATGAGGTAGTTGACATTTCTTAATGGGTTAGAGCATAGATGAAGTCTGTACCTCTAGGTACTGATTAAAACTCTGTCACTGGCTTACCCAATGATCTCAGACACATCATTCATTCTGTTTCTGCCTCAGACTATACATCAGTAAACTGGTTATAATAAGGGGGGCTTTAAGCTTAATGGTCATGGAAGAATTTGAGCTCCTCAGATGAGTCATTCTAAATTCAAATTCTTAATAGAGATTGACTCAGGAAATTCTACTGATATCTGCATTATTTTAAACAAAATTTTGCTGCTAAAGTTGGTATGTATTATTAATTTATTTAAACACTGCCAGAATAGAAAAAAGGTATAAGATAGAAATCATTAAATGTGTATGTGATCTTATTTAGATTATAAACTTTTTTAAGGGAACTCTTTGTCTGGAAAGCGTAGTATATACTTATATATCTGCATAACTGATTCTTTTAGTAATGTGTAATGTTTCTGTGATAAAGCAGTAGCTGACATTTGAAGTGTAGATTAAGCATATGTAAATTGAAGGGAAGAAATATTTTATAATTTGCAATGTCTTTTTTTTCTACAGACACATGATAGTAAAGAACACTTAGCAATGATGGAAAGACTATTAGGGCCATTACCAACTCACATGATTAAAAAATCAAGGTAAATATGGTACGGGGGAGCTGCTAACCCCTATATTTACGTTTTGTAATGCTTTTGATTCTTGTGACCTTTTTAGAAAAACTCTAACATTGTTCTTGTTTGCTGCAGTACTTTGAAATTCAGCAGGGAGAAAGTCCTGGAGCCAGAGAAATGCTTTAGTTTATAAATGGTGCTTAAGCAGTGAGATGTTTGTCTAAAAAGCTATAACTTGTGCTGAGGAATTCTGGAGCATCAGAAAAAAAAACCCTGAAAAATCTAAATTGTGCAAGTAAATTCATGAGACCCATTCTTAATAAGTCCATCAATAACTGTTTAGTCAGATTTATTGTACTTTCCAGCAGTGTTTATAATGCATGTAAAATTTCGGTTTCAGTAATGGGAAGTAGATTGTAACGCCCCCAAAATTTCCAGCATCTAGTAGTGCTGAGAGCACAAATAAAGATGAATGGATTAAGAGAAATAGACTTCATAGTTAACATCTTTGAGGTGAAAGAAGTCTGTTCATACCTTTTTGGGGCAAGTCGTCTGGGTCTGAAGACACTTGGGGTGCATCTACACTGCACCATAGGTCGAAATAAGATATGCAATTTGAGCTATTCGAATTGGGTATATCATTCAAACTTATTTCAGAATAGTTTATTTCAAAATAAATCTCTATTCCAAAATGTCCCTTACTCTTCATGGAATGAGGTTTATAGGGAGGTTGGAATAGTAAGCCCATTATATTTTGAAATAATGGGCGCACTCAAAAGACGTAGAATAGCTATTTTGGGATACCTCTGGTATCCCGAAATAGCGCTGCAGTGTAGAGGTAGCTTTGGATAGAAACTGGTGTAGGTCTGCTATATAATGGATCTAGGATTTGGGGACACTGTGCATGGAGTACACTTCAGAGCCTAGTTCTTTGCATCCCTGTGCACAGAGAGGCCTAGGGGATGGAGCTGGAGAGAAGCTAGTGGGTTTGCTGCTGTGCCAATCTATTCCCAGCACATTGGGAGTGAAGGATGGAGTGAGAGGCAAATAGTGTAAAGGCTACTCTATTTGTGAGGCTAAAGAAGCAGACTTGGAGAAATTCCAGTACTGTGGAATGAGGCATCTAGTCTGGCAGGATTTCTTCCCCACAACCCAGCTGGCACCTCCAAAAGACAGGCTTGGATGATTGGGCTGTGGATTGTGCCAGAATTTAAGCTTTACACAGCTCACTCTTTAAAGCTGTCTCTCTGCAGATTCAGGATGATAGCACTCTGCTAGTTATAGTAATTGCTTGTTTGTTATTTTACAAATAGGTTTCAAAAGTTATTTTTTTTAATGAATGCTTACATTCTGCATCCTCCACAAGTGCATTTGTTAAGCATTTATTTGGACCTATAGCTTTTAGGTGTTTAAAAATAGTCGTTGAAGGCTTTGAGAGTATCCAGTTGTACTAGGAATTTAACTGTGACGACTCTTCTCAAAAACTAGAAAGATTAATGTAAGAAACCAAAATTATGATATTAGACTAATAAAAGTTAGAAAAATCAATAAGGCTGATGATATCCTCTCATTTACACATACCAGTTTAAGCTGAGAACCAGTCATTATCTTTTTGAAGCTTCTGGCTTGCTAACTTGTCAGTCATGTAAATATAGATTAAATGTTTGTTTTTAATGCCAAAGAAAAGAAAGTAATTAACCTGTTTTTCCAGTATTCCAATATAGCAAAAATAATATGTTTTCTCATGTATATATTTTATCTGAAAAATAAAGTTTTTTTGTAATCGAGGCAGAGAGGAATATGAAGTATATATCATTTTTATGGTGTTTCAAAATTGCTTGAAAAGATGTAGATATTTCCAAGATTTAACTTAGAAAATACTGCTAATAAAACTCTTTCTATGCAGAAAACGCTATTTTCAGCATGACCAATTGGACTGGGATGAACATAGTTCTGCAGGTCGATATGTTAGGAGACGCTGTAAACCATTAAAGGTAAAAAAAAAAAAAAAAAAAAGGATTAATTTCTTTCTCAGCTAGATTAATATTTGTGAAGTGTCGATGTAAATGAGTTGCTTTCTCTCTTTCAGGAATTAATGCATTGTCATGATGCGGAACATCAGAATTTATTTGACCTTATTCGCAAAATGTTGGAGTATGATCCATCCAAAAGAATCACTCTTGATGAAGCCTTACAGCATTCTTTCTTTGACTTATTAAAAAAATAAATAATTCAGAGATCTTATATATTTCTCTAAGGAGGCTACATAGACTGTGTCAGTCAAAAAAGCTAGCATGAGATTTTTGTAAGCTTTAAATTATTTTGTACAGTTACGTTTAAATATTTCTATATGTTTTGTATCACTACCATGTTTATCTTGTTGATCAATGATGGTCTTAATCATGGATAACAATGTAAAAATTAAAAGCAATTTTCATTTTTTGAAGTAGGTTGCAGTTTTTTAAAATCGATGGCTAATACTCTTTCTCGGGTTTAACAAATATCTTTTTCTTAGTCTGAAACGGTCCATGTGCGTTTAATCAATAGTTAAAAAATGCTTTAAAAATTGTATATATACCTAACGTTAGGTACTGTACCCATCTATTTCTATATAGACATGTAACAAATTAGTATCCTTTAAATATTGCAGATATTTTACGTAGTTTAATATTAAAAAACCTTTTTTTTCCTTCAAATTCAGTAGGTCTTACTGTAACCTATTTAATTCATATTCAGCAGTAATCTGAGCTAAGGCTTATGACATAATTGCAGAACTAAAGCAAGGGAAGTGTATACTTGTGTGGATATTTTTTTTTACCAAATGTTCAGCATGATGCACATATGCATAAATATAGACTTGACTAGTCAAAATTCCTGGAAACTTGTATTGTCCTTGATGCTCTTATTGGCAAGTTCTCCTGTGTTAAGATGATGGTCTACTAAGAGTATCATTGATATTTTCACTTTACCTTTGTTTGAATCTTTAAAACCCACCAATTTCTTTACCACAGTACCTCACAGTGGGTATTTTTGTGGGGCCCTCCTGCTCATGATTCTCAAACATATAAAATTGTCTCTTTAATATGAAAGAGGGTGGAGGAATTATTGTCTCCCTATACATTTCAGGGTGAGGGACTCTTCTTTACTAAACTTCTGATTACCAGAAGTGGGTGCTCCTCCACAAGTATTAAATAGTCTCATGTGCTTGGCCTGTAATTATTTAAGAACTAATAGTTCTACTCTAGCCTCAGGAAGTCCAGTTATGGAGTATAGGATAATAGATAGGCCTTTCCAACTCTGCAAAAGAAGACTCACTTTCAGAAATAATTTTTTTTTAATGGCACTGATTGCCAGCCCATTTCCCACCAGCATTACCTACTTAATGGTTTTGTTGTATTACTCGTTGCTATTAAATTCACTTGACTGCTTGATCTGGCTTGTTGGGTGGAAGGGTATTTGCTTCTGGAACATCATGTGGTGGTCCTCTATAGGAGTCTTGGTTTGGTGATGGTCAAGGCCTTTATTACATAGTCTATAGGACTGCACTGAAGCAAAACAAGAAAGGTGCACGGTGTGTGGTACTGACACATGCACCGTTTAGAATTGTTCACAGCTGAAATGTTCTTCAACCCAGCCTTCCTTAAAAAAGGAAGATAGATTTAAAAGGTTCAGCTTTTCCGAAGACTGACTGTTGCCTCAGCACCAGGCTCTGATTCTGTTTAAGTGATCGATAAATCACAGTAAGAGTCAGGCTAACGGTCACATTCCATTAGACTACTTTTGGGCAGGAATGGATACTAGGAACTTAGGACAAAGCTGCTTATCTGGTTCTGCCTCATCTGCTCTTCTGACCTCCCTTTCAAAACAGTAGAATTGTGCTGGGGAAAGCCTACATCATTTATGGTGCTGTTCCTCTACATAGAGATGTTTATGCCAACATTGCAGTTCTATTTTTCTTCCCATCAACTAAGCCTATAGGATCCATTGCTCTCCTGGATCTATGCAGTGGTCTAAGGAGTGTTCCTAGTAAAATGTAAATGAATAGTCTCTGACAAAGTGGGATTTATTCCAGCACATGCATACTTGCAGAACCTATGATTAGCTACTCTTAACAATTTAGGTAGTCTCGGAAGCAAGGTTGGTATCCACAAAGGGACTTAGGCAACTAAACCTCATGCCTAGGTTCCACTGCAATCCACAAAACTCCTGCTATTTCCTAAACTCAGCTCCTAAATTTTTTGGCATATGAGGCTACCTACACTTGCAACTCTACAGCAACATGGCTGCAGTGCTCTGGTGTGAACTAAATCCCAGCAGGAGGGGCTCTGTCAGCATAGGTAATCTGCTTCTCTGACAGGTAGTACTTAGGTGAACAGAGGAATTTTTCTATCAACCAAGTAATGTCTACATCCAGGGGTTCAGTTGGTTTAGCTATGTCTCGAAGTGTGGATTCTTCAGCCTGGCAGCAGCACTGATATTCCCAGTGTAGACCATCCCTAAATTTCCTAGGTCCTTTTATGTTCCTATCTCTGGGCAAGCATGCTGCTGCCTATCTGCCACCTACTCCCCCAGAATTACTCAAAACCAGGAAAAGATCAAAAGCTGCCTAAGTCGTGGACTGGCAGGCCCAAGATGGCAGACATGCTCAGAGGCTGTGTACCAGATCAGGTCCCATTCAAAATCAGTCTGGTAGAGGAGAAACTGTTACTGTCCGTCTTATAATTTTTAGATCAGTGATTTGAGCACTTGACTGGGAGACATGCAAATTCCCCACCCCTCTGCCTGAAAGGATTTGGACTTGGACTGGTGTGTGTGTTTCATCTCTCCCCAGAATCCTTTAACCACTGCACTATGGGATAGTCTGATGAGGGGGAGGGAGCAGTGTTCTCTCAGTCTCTCCTGCTCATTCTGTTGCATTCTGGACAAAAATAACATAGGGCCGGAGCAGAGGGATCAGATTCACTTGCTTACTTCCTACAGTGTCATTCTCTCTTGCTGCCTATCTGCAGCCAGAATGATTCTGTGATCCCCTATCAGGGCATTCATGTGTGAGGGCCTGGGGATGCTTAGTCATTTATATAAAGGGTAACAGCTTCCCCAGGAGAGACTGAGGGAGCCCTACATCCGAGTGGCCTGTCAGCTTGCAGCCCTCTCCAGGGAGCTGGGAGACACTTATTCAAATCCTTTCTCCTCTTTGCAGGGAGTAGAGGGAACAGACCGTATCGCAGTTGTATTCTAATTGGGGCCTCTTCCTCCAGCCATTTGATTGAGGGTCACCTACCTCATTCCCCCCAAAAGGGCTTAAGCATCTGACTGCAGGCAATTGCTTCCTATTTGTGCATTGCTAAACTAGCATACATGCCTCCCTGGAGCTTGCACTTAAATGACTAACTAGGGTTATGTCTACACTGGTGGGTTGTTCCAGAAGTATGCAAATGAGGCTAAGCGTGGAATATTGCCGAGCCTCATTTGCACACTTAGTGAGCCGCCATTTTTGCAGAAGAGGCTCTTGTGCTAGAAGGAGCTGTCTACACTGCCCCTTCTTGTGCAAGAAAAACCCTCTTGCGCAATGCCACTACGCTGATTATTTTCAGGAATAACGGCATTGCGCAAGAGGGTTCTTCTTGTGCAAGAAGGGGCAGTGTAGACAGCTTCTAGTGCAAAAGCCTCTTCTGCAAAAATGGCGGCTCATTAGGTATGCAAATGAGGCTCGGCAATATTCCATGCTTGCCTCATTTGCAGGGCTCGACAATCTGTGTAATCTACTCGCCCGTGCCAAGTAGATTACAAACCGGAAGAGCTGGGTTCAGATGATCTGCGCATGCGCAGATTGCTGGATAGCGCGGCTGGCGAGCGGGACTCACTGTGGCTTGGCGAGCCCTGCTCATTTGCATACTTCTGGCACAACAATCTGCCAGTGTAGACGTAGACTAGGAGAGAAGAGCAGGGCTTAACACACCCTTGCCATGGGCATCTCCCATTGGCTAGGACCCCACCTAGCGTGCTGTTTTGGGGGATTGCATGTGCAGTCATCCAGCTTTCTCCATTCATAGTCTAGAGAGCCTTGATGCCTAACTCAGCTTTGTGGCTCCATCCCAGCATTGTTCCTCTGATATTCTAGGTCTCGGTGCCTAAAAGGTAGGTGCCATGACACACACACAGCACTGAGGTCCCTAAATCCCTTGTAATTCCAGAAAATCTTCTCCGATGCTTATCAGCAAAATTATATTAATTTCCATGGCAACAGAAAGGACAAGTGGGATGAGATGGCTTTTGGAAGAGGAAAGTACTATTAAGGCTACGTCTACACTGGCCCCTTTTCCGGAAGGGGCATGTAAATTTCACTAGTCGTCGTAGGGAAATCCGTGGGGGATTTAAATATCCCCCGCGGCATTTAAATAAAAATGTCCGCCGCTTTTTTCCGGCTTTTAAAAAAGCCGGAAAAGAGCGTCTAGACTGGCCCCGATCCTCCGGAAAAAGTGCCCTTTTCCGGAGGGTCTTATTCCTACTTCAAAGTTTGGCTTCAAAGTAGGAATAAGACCCTCCGGAAAAGGGCACTTTTTCCGGAGGATCGGGGCCAGTCTAGACGCTCTTTTCCGGCTTTTTTAAAAGCCGGAAAAAAGCGGCGGACATTTTTATTTAAATGCCGCGGGGGATATTTAAATCCCCCGCGGATTTCCCTACGACGACTAGTGAAATTTACATGCCCCTTCCGGAAAAGGGGCCAGTGTAGACGTAGCCTTAGAGAAAATGAATACCTGTTAATGTGTGGTGCAAGTAGGAGTTAATTTCTGTATATCCTCAGGGATTTATTCATATTTTCTAACTTTTCTCTTCCCACTCCTGTAGGTGCTTCTATGAAACTTTATCCCTAAAATTGTCACCATCTCTTAGAAATGAATATGTTGCCACTGACTGTGAGGAAGGGTGGCAGGATCCGTTTCCCAAAAATGAATTACAGGTTATATTTGATAATGTGTGCTAGAACTTAGGAAAACATAAAATAGCTGAAGCATGGCTTTTTCTAGGTTAAGGGACTATGATGCTCCTAAATTAAGTTTCCATGATACATTACAATGCAAATAATAAAAAGGGGCCTGTTTGATTAAAAAAAACTGCAGAAAGTGGTTTTGATAATCATAATATGACCAATCACATGAGTTTATTTAATGATTTTGTCTGCAAAGAAAGGTTTCTAAAATTAAATACTTTAAACCTGACAAAATGATTACCTGGATGTGCACCACAAAAGTGCATGGTGTTTGCCAGGCATTTGTTGTTTTTTACAATAGCTTGTGTAGCCAGCAAACATTTTATCTCCTAGGTATCAGTCAGCCTGAAAGATATCTACAAGGAAATATTAGGATTAATTGCTTACACATCTTATCACTCAGGCAGGGCATGGGCCCAATGTCTGACTTCAATTTCCTATCTCTTCTTTGAAGCAACCAGGGAAATCTAAGTATTATTGGTCTGGTCCATCCTCTGCCACTGGAGGGCGCTAACCGCGGGCAGTTCAACGAGAAGACTAAAAGCTGAAACTAAACCTCTACTGCAAACTTTGGCTTTAAACAGAACTAACGGGTTAGATGTAAGTGCATCCAGTAGCGCCACCTCTCGGAGGAGATTCAGCAGAATGCCTCCTTTCACTCTCGCCTTTGCCTTTGGTTTGTACGTTTGAGTTTTTCCTCCTGTCCGATGCGATCTCTGTCGAGGTCTTTGGGGGCAGGATGTGTGTGAAATGGCCAGGCACGGTAAAGCAGCGTCGCTGCTCCTCTTTCTATGGCGCAGCGCCCTGTACGAAGGCTGGCGTTCGCTCGGTGCATTAGCTTCTGTCCGCACAATTTTCAGTACTTGGATTTGGGGACACGGATTGGATCCCAACTGTCCGTGCAGCGGCCTGGATCAGATCCCCGACGCCTTAAAGGCTGGGCTGGGGTCTTGCCTGATCCTCCGGGCAGGATATGCTGATAGCAGGACGCGCGTCCGACAGCCGGGCTGTCTGTGTCTGCGCGTGTAAGAGCTCCTAGTCCAGCCCACGCCTTGTGGCTTAATCAGGTGTGCCCAGGCTGCTGCCTAGACCCCCCTCCTTAGCCCAGATGGGTGAGGGGAGACCCCTTTCTCCACAGCCATGCCCAGAGGAACCCCCCAGCCAGAGGGGGGAGAGGCTTGACTGAGTGAACCCCCAACTTTTGGGGGTGAGCCGCACCCAAAGCGCCCACCCCCGGGTGGGGACTAGAAAGGGCCGAGTGGGTGGGAGCCAGGCGTGGGTGGTTTCCCACCCTGCCTCAGGCAGAGCGGCTCTACCCGGTCTGGGCTCCTCCCTGGCCACCGTGGGAAGCCCCGGGCTCGATGAGACGCGGAGCGACCCCCCGCAGGGCCAGTGTCTGTCTGTCCGTCCAGGCGCCCGGCTGCTCCACCCCTGGGGAGGCGCCCGTCCCCTTTCCCGGCCGGGCGATTTGCATAGCCCCCGTGTGCGCTGGGGGCCGGGGTGAGGGGAGTGGGTGGGATTACAGCTGAGGTCACGTCCCCCCCTCCCGTGGGGATTACGGAGGCTCCCCCCCTGCCCAGACTCGCGGGGCATGGGTCCCCCTCCCCCCTGTTTAAGACGCACTGAAGGGAGCGGAGAAAAGCAGCTCCCGGCTCCGGCGCTCCCTGCCCCACCGCTCCCGGCTCCACTGCTGCCCGGCGGCGGATCGGGGCCGCCGCACGCCCGCTCCCCGCAGCGCGCCACGCCGGGGACCATGAGCCAAGGCGCCGGGAGGCTGCAAGCGGCGGGCGGCCGGTGCGCGGGGGGCAGCGGCTCCGCAGCCCTCTGCCTGCTGCTCTCGCTCACCTCGCTGGCCGCCTGCCTGCTGCTGAGCGCCAAGACGTGCGAGCTGCAGGGCAGGGTGGCGGCGCTGGAGGAGCGGGGCAGCCCCGGCGGGAGCCCCCTCAGCCCCGGCCCGCTGCTCGCCCTGCTGCAGCCGCACATGGAGCAGCTCTTCCGGGAGGTGAGTGCCGAGGGGCCGGGCGTGGGCTGCGCTGGGCTCTGGCCCCACCTTGCCCCCTTCCAGGGATGGGGCTGAGCCCGAGGGGCAATGCCAGGGGCGCATGGCACGGCGGGCCCCGAGGGGCTGCTAGGGGAGGGAAAGGGGATATTCGGGGGGGCCCCCACACGAACCCCAGCTGCCTCTGCGCCAGGGAGATAGGGTGGAGTGACACAAACCTGCCCCCAGAGGAGCCTATAGGGTGACCCCCCCCCTTGGGTCTGCCTGTGCGGGGGAGCGGGAGTCCATTGGTACTAGTTCTAGGCAGGATCGGGCCCAGCATCCTACCAAAGGGAGTCAGGACAGGTACCATGTGCAGGGCCAGTCTAGGATTTAGGGGGCCGTACCCAGTACTATTAAACAGTACCCCTGTGTCTCATGGCAGCTGGGAGAGGGATGATTTTTTTTAAGAGATGGGATTTTATCATCTTTAGCCACACTAATGAAATATTTTAAAGCAAATTTTAAACTTGAGTCTTGTAGACTCACTCAGTAAATTCCGAAATTGTCAGTGTATATACCTGGGGTTGGCAAATGCCTGTTAAATGATTTCATTACCACTTGACTGGCTCTTTTATAGTTACAGTATCTGCTAATAGCTCTGGCAGGCTTTTTCACTTTTAAGTTAACTGGCTCCTCTCCAGAGGAAGCAGAGCCAAAGAACGAGATAGGAAGAGGTGGATGGGTGGACATTAAGACCCAGTGGTGCCTCAAATTTTCTGGTGCCCTATGCAGTTGCATATTCTAAGCCCTGGTAAGGGCAGCTCTGTCCATGTGTGCTGTCCCTGTTATCTGCTAACTAGTGGCAGGATGCACAGTAAAACTCCCTAAAGTGTAGTAGTTGGTTTCAAGTTGGGGCAGCAGGCAATGAAAGATGGGCTTGATTACTTACTTTGCAGTGAAAGTAGTCAGGGCAGCAGGCAATGAAAGATGGGCTTGATTACTTACTTTGCGGTGAAAGTAGTCAAACAGCATAAGCACCTCTGGACTTTGAGAAGAATACTGTTCGTATAAATTAGAGAAGTCTATGCTGTAAGTCAGATTCTGTCACTTTTACTCACACTAATACCTTACTCTGGGAGTAACCCTGTTGATTTCAAGGTGGTTCACTTGTGGAGTAAGAGGTGGTAGAGTTTAACCCTTCATTAGCAATTTATAAGGGAAAAAATTCTAGGTGATATTACATCTAGTTACATGTGTTGTGAATACACTAAATTCTATTCTTACAGTAATCAAGATTCCTGTGTTTAAAAACATTTATCTTTGGTGGTAATGGATAACTATTTTTATGTTACGCATGCATGAACATGGTCTCCATTCTCTTGCAGAGTATTGTAAAGCATCATATAATACAATGGTCCTGAGCAGAACTGTGGATGATAAAAATACCAACAGCTGCTGCTTTTGTATTTACTGAGTCTTTTGCTGTGTTCCTATAATTTCTTGTGTTGGAAGAACTGTTCTGCTTCCAGAATGAGTTTCTATATTTGTTTCTATCTTCTAGTACCAAAAACTGACACTACTCAGGATAAACTTAAAAAACAACAAATGGTCTGGTAGCACTTTATAGACTAACAAAACATGTAGATTGTTACGCTTTTTGGTGCCTACCAAAGGACAGGTGGATTTTATTGTAAGTGACTTTTGTCCAGAAGTAAAGACGTTTGGGATACTAGAACTGATTTGCTAGTTTAGAATGGAACATTCTGAAGAGGGTTATAGCAAGATTCCAACAGGATATTACTGGGCAACGTGAGCTTAACATCTGTGGAAGTGGCTACATAATGGAATACTGGATTGACTTTTTATTCTTGTATTGCACTGGCAAAGGAGAGTATATTGTATTGTGACTGGCATATAAAAATTGTTTCTGCCCCTGCTCTCCTACTCCTTGTGGAGGTGTGTGATATGAAGCTAATAGAAAGCTGAGAGATGTGAAGGAAGAACTCCTAGCTGCTTAGTATTCAGAGAGATGGAGACTCTGCTAGGGTAGTGTTAGTACAGGGGTGTGTGTGGGGGGGAGGGGAGGATTATATGCCTTCTCACCTATCCATCAATCCGTCATCTAGGTATGACTTAAGGGATAATCCAAAATATCAGAGGTGAGAGGGTGTTTGCAAAATAAGACACTTTCAAATGTGTTAAGATTTCACTCTTGATGGAAGCTGACTGATCCACTTTAGCTAATTTGTGTGTTCTGGCTAAGAATTTTCATGTGGGTCCGGAGAGCAGTCCTGTTTCTATCTGTTATTCGAGTCAGTAAATTTGCTTGTAAGTGGGAATTATACTTGATTTCAGGCAATGCTGCAGAAACAGTTTCTTGCTGAGATGTAGCAAAGTGTGGCGAGCTTGCTTGGTATTGTGAATGCTCAGATGGGGATTGGAGAAGGAAACTGAAGTGAAACCACATAATTGAATTCGTAATGCAAGAATAAGGCTGTTGAAACATTTAGTATGACCAAATGTCTATCGATATAAAAAGTACACATTTTTAAATGAGTAACAGATTCAAGGAATGAACGCAGATTCTGCTATCTTTTAATAGGTACAATGTCAGTCCTGCTAACCCACATCTGTTCATTGGGGTTCCTTTTAAATAACAAAAAAGTTATTTGATTTGCTTTTTGTTAATTATATAGAACATCTGACTAGCAAAGTAACTTTATGTTCTTGAGAATTTCTCTATGGCTAAGACTGTTTTTACCAGTCTATTACATGATCATAAATTGATTTTTAAAGTGTTTTTTCCTTCTTCTGTGGTTTAGTGGTAGAATTAAAAATAAAAATATTAAAAATATTAATGTGGAGTGCTTAAGGCACTGGATTGGAACTCAGGTGACTAGGTAGGTTTAAATTCCTGGCTCTGAGACCGAGACATCCCCTCTAAGCTTGAACAAGTTGCTTATTCTCTCTGTGCTTTGGTTATTTTCTGCTTGTATATTTCTTCTTTCTCCTGCCTTTTATCTGTCTAGATCAGGGGTGAGTAATAATTTTTGATGGGAGGTCACTTCAAGAATTTGGACAGTGGTCTACGGCTGCACTTTTCCATATTAATGGAGGAGGGACAGGGTCTGGAATAGAGGTTGGGTGAAGGAGGCAGTTGTGACCTGGGTTAGGGGACTAGGGAGCAGGATTTTGGGTTGTGACCTTGGTCAAGAGGGGATTGTAACTTGGGGAAGGGGACTAAGGTGATGGAGGAGGAGTTTAAGCTGTGACCTGGAGCAGAGGATTGGGGTGCAGGATCTGGGAAGGGACATGGGGCAGGAGGGGTTTGGGTCCTCTGGGGTAGGGTACAAAAAGTTGGGGTGCCAGAGGCAGCCAGCAGCCTTCCCAAGCACTGGCTGCATGTCATGTGGCTTGTGAACAGCTAGGAGCCTGAGAGGAGGAGAAGAGGGTGCTTCCCAAGATGCCTATTGACCACAGGAAACTCCCATTGGTCAGAAACCGGCCAATGGGATTGTGCTGGGGACAGGAGCTGCTTGCAAACCCTGCAATGGCTGTATTTCTCAGCAGCCTGCAAGGGGCAGGCCGGGAGTCAATGGGCTGCATCCGGCCCACGGAGGGTGTTTTGCCCAGGCCTGAAGCTACATTGTAAGGCTTTCTTTGAGGCAGGAGCTATCTCATAGTATGTGTTCGTGCAGGGTTTGGTGGAGTGGAGCCCTGATCTCACCTGAGGTCTGTTGATTGGATTTCACTCTCTCACCCCCTCCCATCTCTGAGAAGAGATTCACATAGTGGGTAAATATGAATACAGCTTCATGAAGTTGATATGCAAAACAAATATCTTGGTGCCCAAACTGGGGTTTAGCTACTCCTTTAGCTGTAGACAGAAGTAAGCCCACAAGGGTTTTCGTGAAAGCTTCTGTAAATTTGACTCTAAAAATACACATACCTATGCTAGTGCTGTGTGAAGTCTTATTTGCATGGAACCTCACTGCGGGTGTGTCCACACTGCACTGTAACTCGAACTAAGATATACAATTTGAGCTATGCAAATTGCATATCTTATTTCAATGCTATTTTGAATTAGCGTATTTTGTCATTTGGCACTGTCTAACCAGCGCCAAATTTCGAAATAAAGCGCTATTTCGAAATGTCTCTTACTCCTAATAGAATGAGGTTTACAGGAACATCAAAATAGCGAGCCTGAAATAACGGGATTGCTATGAAGATGTGGGATAGCTATTTTGGGATACTCCTGTATCCCGAAATAGCATTGCAATGTAGATGTACACTGAGAGTTGTTCTTTAATAAAAACATTCTATAGATTCATAGTACAGTGTACTCAGTTCATCTCAACGGAGTATATGTGCCTTTGGCGGTACCATGAAGTCTTTTGGGAGTACATCTGCTCATCTAGATATTTGCCAAGTTTTACAATAAGCTAAAAACCACTATTGAAGTCATACAGACAATGATGTGTTCATACTGCCCTATGTACCATATGCTGACATGAAAGTACAATATTTATATTCCAATCAATGTATAATTATGATAAAAAGAGAGTCAACAATTTTCAGTAATACTTTGCTGTGGTAATTTTGTATTTTTATGTATGATTTTGTAAACAAGTTTTCAAGAAATGTGAAACTTGGGAAAGACAAATCAGACTCCTGAAAGAGGTATGGTAGTCTGAAGAACTCTAATACAATACAAGGCATCCCTGCTATAAATTGCCCCGGTATACATCCGCTCTGCACTAAAGTTGTTGATGCTTGTAGGAAATGATGTGTTATAAGTCCTGCCATTCCCTGCTCTTAACTTGCTCAAAAAAAAAAGTCCTCCCATTCCCCGCTTTAAGTTGTTTTGCTCGAAGTCCAAGTTTTTTGGAACATATCTTGGACTTATAGTGAGGACAGCCTATATGTATTTAACCAAGTGATCCAGATGTAATAATATCTCCCATTTGCTCCTTACCTCAAGCTTGAATTCACAAGGCATTGTTCTCATGCATAAAAGTTTTAACACAAGGAATAAAGAAATATTTAGTTGTGAACAGAGCAGGACAGGTTAGTTCATAATTAATTTATTTTTCCTTATTAGCCAGACAGTATTCGGATAAATGAGCTCAATGCCTAGGAAAATTCAAGGGAAGAACCCAACACTCATTTGAGAATTAAATACATGCAAATATTTCCTTTACACCCCAACATATCTAAGACTAATAAATGGATTAAAAATGGGATAATTTACATTCTTGGCCTGGGCAGTTTCATTCACTTTTACGATCACTTGCAATGCTAACTGCACTATATGGTTGTTAGAGAAATGCATAGAGAATTCTTGTTCCCTAAACCAACAGTTGCCTGAACTCCCTGTATTCTTTATAAAATTGCACACATTTCTAAACAGAGCTATACAACTCTGAAATCCAACTTACACAGGTTGGACCTCCCTGGTCCAGCACGCTTGGGATCTGACTGGTCCCAGATGAGGGATTTAGCAGGACCAAGGGAGGGTATATCTGCTCCTCCTGCTCCCCACTGCTACTGACCCCCTCTAGCCCTGGACTGGCTGCTAGCCAGCTCCCCGCTGTCCTGTCAGTCCCCACTCCCTTGCCTGTCATGCTGGGCAGCCCAGCTCCAGCTGTGCTCCCATCCCACCGGGCAACCCTGCTGTGGTCCGCTGGGATCCTGGCCCTGCCGGGCAGCCCAGCTGTGGGGAGCTAGGCTCCTGAGCCCCACTGGCAACTCATTGCCAGCAGCCTGCTGGCTTGTAAGACTCTTAGCTGCCAGTCCTCCATGGTCCGAGTCCATGGTCCGGAACATCCATGGTCCGAGTCCCGGTTTACAGAGGTTCAACCTGGTACAAATGTATGTAAAATTGCAAGCATACCACGGTGTCAATAACACTTTTTTTTTTCCATCCAGGGGACACTAGGGACACTTTGAGTCTTAGTTTGGGAGTGCTTGCCCATCAGTCTTAAGTGCAAGTCAGCATCTTTCTTGGGAGCAGTGAAGAATTAGGTGTTGTGTATTTGGATTGACTTAGGTGGCTATCCCAGCCTTCTGGACAAGTGGGTTTCTCCTGGCCAATCAAGACTGACAGAAGTTTTAAACACACTTTTTGGGGGCTTTGTCAGAAGACAGATAACCATTTGCCTTAGTTCCTTAACTCGATCAAAACATACAAGTTCCTCTCTCCCGGTTTCCCACCAAAATCATTGATGGCCACGTTGGGATCTGATTCAGAACCCATTCAGATCAGTGGGAATCTCTCTAATTATTTCAAAGGATTTTGGATTGGGTTCCTATAGAATAATGTTTACAAAATCACTGTTGCGATAGGCGTACTTCATGTGTGCCCTTCTTTTCTCTAATGGATGCCATAATGCTGTTGTAGAATTACAGAACATTAAAAAATGAGGCAGCATCATCCATGCTCAACCTTCCCCTAAAAAAAAAAAAAGAGACTTTTTTTAATGTATGATCTTCATATACACAGGAGGGTGTTTGGAGAGAACAATTTAAAACTCAAGCGGTTTTCACTCTATCAGTGCACCACCCTGTAGCTGGAATTGTTTTCCTGTGTGCCTGAAATCATCAGAAGTAGCTACATATATTCTAAAAAATATAGGCGGATAATTAAAAATACCCAGTCATGAAATATACCATCAGTGCTACCACCATAGATTTTATTATGACAACTTTTAGGAGACCCGTGAATATGTTGATTTCCACGGTTTGTGACAAGCTGGAGGGGAATATTTGAAATGAATAAGTGCTAATATCTGCTGAAGGGGAAAAATAAATGGTGCCTAATGCTTTCAATATCCCATAAGTGTGAAAAAAGCAATGTAGCCTATCGATAAACTAAGGAAATGGCATCTCGAAGACATTACTATAAGATGGGGGCACAGAGAGTGCAAAGACCATACACCAGGGGTGTCCAAACTTTTTTCAAAGAGGGCCAGATTTGATGAAGTGAACATGCGTGAGGGCCGACCATTTTGCCTGACATTCTTTGAACCATTAAAATTAAATGCAAATTAACTATTTTATGCAAAGTTTATTGCAAACGGCATACTTTTCATTTCATCACATGGATGACAAATCTAAATAGGTGTTAAATCACTCTGCCTTTCATATCTGAAGGCCCGATGAAAAAAAAATCCAAGAAGCTGAAATATATGTCAGGAATATTGTAAAGTACATTACATATTATTGGTAATAAAGGTTGTCTGTCAACTTTTAAATTCAAAAAATATGAACAGGAACATAACACCAAGTATACATGTTTTGTCCAAATATATTTATAACTGATTTAGACCATCTGACATTAACTGAGATTTTACAATGTATTCATCTCAATACATATGGATTCGTTGGGGGCCATAAAAGATAGATATTGCCAAATTACCTGTGGGGCCGTATTAAACCGGAACACGGGCCGCAATTGGCCCCCGGGCCGGACTTTGGACATGCCTGCCATAAACAAAGAGTAGTTATCAATAGTTTTCTGTCAAATTGGGAGGGCATATTTAGTGGCATCCCACAGGCGTCAGTACAGGGTAGAGAACTAGTCAATATTTTCATTAATGACTTGGATAATCGAATAGACAGTATGCGTATAACATTTGAAGCTAACACCAAGCTGGAAGGGTTTGTGATCATTCTGGAGAACGGGTGTGAAATTCAAAATGACCTTGACAAATTGGTCTCAATTCAACAAGATGGAATTCAATAAAGACGTGCAAAGTACTTCACTTAGCAAGGAAAAATCAAGTACACAGCTGCAAAATGGGGAATGACTGAGTAGGTGGACGTATTATTGAAAGGATCTTGAGGTTATAGTGGACCATAAGCTGATAACGTGTCAGTGTAGTTCAGTTGCAAATAAAGGCTGTTGTGATTTGGGGATATATTGAGCAAAGGGTTGTATGTGAGACATAGGAAGTAATTGTCCCAGTCTACTGAGTACTAGTGAGGCCACAGCTTCAATAGCTTGTCCAATTCTGGGCACCACAGTTTATGAAGGATGTGGACGAACTGGAAAGAGTCCAGGGGAGAGAGACAAAAATGATAGAATGTTTAGAAAATCTGATCTGCAACAAAAGGGGTTTTTTTTGTTTTTTTTCCTCAAACAACAACCCTGGGCCTGTTTAATGGTGAGAGAAGAAGACTGGGAAGACCTGATAAGTCTCCTAGTATATTAGGGCTCAAGGGTGTGCACTAAGGGGGTTAACAGGGGCATGTTCTCCCCAATAATTAGTAGGGGCATAACTCCTCTGGCGTCGTGGCAGTGGCACAGAGCTCCTGTGGCTCCAAGGCTGCATCAGGGGCAAAGAATGTGTCCCTCCAAAAGCAGTCAAATTTGAATTCTTGCATGTGGCCTTACAAGGGATCTTTCAAAGAGGATGGTGATCGATTGTTTTGTGTCCACTGAAGAAGGGACAAGAAGTAACGGGCTTACTCAGCAGAGGGCTTTCTAACGTTCAGGATAGTTAAGATCTGGAATAAGCTTTTAGGGGAGTGTGGAGTTGCCATCATTGGTAGTGTAGAAGCTGTAGAAATCATTTTCATATTAGGCTAGAAGCCATCTTGTATATCAGAAACCATTTCCGCTTTTCTCTCAAGCACGTAGACCAGAGTGAACTTTCTGTCACCCCGTGAGAAGAGGCCTACAGGATGAGCTATTGGTATTTGTTAATTGGGCCGGTTGGTACAGGAGATGTACTCCCTCGTATCTGTCCGCCATCTTGTTGATAAGGCTTTGTTTTTCCAAATTTAATTGAGGATTTCTGTAATTGGATGCCCTGACATCAGACTGTTTGGCTAAGGGTATAAAGATACTAGGATTGATTGTATTAGCAGCTTTACTGGGCCCGACTTTGCTGGGACCACGTTTGGCTCACTTTGCTTTACTGATCAATAAAGCAATCAGTTGTTAGCCGCCTACACAGAAAGGAGCGTGTTTTTGCTTCGACAATAGTGTTCAAAAGCAAGTTGGACAGATACCTGTCAGGTATGGCCTATGTTTCCTTGGTCCTGCCACAGTGCATGGGGCTGGACTTGATGACTTCTCAAGGTCTCTTCCAACCCTATCTTTCTATGAATATATTTTCCCCCTTTTATTTTTTTTAAGCATAGGAAAAGGTGTGGGGATAATTGTGTGTGGTATTCTTGGCTCTTGAAGCAGTTTTGTGCTTGCCTTGTACATAAGGCAAGGGCTCTTCGGGCACATAAGTCACTCTTCCAATCAGCCTACAAGAAGCACTAGAGGTTGTGTTGCACGGTAGAATCCCTTGGGAGGTTGAACGCATCACCTTTACACCTTAATCGTCACAGCACAGTTGTCCAATCATTGTATCTGCTGGGGGTGAAGGCTTAGAGCATGTCTTCACTACTAAGTAAATCGATCCACTAGTGTTTGATTTATGGTGTCATCTTAGATACAATAAATTGATCTCCAAGCACTCTCCCATCAACTCCGGCTCTTTACCGGGGTGAGAAGAGTAGCCAGAGTTGATGGGAAAGCGGCTCCTGCCAACCTTATTGCATGGAAGTCAATGCAGTAAGTACGTCGACTTCAGCTACACTATACACATAGCTGAAGTTGTGTGAGTTAGATTGATGGGGGGAGGGAGGAATAGTGCAGACCAATGTTTTTATAAAGTAACCCCTTTTAAAAAAAAATTAAGTACCCCCACTACCTACAATTTTCAGACACACAGTTTTTTTCTACTACTGCAACACATTTGTTTAAACAACTTAATCGTAGCCGGGCGGGCGACACAATTTTTGGGTGTAAAAAGTATAAAAATAATAAAGCACTGTAAAACTTAAAACAAAAATTCAGTTTTCTCTAAATTTCAGTTGTGTTGACGTACCCTCCAGACTTTTCTCTCAAGTACCCCTAAGGGTACTTGTACCACTTGTTGAGAAACACTGGTGTAGACTAACCTTAATATAAAGTTCTTGTAATGTCTCTGGTCCAGATTCTGCCATACTTGCATAGTATCTTACTTGGCAAGTAAATCTTGGCTTTCCAAGAGACTACACGTGGAGTCAAGTTTTACTCTCTGCCTAGGTCTACACTAGACCAGACAGGTCGGCTTAAGGTACACCATCCAGCTATACAAAATGCATAGCTAGATTCAGTTTACCGTAATCGGAGCCACTGCAGCATCTACACTGTGGGAGACCGACAGGAGCACATGCTCCTGTCAGTTTCCCTTACTCCTCATAGAATGAGGAGTAGCAGATGCTGGAGGGGGCCACCCTCAGCACTCAATTTGGGGGTCTAAATTAGAACCACTAAATTGAACGCTAAAAGATTGACCTGTGGAGGGTTGATCTTCTCCATAGTGTAGACAAGCCCTTTGAGTAAAGACCAGTTTTAAACATCTTCTGTGTTATTTTTAGAAGAGGGTATAATTAAACTGGACTAAAGAAAATGGGGGTGGTGTTTGTCCATAGCATGAAGGAGGTTTGTAATTTGGCCCTTTTTTCGCATATGGTGAGTATATGCTTATTCTCTAAACATCTTTTTTTTTTTCTTTTTTTTTCACACTCTCCTTCTGGACAGAAACTGGGCGAAGGATTAGCCAAGCTGCGGACAGTACGCGAGGCTCCATCTGAATGTGTCTGCCCACCAGGTATGTGGAACAGTGACATCTTCTGTACTATTGTCACCAAAATTTGACCATTGGTAAATTGTGGACAGTCTTTCTAGGCTGCTGTCCAAGTTCCTCTTTCTTTTAGCCACTCCATTATATTTAAATGGAACATGCTAACGAGTTTAAGTAATTCACACTAGGAAGTGCTGTCTTCCGAGTCACTTTCCTTGGCTTGCATTTGTGTGTTTAAATGAGAGTGGTGTGTTGGGCTTGAATGGGGGAGCCGTGTGCATTATTAAATAAGCCATTTAGTCTAACGGATCTACTGACCTGTGTGTCTTTCAGGGGTCTGTGTAGGACATTAAAAAAAATAAACTGATTACAACCTCTGCAGTTTAAGCAGCAGTTTAATAACTAAAAGCTGTATCACCTCCCTCCTTTTATGATACTAGAGCATTGCTCTGCATATGAAAGCTCTCATTGACTGTTTAAATTCCATCATACAGTTTAATGAACTTCCTTGACTATGAAGACCTTCCTGTTTTTTGTTTTGCAAGAATACCCGCTTTGGAAACAGTAAACATCTTCAGTTAGTCTGCGTGGGAACCCCATTTACACAAATACATTCAAAATGTGCAGCTGTTATGGTAACTTATGTGATTTGCCCTCTGGAGCGTTTCTAAAAATAAATATATATATATATATATATATTTTGCACAGATTTCTTGTGAAGATGAGTTAGATTTCACAGTGTTTAAGGAAAATGCATGGAAGAGCTCCGTTTTCTTTAAAAAATTTCTTCAATCATTATTGACAGTAATCTCTTGAGAACAATGTGGAAAGCGTGCGGTACGCAGAGCTGTCTGTATGTTAGGCACGGAAGGATAATTTTAACATTTGGGGTCAAAAGCTTCCATATGAGTTTGGTTTCTGTACCAGAGTGAAATACAGTCTACCTAAATAGCACTGATTACAATAAAATTCCTTTTGTATAAAAAATGGGAAGTTCCAGCATTTGGAAACACAACAGATAAAAGTGTATTCTGGGATTTTCCCAACATCCAGAACATGAAAACTATCACAGTCTGTGTCCTTACTCATGAGACAAAAATGATGGTGTTTTTTTCCTTTTGATCTTAAGCCTTAAAATTACGCATAATAGCCTGTAAAACATTTGACTCATGGCTCTTTTAAATGCATTAATGCAATTGTAGTAATTTTATTCAATTTGTTTGCTAGTTGTTAGCTAACATCAACGGCCTTTATGCTCCATGTTTGGGCCGATCGTCTTGCAACCAGGCTTGGGAAACAAATCAGGGATATTTCAACCCGTATCAGAATGTCAGGAAAAGTTGGGAAGAAAGACCTTTTATTTTTCTCATGCACATTTTGGCTCAGAGGAGGGAAAATTAACTGTATTTCCTTGATGTTCCCAACTAACAATAGCTGACCCGCTGCTCTTCATCTCTGTTCTGTGCATTCCTTTTCCTGACAAGGCAAAGTATTGCCTTGGGATCCAAGTTGGCAAAGTCAATGGGACACTGGGTGCATGTAGCTCACTGCAGGATTGCGGTACTGAGTGGCAAAGTTTGTTAACCAGGTACTTGTAATCGCTGAAATACTTTTAAATACAAAAGGCAACTGAGATCCAATTTTTTTTTATTTTTTCCTTCCATGGGCAGCAGATCCAACAGCCTCCACTGGCCCCTAAGCAAGGTGGAGAGGAGGTGGCTCTCTGCTCCTGGGAGGAGTGGGGGCCCCACCCAGCCTTTAGTGGTACCCTAAGTGCATGGCACTGCGGCAGCAGTTTAAAGGACCCATAGGTTTGAGTGGGGCAAGAGATTCCAAATAAGTTGTTTTTGTGTTTGTGGGTTGTTGGTTTTTTTTTTTTTTTTTATGTGCTGGTGAAATACTCTACTCTGACTGCAGCAAGTAACTTGTAAGGAGAAAGGAAGAAGAAAACCTTTTGTGAGTGGACACCTGGTACCATTCCTGACTCCCATCAATCAGTAATACTATTTGTAGTGGTGTCGCTCTCTTCATCCAGAGATCTATCTTGATTTAGAGCCCCAGATCATCCAGAGAGCTGTAGCTCTCAAGTAAAGTGAGTTCTCATGGGATAAGAGGGAAGGTCCTTTCATGGACTGAGAACTGGTTAAAAGAGAGGAAACAAAGGGTAGGAATAAACAGTAAGTTTTCGGAGTGGAGAGAGGTAACTAGTGGGGTCCCCCAAGGTTCTGTCCTGGGACCAATCCTATGCAACTTTTTTATAAACAATCTGGAGAAAGGGGTAAATAGTGAGGTGGCAAAATTTGCAGATGATACCAAACTGTTCAAGATAATGAAGACCAAAGCAGACTGTGAAGAGCTTCAAAAAGATGTCACCAGACTAAGTGATTGGGCAACAAAATGGCAAATGAAATTTAAAGTCGATAAATGTAAAGTAATGCACATTGGAAAAATAATCCCAACTGTATATACAATATGCAATAAGGGGACTAATTTAACTACAACCACGCGAGAGAGCTCTTGGAGTCACTGTGGATAGTTCTCTGAAAAATATCCACTCAGTGAGCAGCGGCAGTCAAAACAGAGGGGCTGTGTCTAGATTGGCAAGCTTCAAAAAGATGTCACCAGACTAAGTGACTGGGCAACAAAATGGCAAATGAAATTTAAAATCGATAAAAAACTTGCCAGCTGTCTACACTTGCCGCTTGAATTTCCGCAAGAACACTGACGATCTCATGTAAGATCGTCAGTGTTCTTGCGGAAATACTGTGCTGCTCCCCTTCGGGCAAAAGCCCTTCTTGCACAAATCATTTGCGCAAGAGGGCCAGTGTAAACAGCACAGTACTGTTTTCCGCAAAATAGCCCTGATCTCAAAAATGGCGATCGGGGCTTTTCTGCAGAAAACCACGTCTAGATTGGCCACGGACGCTTTTCCGCAAAAAGTTCTTTTGCGGAAAAGCATCCTGCCAATCTAGACGTGCTTTTCCGAAAATGCTTTTAACGGAATACTTTTCCATTAAAAGCATTTTTGGAAAATCATGCCAGTGTAGACGTAGCCAGGCAGTCAAAAAAGCAAATAGAATGTTAGGAATAATTAAAAAAGGGGTAGAGAATAAAACAGAAAATATCTTATTGTCTCTCTATAAGCCTATGCTATGCCCACATCTTGAATACTGTGTATAAATATGGTCGCCTCATCTCAAAAAAGATATATTGGCATTAGAAAAGGTTCAGAAAAGGAGCAACAAAAATGATTTAGGGTTTTGGAATGGGTCCCATATGAAGAGAGATTAAAAAGACTTGGACTTTTCATCTTAGAAAAGTGGAGATTAAAGGGGTATATGATACAGGGCTATAAAATCCTGACTGATGTGGAAAAAGTGAATAAGGAAAAGTTATTTACTTATTCCCACAATATAAGAACTAGGGGTCACCAAATGAAATTAATAGGCAGCAGATGTAAAACAAACAAAAGGAAGTTTTTCTTCACTCAGCACACAGTCAACCTGTGGAACTCCTTGCCAGAGGATGTGGTAAAGGCTAGGACTTTAACAGAATTCAAAAAAGAGCTAGATAGATTCATGGAGATTAGGGCCATCAATGGCTATTAGCCAGGATAAGTAGGAATGGTGTCCCTAGCCTCTGTTTTTCTGGAGGTGGGTGACAGGGGAGGGGTCACATGAGGATTACCTTTTGTGCTCCCTCTCTCTGGAGCATCTGTTATTGGCCACTGTCGGCAGACAGATACTGGGCTGGATGGACCATTGGTGTGACCCAGTAGGCCATTCTTATGTGAGCTTTTCTTTTATTTGGATTCAAAACTTTATTTGCTATATTTGAGTTTCATGTAGCTCTGTTTTTCTTTGCATTGTTTCTACAATGTGAACTGTTCTTGCTGTCTTCCATGCCTTCATTACTGGGGATGCTGTTGCTTGATTCAAAACACATCCAAAACAATTCAGCCATATATAAAGATGTGAGAGCTGGAGAAACAATCTCCTGCAGAAAAGGGTTAGCCATGATAAATCATCAGGTTAAATGAGACCCAAAGCTAATTGACTTTATGATATACAGGACATGCAGGAGCCCCAAATCAGCGTTAAATGATGAGATGGGACCCCAGTTAAGTACTAGTTGTGCTTTGTTGACCAAATTACTGATTTTTTTCCTCTAGATATTTTCATATGGCTTAATTTTTAAAAAATAACTTGGCTTGTTTTACACAATTAACTCTCAGTACTGCTTTAAAAAAACTTTTCAAGAATGCTAAGAATGAGTGAGTTTAATTATATTTTTGTTGGGATCAATAGAATTCTTAATAAATAGCACTCCAGGGCTTGAACTGAATCTGTTCTGAAATAGAAAGTAGACAGTTGATCCACTGAAAGACTCTTAATAGTCTGGTAGCACTTTATAGGCTAACAAAACATGTAGATGCTACATGTTTTGTTAGTCTATAAAGTGCTACCAGACCATTTTTTTTTTCTGTAACAGTCTAACTCAACTACCCTCTGAAGCTCCTAAAGACTCTTGTTGTTGTCCAGAAAGGGATCACTGGCCACCAGAGGGAGCCCATATTATTTCATGAATGTCACAGAAACAAAATGAGAATGACAAGGAAACGTAGCTCATAAAACAAAACAAAACAAACCTTGGCTCAAATCTCTGATGCTAAAATCAGGTGCATTCTCAAGTTGTCTGCAGAACTTCATGAAAATCCAATTAACTGTACACGGTATTTTCATGTCTTCTGTAACAACAAAGAAGCCTAACTATTGGGCTAGAAGTTTCTCCATAATTCAGGCTGCTCCATGATCTTAGTGTGAGAAGGTAGTTGCGCATGTTCTAGTGTTTGGTATATCCAGGATGGTACCACTCACTGGCCAAGTTTAGTGCTGTGCGAATAGTAATGATGGTGCTTGTTTTCTGTCTCGGCTTTCTGTCACTACAACGACTTTTCATTTTTCAGTGTCTCCAACTACTTTGTGACTCTGGCTACAGCCGCTTGTATTCATTCCAGCACTAGTAACAGCAGTAATTACCCCCTGACGTCAACTCCTTGTGAAGCACCACCTCAGTCTGAAAATTTTCTGGCATTTTCTGACTTAGGCCTGTTTTAATTTATAGCCGTCTTTTAACTCCTGTGTGCCAGTTTTTCTTTTTCTGGGGTTGATCCTCATTGGGGTGCGTCTACATTGGGGTGCGTCTACATTGCTCTGTTATTTCGAGATAACTAGCATTATTTCAAAACAACAATGCGCGCCTCTACACTGCAATTCCGTTATTTAAATAATTTCAAAATAATGGACGGCTTATTCAGAAATCTGTAAACCTCATCCTATGAGGGATAATGGCTATTCCAAAATAGTTATTTCAAAATAAGGTGTGTGTAGACTCTCCACTGTTGCTATTTCGAAAGAGCCCTTCACCAGGACTATTCTAAGTTATTCCTCCCTAGTGCCTCCTGGGACTCTAACTTGAGGTAGCATGTCTACATTCAGGAAGCCTGCCTTGGACTAATTTTGAGGCTTCCCTGCAGTGTAGACGTGCTGTTTTGAAATAAGCTATTTCGGAATAACTCTTCCTGAATACCTTATTTCCAAATAAGTGTGCAGTGGAGATGGAGCCTCAGATAAGAACCTCAGATAAGGCTCACAAGTGGGGGAACTCCTAACCTCTTGTTAACAGATGGGCCGTTGGAAATAGATAAAAGCAAAATGAAAACCCTCTGCTTTGCTCACTAACAGTTGTGAAACCTTTGGCTGATTTTTTTTTTTTAATTGAAGATGTGTTTTATTGTATTTTCATCCACAATGCTTTGAAATATTTTCCCCAAAAGGTCCCTTCTATGTGTAATTATTTGCCTTATGAGATGTTTTTCTTCAGTACTAGTAATAGATGTTAGACCATCTTACAGTCAAGCAAGTACTGCACTTTTATAGCCACACAGCCTGAGTCTGCTGCAATGGGCCAGTGGTTAGTCTTCTATTGCAGCATGGATATACACCAGGGCTACGTCTACACTGGCATGATTTTCCGAAAATGCTTTTAACGGAAAAGTTTTCCGTTAAAAGCATTTTCAGAAAAATTTTGTTTAGCTTGGCAGGATGCTTTTCCGCAAAAGCACTTTTTGCGGAAAAGTGTCCGTGGCCAATCTAGACGCGGTTTTCCACAAAAAAGCCCCGATCGCCATTTTCGCCATTGGGGCTTTTTTGCGGAAAACAGTACTATGCTGTCTACACTGGCCCTTTTGTGCAAAAGTCTTTCGGAAAAAGACTTTTGCCCGAACGGGAGCAGCATAGTATTTCCGGAAAAGCACTGATGATTTTACAGGAGATCGTCAGTGCTTTTCTGGAAATTCAAGTGGCCAGTGTAGACAGCTGGCAAGTTTTTCCGCAAAATCAAATGATTTTGCGGAAAAACTTGCCAGTCTAGACACAGCCCTATGGTCTAGGATTTGGCTGTACAGAACACATATCAAGTTATTTAAAAAAGTTAAGTGTACCCTTAGATCCTGTGACTCCCAGCTGGTTGAAATATCTGGCCAGTAAAATCATCTTTTTTTTTTTTTTTTTGTGGGTGGAGTCCTCTAACATCTCTTGGTATCTGAACCCTCCTGCGTTATCTTCCCCACTTAAATATTGAAATGGAACTTCCCTAATTAGCAGTGTTCAAAGGTAATGGAGCTCATCACCTTTTTTAGTGTTGACCACTGGCAGACTTTACATAATGGGTGGGGTGGGGAGGGAAGATGATTGAACTGAACTTTAATTAGCAGGGTCTCTGTTTATCTCTGTCCTTCAGAGCCAGGCTCCTAATGCCTTTCCTGGGCTTACATAAAAGATGAATCCTTGTGGGCTACAAAATCTTCACTTTTGATCACTTAAATGGACATGGCAAATATAAAAGGGTGCATCGAATGAAAGAAAAATCTTTAATTTCCTCTAAAAATGTATGCTTCTTTTGAATTGTCATCTTGAGTACTATAAACTAGAATTTTTAGGATACTAAGGGTTTTTTTTTCTTTCCATTCTATGAGATTGATTTCTCTGGAGCAGAGTTATGATCCCTAACAAAAAACAGTTTGTTTTTTATCAATTCCCCAGTTAAACGCAGAGATTATCCCCCAATAAATCTTTTTTTAAAGCTTCACTTTTTTGTATTATCCCTCTATACAGCAGTTTCTGCCATATCTTAGCATCTCCCTGCACCCACCCTTCATTTCAGCAAGGTTAATCTTCCCATTCCTCCTTTACCTGCTCGAGCATTAGGCAAATCATAGGTACGTTAACCATCTAGGTTTTATTAAATCGGATTCTTTCCTGCCCAGCAGCACTTAAGCCAAGATTTTCACAAAAGGGGGCCTAACTTTCAATTCCTAGCGTATGTCTAGACTACAGAGTTTAGTTGGAAAAACAGCCATTTTCCGACAAAACTCGCGAAACATCCACGCTGCAAGTGCGTTCTTTCAAGAGTAAATTGAAAGAACAGAGGAGTTTTTGCGCAATTGGTAATCTTCAATCTTTGTGTGGGGGAGGGGAGGGAGAGGAAAAAGCACAGGTGCCCTGGTGGCCATTCTGTCCTTAGCAATCACTGCTTACATGTGAGAGAGCATCCAGACTGCCTGGATGCTATATTTCGAAAAAGCGCATCGCTTTTGCATTGTGGACGCTCGCTTGCGCAAGACCATTTTTTGGAAGGTCTCTTCAGAAGAAAGCTTCTTGCGCAAGAAGCCTGTAGTCTAGATGTAGCCCTATATAGGAGCTGCAGAGGGTGTGAGATGTTTGAAAAATCAGGCCATCTATTTAGAAACCTGCTTTCAGGCAAGCAGTATTTGATTTGGTAACCTTGGCCCGGTTAATATGACCCCATCACAGATCTGTTAGCAACTTGGTGTAACAAAGCAACATTTACGGCTCCAAAATGCTGTTAATGGTATTGCCAGCGGTCTCCCCATCAGCTTCTTCGTGACTGTGTCCAAACACTGACCCCACTGCTCTCTGTAGCTCCTTTTGGATGGTGATGAAAGGCCTCAAAGGGCATCTGGAGTGGTATCCGTGCAACACATGTGTGCTGCAGCTGGCCTGGCTTTCCTGGGATCTAGCTGGCGTAGTTAGCAATGCCCTAAAACTCTTTAAAAAGATTCTAATCTCCAAAGCTGGGATCCACTCACTTGGATGAAACAGGGAATTGCTGGTATGTTGAAGATGCAGACAAAGGGCTGTGCTTTTCATTCATTCAGTGTCAAATTGTCTGGGTTCGCTAGGTAGACAGTTGCAACCTGAGCTGTGGAACAACGACAATTGCTCTGTAGTGTTGTAAGTGGCCTCCATCACTGTAGCATGAATGATCCTTGCTGCTGACAGGAATCCACTAATCATGGAAGCTTTCCCCCAAGAAGCAAGCCTGTTAGTTAATGATGTTTGCTCTGTATCAGGGATGTGCTTTATCTATGCCCCACAGAGTGGTCTTCTCTTTACTGCAGCCCCTGCTGGGATTTCTCTTTGTACCCATGTGATTCTTCCAAAACGAGGGGTATCTTTGGCAGTGGCGGCTGCTGCTTCACTGCTGTTCTGGGGCCGCGTTTCTCAACCTTTTTTTATAAAGTGCCCACAGTACCTACAGTTTTCAGACACACCATTTTTTTTCTACCATTGCAACATATTTGCTTAAACAATTTAATCGTAGCTGGGCGGGTGATGAAATTTTTGGGTGTAAAAAGTACAAAAATAATCAAGTGCTGTAAAACTTAAAACAAAAATTGAGTTTTCTCCAAATTTCAGTTGTGTTGACGTACCGCCCAGACTTCTCTCAAGTACCCCTAAGGGTACTCGTACCACTGGTTAAGAAACACTATTCTGGGGGCTCTGGTGGGTAGAGTGAGGAAGAACAGCATTAAAGGGGCATGCGCAGGGAGACGCTCTTTGGCTGGTGGAAGGAAAGAAATGTGGCTTCCATTGAATGGGATAGTGACTGAGAGTGATTCTTCTCTAATGGTTTCCATCCATGTGCGGAATAAATTTTATGTGCACTAGGGAATGTGAAGGTTAATCAGAAAGCCCGGCTGGAGCAACCCCTGTCCATGGTGGGCACAGGCACGTCTCCGACAGAGGCTGCTCTGGCTGGGGCTGCCAGGGGTCGGAATGGGGGGGACTTTCCAGCCCAGTCAAGCTGGAGCAGTGGTCCCCAACCATTGGAGGTTGCCGGGTGCCAGGGGGCGTGGCTGTTTGCCCGCCGGGCACCAGAGGGCGGGGACACTTGTGTGCCTGGGGGCGGGGCCCCCCTATAGCCACGCGCCTGGGTCCGGCGCGCCCCCCCCAAGTGCCGCACGCCCAGAGCGCGGGCGGCCAATCCGTGGCGCTCCCGGGGCCGGCGCTCACCATGCGCCATGTGCCCGGGGCCGGCGCCGGCACCATGCATGCGCCATGTGCCCAGGGCCAGGCCAGCCCCGAGCACTTGGGCGCACACAAATGCCCCCGCGGGCGCCATGGTGCCTGCGGGCACTGTGTTGGGGACCACTGAGCTGGAGCAACTCCCTGCCTACCCTGCCTTTAATCTGTTCACTTGATGTTTAACCGGTTAACAAATTAAATGGGATTTTACATCCCTAATGTGCACTGAGGCATGTACGTATGTGCACCACCAATAGAAATTTATGCTGCCCGCTGTGGGTGCTCTGAGTAGCCAGGTGGCATTTGAATCTCCTGAGTGGCTGCCCGAGTGCTCAGCTTATTGCTGTCAGATAGGGTCTCCCACAGTTACAGCAGTTGATAGAGTTCAATGATGCATGACCTCTGGATGCTAAAAAAATAAAAAAAAAATCTGCCACTGTCCACTAGGAATGATGTTAATGACTATGTCTCAACTGCAGAGAGAAGTCTTCTGCTTTTTATCTGAAAGAGGCTTTTCCAAAATTTGGCCCATCTACATGGGCCCAAATTTTGGGGGAAAAAATCCTCTTTTGGAACATCCCTTATTTCTTTCACCGAGAGGAATACAGGAATGCCGAAAACACATCCGCTTTTTCGGAAACCGTTCTTGCACGTGGCAGAGCTTTTCCGGGATACCTCTGGTATTCTGGAAAAGCTCTGCAGTCTAGACATAGCTATAATATCTTGGGGTCCTTTAAATATGTTTTGGGCGGGTGCTCTCTGCTGCTAGCTCCAGAGTGCTTCTGACAGCAAGGACACTGGTGCGTGACCAAGGAAGGACTCAAAAAGCCATGTTGCCTTTGTGTTCAGCTCTTTTAAACATGCCTTGCTCAGTTGGAAATGCCTGTTGCTGTGATTTGGGAACAGGACACAGTCCCAGAGTTGATCAATTAAGAAAGTTGAGACCAGTAGAGTTAATAGCAGGCCTTGTCATAGCGCTCTTCATTTCCAGAGCACTTCAAACATTCGCTCATTAAAAGCAATGACATCAATGGGAGAAGACTTGTAATGTTTTTCTTAAGGCACCCAAAGCTATTTGATGAGTATTGAAAATGACAAAAATAAACACAATGCCCGTGACCTCTTTAAGCATCTGTATGTAACTTTGCCTTGACACATGAAGTTAGCTATCTAGACCCAGATAGCCTATCTATAGACCTCATCATTTCTGGGTTTCCAAAGGTGAGGCTCATGAAGCTAGATTGGCTGTTTATGTGTTGAGTTGTCTAGGAATTTCCCATTGGCTTCCCCCTCTTATTTGAATTCTGTCTGCTGCCTTGAATGAGTGGGAATGATTGAAAGTAGATTACATATGGTTTGGCAACTACTGTATCATTATGCTATCCCAGCAAGTCAATCACACTATCCTTTCTGATCAGCCCTGTGTGTATAATGGGATTAGAATGTGTTTAAATGTACTTTACGTTGATCTTGTTATTCATGCAGTGTTGAGAGAAGCAGTTTCTAGCCCAAGCCCTGTGTGAAAATGATTTTTGGCAGCATTCCTGCAATGTTAGCGGTCATACTTTGGTGCCACCAAGAAATGGCAGGCTGCTCTTTTTAACAATTTTGGGGGTTCAAACTGTGCACAGCATAATGAGCATTGTCACTTGTTGGGGTGGTGAGGTGACGGAGTTGTTTGTGTTTAAAAAAAAATCAATCATTGTGTGAGCAAAAGCACAATGTGATTTATATTAATCGTGTTTGCTACGTCTTTCCCCATCAGACAGAAGAATCTGCCTACTCCTTTGATAGCCATTTTCCTAACTGAAAATTGTGACTCATGCCACTAACTCCTTTTCAGCGGGGCAAAAATGGATTGATCGTGGTGTTTAGCCACCTCTGGCTGGCCAGCAAAATCAAACATAGACTTGTTCTTAAAGCTTTAAAATGGCTTGACTAGTATAGTTATTTTCTCTGCATAGATGGAGCTGCACAGTAGTTGGATTTGCAGAGAATCACACAGAGAGGCTACGTCTAGACTGGCCCCTTCTCCGGAAGAGGCATGCTAATTTCTAATTTTGGAATAGGGAAATCCGCGGAGGATTTAAATAAACAAGTCCGCCGCTTTTTTTCCGGCTTGGGGAAAAGCTGGAAAAAAGCGTCTAGACTGGCACGATCCTCTGGAATAAAGCCCTTTTCCGGAGGATCTCTTATTCCTACCTGTCGTCCCATCAGCCCAATCCCATCGTTTACCTACACATCTACTACTGGATAGGAATGCCCCTCTGTCATGTACGTCGGACAAACTGGACTGTGTATGTGCAACAGAATAAATGGACACACATCAGAGCTCAAGAAGGGTAACATAGAAAAACCAACAAATAGTCTGGGAGCGTTTTTATAGACTAACAAAACATGCCCACGAAAGCTCATGATACCATGTATATGTTTTGTTAGTCTATAAAGTGCTACCAGACTCTTTGTTTTTTAAGTTTACAGACTAACTCGGCTACCCCTCTGAAGATACAAAAACCAGTGGGAGAACATTTCAGCCTCTCTGGGCACACGGTTACAGACATGAAAGTAACCATTCCCAAGCAAAAAAAATCCAAACCACCCTCCCCCCCACCTTCAAAACCAGGCTGCAATGTGAAACTGATGAGCTGGAATTGATATGAAAATTTGACACCATCAGAATAGGTCTCAATAGAGACTGAGAATGGCTTTTACCATAAGTGACTGTCCACTTCAGGTATTCTCACCACCTTATCCACATCCACCCTGATTGAATTAGCTCTGTAACACTCTTGTCTCTGTTCTCCTACTATGGGTTTGGGAACCTATGGCCCGAGGGCTGGATCGGGCCCACAGGGCTGCAGCACCAGCGCTAGCTCCCTCCTGTAGGGCAGGGCACCCCAAGCCTCAAAGGCCAGAGTCAGGCAAGCCAGATTCAGATCCGACCCACAGGCTCTGCCTGGCGGGGGGAGGAAGCAGCTCGGCATGCCCCTCCTCCCAGCCAGGGAAATGGCAGCCCAATAAAGTACTGCCTGGAGGTTTTCTGCTGCTGCTCTGATTGGCTGCGATTACAGCCAATAGGTGAAGCAGGGGACAATACCTCGAGGATGGTGGGAGCACATGAAGCCACATCCCCAGGGAGCTGTGCCACGTAAGCACCCCTTGCATCACCTAGACCACTGACTGCCCCCCCACCCTGGGGGGGCTCCCCATGCTTTGGTTTGCAAAGGGAATGTGGGGAGTGTCTGCTTCTCAGTTGGGGTCATGTCAGTGAGTTTGAGGGTCAGCGGCCCCCCAACCAGAAAAAGTTCCCCACCCATGTCATCCTATCTCTTTTTCTTTCCCTTCATGCATCTGATGACGTGAGTTGCAACTCCTGAACGCTTAGGCCACAATACAATTGTTAGTCTTCAAGATGCCACTAGACTCCTTGTCGTTCAGCTATACTGTTCAACAAGGTTCCTGTGCCACTAACCCCTCCTGGAAGTTTTCTGTGGAAACATTCTTTTCCCAGCCTTTTTTTGATGTGAGACCCTTTAGCGTCCCCTGGGCATTGGAGTCTATGCTCTGTAGGGGTCTGTACTGTGTAAGCCGCAGGCTCACAAGTAGGCTGCATTCAGTCAAACAAAGCAGCCAGCTTCCATTGGAGACTGCCTTAGTAGTTTTATGAGCAAAACTAGTGGAAGATCCCCAAGAGCAAGCGCTTGAATTCATTCAAGGGATTGCAGAAGTGTACCTGGGTGGTCAGGACGTATCCTTAAAAAGCAGTGCTGCAAGACTGTCCTTGACCAAAAGGTTGAATGGTCTGAGCTGAAGCCATAATTGTCCAGTTTATGCGGAGAATCTTTATAGCCTGCCTGGAAACCATGTTCCTTTGAGGGCCTGCAGTGGCCAGGGCTTTTAACCCCTCCCATCATTTAATCTGAAGTCTAATGCTGACAGAAATATGCTCCCTCCCACTCTGTATGTAGAGCCATCAAGTTACCTTACTCCAGCAAGCAGGGTCATTTCAGCAGGGATGAAATAGTGTAAACATCTGCTTGTGTTTGATACACCAGGCAATTGCCAACTTAACTCTACCAGAAGGACTTTGGGAAGAGAATGTATTTGCCCGGATAATCTGCTTCCCCCTGCATCTTGTGGCTTACGTGAGCAGTCTTCCTTAGTAGTTCATGCGAAGCCGGTCTGGCTAGGGAGAGCAATAGCTTCAACATCAGAAAGCTAATTAAAAATTGTTTAGGCATTATCTGGAAGGGTTGTCAGCAATGTTCCCTCTACTGTTTTCCTTCCACATGTAGAATAAATTTTGCGGTGGACGTGCACCACTGGTAGAAACACAGGCTGCCAGCTGTGGGTGCTCCGCTAAGCAGCTGGATGGCATTTGAATCTCTTCTGGGTGGCTGCTCAAGCACACAACTTACAGGGAACACTGGTTGTAAATTAAAGTGATTCTGAAGGGTTCAAAGAGGCAAGTTCCCCTCCCCCCGAGGTTCTTTGCCTTGCTCCAGGATGCCAGAAATGGCTGCAGAGAAGCCTGGTATTTCAATCTGGCAGCTTGCTGGCTTCATGTTGTGCACTGAGACGGGCACACAATTGAAGTGACCTTTCCATGTGTTAAAGGTAAGCTGCTCTTTGAGTGACAGGTCCTACTGGCAACCTAGTGCATGGAAAAGTAGGACTTGGGAACGGTTCCCTCACTCCATTGATCGCCGTTGTCCTAACCAAATATTTGGTGACTCTCGAGTTGCTAACTCTTCAAGAGGGGTTAAAATGAAGCGGCCATGTACTAGTTCAGAAAGTAGGCAAATTGCTGCTGCAGCCTCTACCAATCTATGGAGCTGTCATGAAGATAATAGGGTGATAGAAATGTAGGGATGAAAGGCACCAGTGTTCCCTGTGTATCAAGTACATGGGCACCCGTCCAGGAGAAGTTCAAATGCCACCAAGCTGATGAGCAGAGTGCCCACAGCCAGCAGCATGTCTTTAGTGGTGGTGCACATCTGAACATACCTCAGTGCACATAACAAAATTCATTCTGCAAATGGATGGAAACAATTAGATGGAACATTGGAAGGTGCCTTGAGAGGTCATGGGGTCCAGTCTCCTGCCCTTCCTCCCCACTCTGGCAGTGAGGCAAGGCCAAGTAAACTAGAGCATCGCTGACAGGTGTGTGTCCAACCTGTTCTTAAAAACCTCCACTGATGGGAATTCTAAATCCTCTCCTGTTCCACTGCTTAACTGTGGAAGGTTTAAAAAAAAAATGGTTCTAAGCGCGTGAGACACATGAAACCATGAACATGTCAGAATTATTTTCTAAAAGAATTCCTGATTCCTCTCCCCCCCCCCCACCCAAGATAATCTTCCCATCCCTACTACCTGTGACCACAGAAATGTTTCAACTAATGATACTGCTCACGTATGTCACTACTACAACCTATTTATATTTGCCTTCCATTCCAGTGTGGAGGAACTCGGCGAGCACAATAACTTGCATTACTACCTCCTTGCACGTTATAATCAGACTATTTCAATGATCTAATTAAACTTCCACCTGTTCTAATATGTTTGTCATAGCCAATCTTTCCCCTGCATGAGAGAGCAGCTATGCTGGGGCCATCATATCCCTCAGTATTCGCATTTGGCAGCGTACAGAAATACAATGTGCTTCTCTAATTTCATCCCTGCAGTGGATGCGTTTAGCGCCAGTAGTTCCTGTGTTTGAACTGTTAAACAGTGGTGGCCCGTCAATACAGGCGAACTAGATGGTCGGCTAAGGCGCCAAGATAAACGGCCGTTGAGGGCTTTGGAGGCGGGGGCGCTGATCACGCGTTTTGCCTAGGGCGCCAGTTGCCCGCAGCTCGTCTGGGGCCGCTCCTGCTGTTAAACGGGCTCTTGGAAATTCAAGGCTCGCTACCTGTTTGAGGGCTCGTCGGTTTTGAAGAAATGAGTTAAAGGAGGACTTGGGTGCTGGATTGTGGGTTTATTTTCCTAATTTTTAAATCTTTTCCTCTTCCCGGTTGAAAGTGGATAAAAAGAGGAAAGTGACTGTGGTGAAAGTGACCGTATACAGAGTGGCTTGCGATCAGAGCGCACCGCACAACCCAGGTAGCATTGTCACCTTTTGATCTTGGGCCAGCTTTGCACCAGGTAAAGGAACAATGGGTCAGTCAGAGATCAGGGACCTCTACAGAGACTCTGGCCACACCCTCTTTATCCAGGCCAGGATCCCTGAACTGGCTGCATGATGGAAGGGGGTACCATAGATACCACTACAGTGGCTTTACAACACTAGAGGATTCCTCTGGACTGGGAGATCTTCCCACGCTCAGCAATGCCAATGTGAGGGCTTCATTGCCTCATGGCGGGGTGGTGAAAAGTGATCAGACATTATGCAGCGCCTGGGTCAATCTGCTGTCCTGTGCACAGACTAATCAAACTGAAAAACAGGGGCCACGGAGAGAGCGAGAAAGAGAAGCCTATTTTTCTCCTGGTCACTTGCAGTTGCAATTACTTTTAGGAGTTGTTAAAACTAATTCGATTGTAATGACAGGTGGGGACTATCTTATTATCTGTGTGCCTTGTGTGTAGTGCAGTGGGGCCTTGATTCATTGTTGGGCCCTCTAGTTGCTACATCAAATAAATATGACGGGGGATAAACGTTTTCAGGCACAACTATTGAGTTTAAAGGTGACAGAATCCCTTCACAAACTAGAGTTCTCTTTAGACGCTTAATTCCTGGAGCTAGTGGGCTCATATTTGTCTGCTGATGACAAATACTCGTTACCATCTAGATGTTTAGGGTGAGATCCAGCTTGCCAAGCACCTTGTTCCAGCAAAGCATGGATTTTACTTGAAGCATTTGAGTATAGTCCCACTGAAATCAATGAGACTACTTGGATGCTCAAATCCTAAGCTGGATCAGGGCCACAGGGCTCAGCATCTTTTTGGATCAAACCCTTGGAAGACAGCGTAAAGAACTGAGGAGAGCACTGAGCATATAGTTGGCTTTATACAGGTAATGCACATAGAGCAGTAAATCACCCAGACCGCTTCCCTGCCAGTGGAGGTGGCATCCTCCACCCCGGCTGTATTGTTCTCTCCAGTGTAGTTTTAGGCATGACAACTAATGAACTTTTTGCTGCTCTCCCCCTCCCCCATGTTCTTTGGGGTATCCTGTTCCTCAGCCTTACATATCTTGCAGTCTGGAATTTTTCTGTCTAAATATTAAGCCAAAAGTTTCCAGAAACAGTAGCTCACATTTTTTGGTTCTTGCTCTGATACTTGGCACTTTTGTCTCTGGGGAGTGAGGCAAGGACATTGTGGGATTGTTCCTCAGAGGCAGTGGGGGTATTTTAAAAAAAGTCAATAACCATCTTCTTGGTACAAATGGCAGAGTTGTAGACATAGTGGTTAACTGATGGAATTAAACTCTCTTTCTGGGTGCTTTCCAAGGCACATTGGCCAGGCGAAATTTTGGGTAAATCTTGTGGGCTGGGTGGTTGGTGGTGGTTTTTTTTTTTTTAATGCTTTGCTAATGTTCTTGTGCTTTACTTTTTTGTGCACAACATTTTAAAAACTTAATTTTGCAGACCCCCAAAATAGCTTGGCATTTGCTGAACAGCAGCAGTCTCTTTCAAGCCAAATTCTTGGATAGAGACAACTGAATAATAATATAGACTACTCTTCTCGTTGTTCTTCCTTTGCTCCCAGTTCTGTAGCTGTTACTCACATAGGTAGACTTCTTGAGCCAATGAAACTGCAGGGAGTAAAGTGTATCATCCCATGTTTGTCAGGGAGAAGCTCTGCTAAGTGGAGGTGAGATCTCTGTGCTATTCCTTAGCAGTTACATTTCAGTAAAGAAATTTTTGAAAGCAAAGTGGCATAGTCCATGTTAATTAAGACTATAAGTAGGTAATAGGTAAGGTAGGTAGATGCCTGCAGGTCCTAATATTGTGTTCCTTTCACAACCCAAACTCCCACTTACTTCACTGGGATTTTAGGATGCACAACAAATGTGGGATCTGGCCCACCTGATGCATAACTACCCAGATGTGAGGTCTTGAGAGGGAAAATGTGCTTTGTGAGATGGGGAATCTAAAGTTTACGCATGAATCTGATTTTGATCTGATCGGATCAATTAGGCAGACACCCTTTTGTTGTTTCAAATGACAGGCACAGCACAGTTGGTTAAAGTCCCTTCGGCATTGAAAGCAATGTTCCCTCTAAGCTTTTCCATCCATGAGCGGAATAAATTTTTTTTATGTGCACTGATGCATGTGCAAATGTGAACTACCACTGGAAACACACAGCCCAGCTGGAGGAGCCCTTCTGATCATCTGGGCTGCACTGGAATCTCTTCTCAGTGGCTGCACAAGCACACAGCTTCCAGGGAACACTAGTTGCAAGCTGTCTGGGTGTGGTTTTTTGTTTTGTCTTGTTTTAAATCACCACTTTGTATTGTTTACAGCTATGTAACGAAGAGGCCCAGCCATGCCTGACTGATGGCGATGGAGGTAGAGTTCTCAGGTTGAGAGCATCACTTCTAACTTCCATAAAACAGCATCCCTTCCCACCCTGTCAGGCGAGTTAATTCCTAAAATATGCCAGAGTCCATCACTACTTGGGGGAAAAAAAAGAATATTTATACAGAATTCCAAACTAGCTCTGTACTTGTGAGCAGGCTTTAAAAAAAAAACCCTAGAAAATGTCTGTTTACCAGCAAAGTGTGCATGCGTGGAAATGTTTATTTTTGGAAAAACTTTATTGGTGTGTGCCCTTTCCTCTCAGCACTTCCCTGTTTTGGACAGTGACTACAGGCGCGCTCTAGTAGTACTCCCAGGGCCGTGGAGATGGATTGCCCACATGCTGTGTAGGGAAGGATCTAGCAGATTTGTGCAGTGTGGCTGATAAGAATGATTGAAGAGCCTGGGTGAGTCGGCTGCCCCCAGGGATGTTGAACAGATTCTTCTGGATTCAAAAGCTTCAGGGGGTAGCCGAGTTAGTCTGTACAGGATAAACTTAAACAAATAGTCTGTAGCACTTTATAGACTAACAAAACATGTAGATGGTATTATGAGCTTTCGTGGGCAGAGCCCGCTTCTTCAGATGATCAGCTTCTGGATTCAGACACTCCTCTCTGAATAATCAGTTTGGTGTCATTTATAAGCTCTGAATTTAATTCGTCTTAATTTGGTAGTACAGTATCTGTGCTGTGGCACACAGGGACCCTCTTGGGCCCATGTTCTGCAGATATTTATGTGCATTTTTGACTTCAGCACATGCATTTTCCCGGACCCGCTGGTGTCAATAGAACAAAATGCACTCTTAAAGATTATCATGTGCCTGAGTGCACACATTGGGCCTTGCTGAGGAAATGTAATGTATGGGAATTGAATGTCCCTTTTTTTAAGGCCACGTTTTCACTTCCCAGAAGATTGACATTGCAGAGTTTGATTAAGCGGGTCTAGTAAAGACATGCTAAACTGAACACCGAGGGTGCCCCCATCAACACCTGAACTTCTACTCCTCATGAAGAGTAAGGGAAGTCGACGGGAGTGTTTCTCCTCTCAACATTCTGCTGTGAGGGAGGCACTGAAGCTTGGCTTAAGGTACATTGAGTCCAAGTATGTTGTTTATGTAGCTCGAGTTGTGTACCTTTAAGCCAACCTTTGGCAGTAGTGTGGACATGGCCTAAGAGACTGAAGTCTGGCTGGTAGGCTAATGCCAGTTCCTGTCAACTCGTATGATAATGACCGTTTGATGAGCTGCCTCACCAGATAGACTGCGCTTTGGGAAGGAAAGAATGGCTTCCCCATCCCCGCCCCTATTCTAAGCTCTGTGCGTTGAGAAACTGCCTTTGCAGCCATTCTGCAGTGGAATTCAGACTGATGCAGTAGCCATATTCTCACTTCAAGCCATAAACTAATTTGGGATATTCCAATGGGGACTTACACAAGAAGCACTAATAGCATAATATGGGACAGGGTTCCAGCAGGGGCTTGTATCCTGGCCCAAATGCAAGCAGTCCTATTGGGTGATATATTGTATAGATCACAGATAAATACAAGCTGATTTTTGGGTGCTGTGGTTTCTTTCTTGATGCCTAGCTTTTATCAAAGGTCTTTCTAAAGGTCCATAGAATGTGACTTAAATCTTCTGGTTTATTTGGAACTTATTTTTAAACTTGAAGGATGAAAGAGACTTTGGTTGCTCAGAAAGAGCCCTCTCGTGTTTAATAAAACCTTTAGCTTTTGAGAACTTTCAGCCCCTATGTGAGCCTTAATGAGCAACTTTCTATCTGTTCACTGCAATATTATTCTTAGAGCAAAAACTCAATTTAATCTGGTGATTTGAATATTCTCTCTCAAGCTCTGCTTTTTAAAAAAATGACTCATTTGTTTTGTCTGTGGGGAAGAGCCAGTCTGGTTTGCTTGATCGAGTGTGGGTTGCATTTAGCTTGAGTATTCTTAATGCTCTTCCATGCAAACAGTTAGCTGTCTTTCCCTGGTAAGAGCCCTTGCTACAACAGTCAGCAAGAGGCTCCCTTTGTCAAGACCAGCAATATGAACTGAAGCTAAATGTGCTTTCTCCCTGTGGGGCTGTGATTCTCAAGTGTCTAATGGGTTTGAAGTGGCCTGTTGTCCCCTCATTGCTTTGCAAATAGCATCACTGAGGACCACAGGGCGCATTTTAAGGGCTGCTTATGTCTATTTGTGAGGGAAGTTCAAAGCTTTCCATAGCAGTACAGAACCTCTGGAGAGAGGAACTCATTAGGGCTTATTAGAGCAGAGTGAGTGAAGGGAAATGAAAGGAAAACAAAGCTACAGAGAGACAGATAACCAAATTCCTTGTACCTCACTGAATAAGTTTTCATTCCCTTTTTATTAAGTCTTATTCTGGGCTTTGATTTAGTCCAATTATTGTTGACAGTTTCCTTTTATCTTCTCTCAATGGATTTTTGGACGGACTCTTTTGTGTTCTGGAAGCCACCATCTTGGGGCTCCGCAAATCATAGCTGTGTGCATTGCAAGGACACTGGCTCTTGGTTTGTTTTGTAGCTGGTTTGTTTGGTTTTAGCTTCTGTTCTTTCTCCCAGAAGGGTACAGCTACATTAACCATCTTTTAAACAGATATGCAATTCTATTACAAGGATGATATTTTATTATATTACATGTAGGGATGTAAATACCCATTAAAAAGTTAACCAGTTAAATGATATAATTTTAATCATTTAACAGGTTAACTGTGAAGGGCTGGTGCAGAGCAGTGGGGGTCCTGTGGTGGTGGGGGGGAGGCTGTTCCAGGCTGGGTCCTGCGCGCCAGCCTGCCATTAGCAAGGGGCTCCTTCAGCCCGGCCCTCCATGGGTGGAGCTGCTCTAACCTGCCTGGATAGGCCCGCCATGTCTCAGATGGGGCCTGTTCCAGCTGGCCCTGGCCCTCCAGGTAACCAATTACCAAATAACTAGGTAACCTTTTACATCCCTAATTATAAGCAACTAAACAACTCCAAACTCTTTTCTTCGTTCAATCTGTTCAACAATAAAACAACTAGGGTTGCCAGGTGTCCAGTTTTCGCCTGGATAGTCAGTTATTTCTAGCCCCTGTCCGATTTAAAAAAAAAAAAAAACTCAGAAAATACTGGACATGTAAAATGTCCAGTGTATTCTGTTTTTCTTGGATGGAAGGCTAGTGGGGACATTGTTCCCCTGCTGTGTCTGGCATGGGCGGGAGGAAGTGAGGCGTGCAGCGAGTCTTAAAGCCGCAGCACTTTTTTTTTTTTTTTTTGTTCTCGCGTGTTTGTTTTTTTTCTCAACTTTCATCTCGGGGTTTTTTTGGTGAACAAGTTTGGTCTCTTTTTTTTTTTTCTTTCTCAACCAAGTTTTTTTTTTTTCCTGCCATGTTTAGGATTTGGGGTGAAAGCATCTGGCAAGCCTAGTCCAGCCAAAGCTGTCTCTTATATTTATGCAACACATCAGCTTTAATGCAGAGAAGGGAACCAAAGTTCAAGTACCTGTTTTGGATGTGGCACATTTTCCTGCAATATGTTACACCGACTCCATAGGTTTTGCCATGTTATAATAGTTTTACCTCTTCTTCACAATATGGACATCATCATCTATGCGGACTGCACTGATTCATGTGTAGAGCACAGTCAGTTCTGCAATTAAAATCCACCCAGTCTGTTTCCCCATCACACATCACAGTGATGTTCTAATAATTTGCTAATTTTGACAGGGACGTCAGCAGTGTAAAGCAACACCGTTGGAACAGTAAGGCTGGTTATATATAGCATCCTCTTGACGCCAGGACGTTTAGTGTCTATTACAGCATCATAGTGTAGCAACTTCCTACACATGACTATGTCATTCTCGTCAAAGATTGTGCTGACATCCAGCAGGTCCCTGGTCTTTGAAGGGAGTGAGTTGCACCTGTCACAAAAGGTCTGTCAGCACTTTGATTAGGGTTTTTTGATCTTGGCCAAAAATATTATCCTGCATCTGAAAAGTAGTTAAGCTCTTAAATTGGGCGCACTTCAGAAAAAGCATTGATTGGAAAAAGTTGCTGAGAAACCAGTGAAGTAAGATTTCTTGAGTGAGTTTTTATAATTCACTTTTTTTTTCATTATTCAATAATGAGGGCAGTTGAGCAATGTTGGGAATTGTCTATTGAGGGAAAAGTTAAACCTCTGGAAACGTGAATTACAAGAAGATCCGTACACTGGAACTGGGACAGAGGGACACTTTAATATCATATCTGGATCTGCTTAGCCTTGCTCAGTGTTTTGAGATGCATTGTCTAACAGTTAAAGACTATCAGTCCTTCTTAAACAGTGACCAGTCTTGGCAACCCAAAAAGCTAAAAAATAATCAGAGCCCCCGCCCTCCACATCCTATTTTTTTTCAGTTATTTTTGGGCCTTTCTGGTTTCATCTTTCTATTTTCCTTTTAACTGGCCCTCCCCACTCTGTATATTTGGTGGGCAAGGGGGACAATTAGTTGCCAAATCTCTCAAGTTTACTGAGGCCTCCTGGCTCTCTGATGGTTCAGAACTTTCATCTTCCCCACCACAGCCCAGAAATTATGTGGAGATAGGCAGAATGCAACTAAGCTCTGCTCTGAGCCCTACCTCTGCTCTTCCTGCAACGCCTGAGGGAGGTTCACCTCTCCATTGCTGCAGCAATGGAGGGGAGAGACATGGGGGAGGGAGGAGCAACTCCAAGGGAATGTTACACCCTCACCTCCTTCCCATTGGGATTGGCTGGTAATTAATGCATGCACAGAAGAGGGCTAAATTAAGGTTGCACAGAAAATTTTAATTCTGCTCTTTTCAAATTTCGGAGTGCTTATTCAGAAAACATTTATTTCAGTTGCAAAGTCACGTTTTTTAATGTGTAAAACACAGATACATAAATGGGGGTATGTGTGTTAGAGTTCTTAAAGACTCAGTTTAAGACTTAATTTGGCTCCTGAAAGCTGTGGCTTCCAAGCAACATGTTTTACCCGTGATTTTAATAATAATTTTTCTTCTCATAAATTCTGCTGGAAATGATACAGTTCGTGCTCTGCAGCTTTCTCTTGCAGACACTTGGCCCATTGAGCTATTGTGTGGGTGTGGGTGTAGAGGAGTAGAACCTGGCCTCTTTAACAGCAATCACAAAAGCTGATTTCTCCTCTGTTCTTCTCTCACTCCTAGTACCAGGGTGTTTGCTGACAAGGGGATTCCAGAGCTGGGTTCTGGGTAACGTCAGAAATATAACACCATCAACCCAAAAACCCCAAGTGGTTTCCAAGAGACAATTTGAAAGAATACTTTCTTGCAAGACCCTTTTTTGCCTCCAGTTGTTCGGATCTTATTGAGTGTCCCTATTTGTGTTCCTAATCCCATTGACTTCAGTGAAACCCCCTAGGTCAATGAGCGTTTCAGGATCAGGGTCACTTTAACTCTTTGAATCCCGTTAAACAATCTCCTCTACAAAGATGGTGGCTCAGTATAAGGAGTCCTTGAGGCGATATCGTTCCTGATCTACTCAGATGTTCCTAATTCTCGTTTCTTTGCCTCAGGCAGGTCTCGGATCACAATGCTGCACATCACTAGACTTACTGCGCCAATGAACAGCTCTGCCTGGGAGGGGCAGGAATGAACAGCTTGAGAGGGGAGGGGCAGGAAAGGGCAGATGACTTTTTTTTGGGGGGGAGGGTCTGGTTGAAGGACACACACACACTCTGCACAAGTAGTGGGCAACCTGTGGCCCTAAGGCCACTTATGGCCCATTGGGGTTGGACGTGTTGCCCGCGAGCCATTTTGTTTACCGTTGCCAGATTCTGCTGGTGGTTGACTGCATATTTTTTTTCCCCTACTGGTATTACAAAAGCAATGCACATATAAAGTAAGGGCATGTGAAGTGAGGCGTGTGTGGATTGTGCACAACACTGACTGAGAGAGAGAGCCGTGTGCTCCCTCTGCATCCAATCAAAGCGCTGCTACGGTTCATTCGGCATACCCCGCAAATTCCAGCTATGCCAAGAGCAGTTAGCAGCACTACCCTATCCTGGGAGACCATCTTGGTTCCGATAAACTTGCAGCCCACTGAGATGAAGAAGGGCCGCTTGAGCGGTGTTCTTCCTAGCCCGGGTTGACTGCTACACGCCTTCTCTTGGGAACCAGCCCTCACAAACCTGTGTGTTATCACAGAGGGGAGCTTCTCTTTCATAGAGCTCTCCTGGAGGAGGACTAGTGAGGAGGTTTGTCTCCATTACTTCCTTGTGCTGTGTGGGCGACTGTAGAAAAGTACAGAATTTAACAGCCCATATGCACTGACCGTAGAACTCGTCACTGAAATTACCCTGCAGACTACAGGGAAGGGACCTCAGCTCCAGGAGTCGCTTCCTCTGTTGGTTTCCCAGAGCTCCTCTTAGGGGCTAATTACAAAGCTTATCTATTGTCCCAGACCTGTGAGTGGCTGACAACAGCATCTCCTTCCTTAAGCTAGGGAAGGTTTTAAATATGTACGTTGGTCAAATTTCATAGTTTGCATGTGACAGGTGATAGATTTTGCACCTCCATTCAGAGCTGTGCACGGGGCATGCAATAGATAAGAACATCACCCATTTCCTGCACAAGACCTCTAAATTACATCTAACATGCCTCTATCAGCCCCTCTTCTTCCTCAGCCCTTGTCAGTCTTGCTCACCCTCCCTTCACTTGACTTATCATATTCTCTTTGCAAGTTACATTGCAAGTTCCCTTGGTCAGGAAACTTGTGCTGATCAAGAGCCATACACTTTCCCATTGTAAAGATAATGGAGAAATATGTTCCATTGTGTGTGATAGTGGTGTGGATCATATCTATGAAGAATAAAAGCCCTACACTTGGAAGCGATGAAGGTCCGTATTTATAAGAACCTAAGAATGGCCATACTGGGTCGGACCAAAGGTCCATCTAGCCCAGTGTCCTGTCTGCCGACAGTGACCAGTACCAGATGCCCCAAAGGGAAGGAACACGAGAAGTAATCCTCACTGATCCCTCTCCTGTCAACCATTTCCAGACAAAATATTTGCTACGTTTTAAAATGATAGATGAGCTTGTTTTAGTCTAACCCTCTTTAAAGGCGCAGTAGCAGTACCTCGCTGAACTTAAGATATTTGTTATGCAAATTAAGTAGTTTAGTCCTTATTGATACACTTGTATCGCAGACTGTGTGTGTGTGTGTGTGTGTGTGTGTGTGTGTGTGTGTGTGTGTGTGTGTGTGTGTGTGTGTGTGTGTGTGTGTGTGTGTGTAAAAGGAGAAGGGGAACACAGAGGGGAAAAGACCAATCTTGGTAAGTTTTTTTTGTTTTTAATGCATTTGCAAAGAGCTGTTCGTATGAGGTGCTTGGGAATCTTTCCTTAAACTGGTGTTGGGGGGATAGACCATGGAGTTGGGTGTAAGTGTTTAAAGCTACTACAGGGCAGTGTGTGGGGGGGGGAGGGGGAAGGAGGCGGAAGAGCATGGGACTGGGTGGGGGCAGCACGGCTGTGCAGGAGGCAGAGGTCAGAGCTGGGTGGAAATGAGGTTAGGGTTTTGGGGCAGCAAGAGAGTTCTGGACTGAGTATGGGGGAGCAGGAGCTGGGTGCAAGTGAATGGGGGGTGTGGCATTGGTTGCAGGCAGCCCTACTGACTGGGGCAGTTGCTCTGGGACCCCTGCGATTCTAAAAAGCTACTTAAACAGCAGTGGCTGCCAGAGTCCTGGGCCCTTTAGAGTGTTATGTCGCATACTCCACAACCCTGCAGTGTGCACTCTGGCTTGCTGTGAGAGCTGGCAGAGGGCCCTCCCAATATTGCCCATGGGCCCGGCAGTCCTGTCGGCTCCCTTGATTGCAGTCCAGGGGAGGGAGAGCTCTGAGCCCTCTCCTTAGGCAAATTCTAGTTGCACCCACAGTTTGGCTTCTGTATTTTAAGTGAAGCTGTGCTGTGCTGTACCTTTGCAGAAGCTGTGTTTTGTTACATAGCATCTTAGTCTGCTGTGACGCTCACACTGTGTGCATTGTTTAATATGATGAACTCCCCCCTTTTCTTATATTTAGAAATTGTACAAGTCAAAAGACTAATGAGCTGCCTAATGAATGATTGCATCTGAAAGAGACCTTTCAGCTGTTGAAAGCTGTTTAGAAAACCCTCTGATCTAGACCTTGCCCGAGGCGGATCCCACTTGAGCTGATCTTTTAGATGACACCAGCCACTATCAAGTTATTTGAAATAATTAACATTCAGGGCAATTTGTACTTGATTAGTTTGATTTGTGGAAGTGTGTAAAAGCTGAGGGCAATCCGATTAAGACAGAGAAGCTCAAAGAAGCAGCCCTAGGACAGAAGGCCTGCCAATATGTTGAAGACGAGCCAGAAACGTTGTGGGCCATGAAATGTTTTTGTTTTGCTTCACCAGCTTTATGCAGCCAAACCCTCATCTGGGCTGTTGTGTTTAGAAGAAAAGAAGTGTTCTAAACCCGGGGCCTATGTGATTACTGCAGGGAATGGAGATCAAGAAATCCTTTATCCTCTCTTAAGAAGAGGATGTCTACAAAAAAAACCCAAAAAACCCAAGATGTGAGTTTACTTTTCCCAGCTCCTCCCTTCTGCTTTTGCTGTTGCTCCTCTATTGTTGTTGGAGCACAGACAGGCTAGCTAGACTGCATATAAAATATAAAAGATCGCCCCTCCCCGCCCCCCTTCCAAAAAACCCCCCAAACAAACCAGGCCCTACATAGACAAAACCCAACACTTCTGTTCCAATCACCTGTCATGTTCCAAGCACCTTGAATCCCTGGGTTGCCCTCCTGTCTCTTCTACTGGGGGTGAAGAAGAAATTCTTGAATCTGCAGGACTGGATCCACACTTAATGGATAAATCAAAGGGTCTTGTATTTGCAGTTCAGTCTAGAGCATATTTGGGGGATGAATGCCCAGTGAAATGCTCAAAGTATGGCCTAATTAGACTGAGTCATCATTTATGCCACTTCTTCTTATAAGATTTAAGCGTTAATATTAATGCCTAGTCTTTTTTCCTCCCTCTCAAGAATTCTCAGTTACAAATACCGTAAAATCTCGAGTATAATGAGCACTTTTCCTCCCGTTTTTTTAGGGTCAAAGCCGGGGTGCGCATTATACGTAGGAGATTTTCTGTTAAAGTTTTTAACTCGCCCTCCCCTCTGCACAGGAGCTTTCCAGCTGCAGCGTGGCACCCCGCCAGGCTCCCGGGCAAGGCGAGGAGCCGGTGGCGCCACCGCCAGACTGCAGCGCCCTGGCTCGCTGCCTGCCCAGTCTTGGCATGGCGCAAGCTCAGCTGGGCAGGGAGCTCCCGCGGCAGGTGCAAGCTCAGCCAGGATCCTGGACAAGGCGAGGAGCGCCCTGGTTCACTGCCTGCCTGTCCGGTCTCGGTGTGGACAGCCGGGCGGGGGCAAGGGGCCCCGCGGCAGGCACAAGCTCAGCGTGGCTCGCGAGCAGCTGGGCGGGGAGCAGGTTTCAAACTCCGCTGCTGGCTCCCCGGTGCTGTGCGCGTGTTTCCCGGGCGAGTCTGCAGGTGGGAGCGGCCCCTTCCTTCCTATATATACTGTAAAATCGCAAGTATAATGGGGGTGCGCATTATATATAGGAGTTCACTTTTTTCCAGGATTTTGACGTTGAAAAGGTAGGTGCGCATTATACATAGGTGCGCATTATACTTGCAATTTTACGGTAATCAATTTTGGCTGGGGTAGTTAGTTCACAGGAATTTGGGGTTGGAGAAAATTTGCCTTCCCTAGTCAATCGTTATAGGTCTAGACGAGCTATATTGCACAGAAAATTGCTTTGGATAATTAGCCTATTAACTAAAAATAATAGAAAAATGATGATTGCTATTTTCTCACATGCTTGAAATGAATACAGTACTATTGTAATTATCTTCTGTCTTTTGTAAGATGGAGAATAGTCATATAATTCCAAATCAGAAAGCTGCAGCCAAATTAGCAAACAAGGAACATTTGAAAAGCATTTTCGATGATCCAGAGGTGACACGTTTGCAGCCTTTAATATGCTAGTGTAGGGCTTACCCAGTTCTACGAAGGACTGGCCTGCAGGCAATGCCATGGCGCTACAATCAAGTAAAAAACTCCCCTTTCTGAAAAAGGCACGTCCATTCAAGAGCACAGGTCCATAGAACCCAACCATTGGGAGAGTGAGTCAGCTAATGAGAACACAATGAGTCGTTTAAGCTGCATTCGGACGGCAAAAATATAGTTTGAACCAATGTCCCAGTGGGACTCTGGCTCAGGCCACCCCTCCAGTGGGTTCTGAGGGCTGACTGACTCGAGTCAAATGGATTTGTGTGTGGAGAGAATGAGAGTTTGGGCTTGACTGAGCCCAGGTTTACACTGAAGTGCAGACACCTACCTTTACTGATCCAGTCCTCTCGCACGCTGTTGTTGGAGCACTCCTTGTGGAGTGAGAGAAAACTGAGGCTTGGTCCTGTCTAGGGAAATTAAATTGAGATTAATCAGATAATCGAGTCCTCAATGGAATTTCCATCAACTACTCAATTAGGCAATGTGGGGAGGGGCACTCGCTGCGGCTCTGCAGTTTAAATGTAGTAGGAGTCGGACTGCTGCCTGCCCGGCTCCTACTACTTTTAAACTGCAAAGCTACAGCAGGGTTAGCTCCCAGGGGTGACATGGTCCCAGGAGCTAACCCTGCTGCACCTCTGCCTTTTAAATGTAGTAAGAGATGTCGGGCCATCTGATATAGAGGCCGGGGAGGGTGGAGAGGGGAATGGGAGTAGTGACTCGACCTTATTGAGTAGCCAGCTATTCGACAACTCTTTTACAACCCTAGTCCTGGCACCCTGTGACTGTAGAAATCCCTGGCACCTTTGCAAAAGTAAGGGTGTAGATTCCAGGGGGAGAGTTCCCTGTATTCCGTATTCTCGTTTGTGTTCACTGTTGTTAATATCTTGTCTGGCTGATCGCATGTTCAGTGGATACAGTGTACGATACAGTGTACGCTCCTGGGGACAAGGATGAGGATGTCTTCATGTGTTTATTTAACATCTAGCACAGTGGTGAGCAACCTGCAGCTTCTGTGCCGCATGCATCCTACTGGGGCCCATAGGCCCCCATCTGCCTTCTCCCCCACCAGCTTCTGGGGCACTGGAACGTTGCACTTCTACTCTTTCCTCCTCCCTCTCAGCACTTCTGGAGTGCCATGAATCTACTGAGTCACGCTCTATCCCTGTTCCTCTCCTACCCTCCCAGAACTGGATCACCACAAATCAACTTTCCACCTGGGGAGTTTGCCTTTGAGTAGTGAATGAAATGATTTCCTAGTGTGCATGTTTGTTAGCACTGTTGGAACCTTTCTGGACTCCATATTTTTAACTTTCCTCTTATTGCTCCAAAGCATGCACATAGGATTGCCAGATGGTTTCCCAAAAAATACTGAACACACGTGCTCAAAATTTGTCGAGACAAAAATAAATAAATAAATAAATAAACCACACACCACAACTATGCTTAACACTGAATGGGAACTTTATAATAAACAATCGATAGTCTACATCATATATTTGACTACATGAACTTCCCAGTGCCGATCGCTGGCGGGGGAGTGGCTGGGGAGGCGGGGCCGCGATCGGCACTGGGACCCTCCCAACGGCAATCACGGCCCTGCCTCCCCAACCACTCCCCCTGTCCCCCCCAGGCGTCCGTCGGGTGTCCAGCTGGAAAAGCAGAAAATACTGGACATTGCACATGTCTGGTATTTTCTGATGTTTTTTATTTTTTTTAACTGGACAGAGGGTGCAAAAAACGGACCGTCTGGTTGAATACCGGACACCTGTCAATGCTACTGCACACGTGACTGCATGTTTGTCCAACATGCAGCCACTAGAATACTCTTCTCTGCTCACATTCCCACCTTGAATCCCTGGGTTGCCCTCCTGTCTCTTCTACTGGGGGTGAAGAAGAAATTCTTGAATCTGCAGGACTGGATCCACACTTAATGGATAAATCAAAGGGTGTAGACCAGCGTTTTCCAAATGGTGTTCCACGGAATCCCGGGGTTCTGCAAAGTGAAAATAAGGGTTTAGTGAGAATTTCATTACAATAACGCTGCTTTATTTAAAAAATAATTGATATTTATTAATTAATGTGACTTTTGTTCTTAAATATGTGCAATTAAACTAAATGTTGATGTCTTGTTTAGCATTTGTTTATTATTATCCTTACTTATTTGTGGTCTACTTTTTCAGCTCCATATATAAGACTTTTGTTATGGGTTCCACACAATTCTTTCACATTTAAAAGGGTTCCAGGGCCAAATAAAATTGGGGACACACTGGTGTAGACAGACACCCTGGAAGTTACCGGATCCTTGTTTGAATTCCTCCTCAAGCTTGTATCTTGATTTGAAAGTCTTCAGGACTCCACACCGTGTGCACACTCTCCCTAAAGGTGGGCCCCATTGATTTTAATAGTGCTGTCAGGTGTCCATTAAAATAACAGTAATTTGTGGCTATGGCATACTTGGGCAGAACCCCCGAGTCAAGCCTTTCCCTTTCTTAGGAGCACAATCGGGATCTTTTCATGCTTCACTCTTTAGTTATGTGTCTTACAAAAGTCAGTCTCTTTTGTGGCATATGTGCAGTGACAGATATTTGTTGAAATCTGTTTTATTTTGTGTTGCGGGGATCCTTTAGTTTCTGCTTCATGTTAATACTCAAAGTTTGCATTTGTTATCAAGATAGAAACAATTCTCCAGATCCATACATATGTATGGTTGTACTACTATGCAGAAGTATTTTGTTCTGTGACATCTGACCATTTCAAATTAAATTTTTTTCAGATCTATTATACTGAACCTTGATTACTAATCTAATAGACCAAAATTGGTGTATTAGTCATAGTATATGTGCCAATATAATTGTCATGGTTGGGGTTTCTTGTACAGTAATAGCAGTTCTTACTAAGTGGGAGTAGGGGAATCGGTATGATCTGAAAAAGGAAAAAACCCTTTTCTACTTTTCCCGTCCCTGAGTTTAAAACTGGCTGGGTCCTGTGGCATGTGTTTTTATTTGTGTTTGTTTTTTTGGGAGGGGGAGAAGTCAGTTGATGGAAATCTTGATTCACATTGAATTGAGAGACTCAGGGGGTAGCCAAATTAGTCTGTTATAGAAAAAAACAACACATGGTCTGGTAGCACTTTATAGACTAACAAAACATGCGGATGGTATCATGAGCTTTCGTGGGCACAGCCCACTTCTTCAGATGACCGGAGTTAACTGCCCACGAAAGCTCATGATACCATCCACATGTTTTGTTAGTCTATAAAATGCTACCAGACCATGTGTTGGCTTTTTTTATTGACTTGAGAGAGAATCTTAGCATAACTCACCGAAGAATGTGGGGTGGTTTTTTTATCTTGTTGCTTAGTAGGTTCACCTCTAAAATGCACTGTCAGAGCGCTGACTCTGATGATCACAGTAAAGCACAGATGTGAAAAACTTTCCACTGGGCCCTGGCAAAAACCTCAACGCGCTGTTTCAAATGGCAAAGACTTGGGTTTTTGTGTGTGTGTTCTATTAATAAATCCTTTTGTTTCTGTCCCTGTGTGTCTGTTTTAAAGACTTTACAGCAGGCTGTAAACAGAACGCTGTGTCTTTACTGTCACAAGGACTAATGCTCTAAGGGCACCCCTTTCAGATACACATTTGAGTTTGACGAAAACTTATCCAACATTGTGAAAACTAAATAAATATAACTCTATTATTCCTTTAAAAAACACTGGAGCCCAGTTGCCAGTAACTGAAAGGGGCATAGGTATTAAAGTTCTGCTGGTTTAAATATTTTTCATTAGTACCTTATGTTTCAGAAAAGTCACTTTTCCATGTGCCTATTCAGCAAGCAGTATTGTATTTTTTTTTTCCATTTGGGGAGCCATTCTCCTGCCAGAAAGGATAGGAAATATGCATAAAAGCTACATTTTATTTATAGCTGTTTGCAGTTTTGCAGAGTCTGGGTATAGCCACGCTTGAAACGGCACAGATATGCTTCAGTGTAGATGCTACCTATACCAAGGGAAGGACTTTTCCCATCACAGGCAGTAACCCGTCTTCCAAAGCAGCTGATGCTAGGTTGATGGAAGACTTAAGTCAACTTAGCACTGTCTGCATGGGGGTGAGGTGGCTGTAGCATTTAGGGTTGCCAGGTGTCCAGTATTGACCCAGACAGTCTGGTATTTTCGCCTCCTGTCCGGTAAAAAAAAAAAAAAACTCAGAAAATACCAGATACCTGGCAACCCTACACACTCAGCACTTTTTTTTCCCCTCAACAACTTTGGTCTCCCCCCCCCCCTTTTTTTTCTCAACAGTTCCCTCCCCCCCTTTTTTTTTTCTTTTTTGTGGTGGGGGTGTCTGGTATTTTTGGTTAAACCATCTGGCAAACCTAATAGCATTGTGTCTCAGATTTTTCACACCCCTGAGAGATGTACCTGTGCCAATGGAAATTCCCAGTGTAGCCCATCCCAGCGTCTTTCCTCAATGACTAGCTACCTGAGCTGAATCCCTCTGTCCACCTTGTGTTTCTCAGGGTGTGAGGGGAATGTAGGTGCACTGAAGTGGTGGCTCCAGGCAGTTCCTTTGCTTCTGCCCACATGAGTCCTTGCAGGGAAGGAGATGTGGGCTAAGAAGTGCTGGTTCCCTGGTTGCTGACTATTAGTGGAATGGCTAAATACATTTTTCTGTTGATTGTGGGGTACAGACTTCATGTGGTAGATGATGCCCTCTAGAGGAAGGTCCAGAAGGGATGAGGGAACTACTGCTACTATTAGCTAGGGAACTACACCTTAAGTTCAAGCGTAGAAGCCTGTAAAGCTGAAAGCACTGTTCTAATTTGGAGTCCAAGGTCAGAAGGGACCATTGTGGTCATCTGATCTGATGGCTAGTATAAGACAGGCCATGCAACTCCCCCCGCCTGTGTTTAAAAGTTTTGAATTCAATTGTTCCATTTTTTCCTCCTTCATTAGTGACAGGTGGCCACTCCTCCACAGCTACGTGGCTATGCTTTGTAAAATTAGGCTATGTCTATACTACTGGGAGAATTCACGCTCTGAGATTGATCCACCGGTGGTCGATTTAGCAGGTCTACTGAAGACCCGCCAAATCAACTGTAGATAACTCTGCAATCAACTCTACCCCAGATGAGAAAAATAAGGGAAGATGATGGGAGAATTTATCCTATTCACCCCCTTTAGTGTAGTAACTCATCCTAAGACATGTTAACTCCAGGTACATTATTCACATAGTTGGAGTTGTGTACCTTATGTTGAATATCCGCAGTAATGCAGACATAGACATAGGGTCAATGTAGTTTATCTTTACCCTACCTGTGTGAGTTCACAGAAGGCCAGGGTGAAATTCTTCCACTAAAAATTTCTTCAGCAAAAATGCAGATTCAGTGATCATGAAATGTTTTAGGAATTTGTCAATTTTTCAGAATGGTTTGTTTAGAAATAACAAGCAGTCCTGTGGCATGTTAGAGACTAAGAAATATATAATGAGCTTTTGAGGGTAAAACCTACTTCATCAGATGAGTTGGAGTGGAAATTACAGCATCCAGAGTATATATAATAGCAGAAGTAGTTACCTGTCAACTGTAGTACCAGTGTTAATGAAACTGATTGAGACAGGCTGGATATGTCTCATTCATAGCTTTTGATGTGGAAATGCAAATATTAAAGGCTGGGGAAATTGCCTTTGTAGTGTGTTAACCAGTTAATACCTTTATTCGAGCCCAAGCTGATAGTCTTCAACTTGTAAATGTTTATTTAGAAAAGTTCTGATTTCTCCTTCTCCCCCCCCCCCCCCCCCAAAAAAAAACCCCTCCAGGAAAAAAATCAAAACATTTTGGTTTGCCACCTTCAAAATAAAACATTTTTGATTTTTTTTCCAATTCTAAACTTTTTGTTTTGCAATTTCCTTCAATTTTATTTTAAATTAAAATGTTTTAAAATGTGCAATTAAGGGGAAAAATGGATTTGGGCTAAAACAAAATGTTTGGGTTTGCACTGAAATTACTTTTTAACCTTTCAGAATTGCCAGTGAACCAAAAAAAACCAAAAATCCATGTTTTGTCTCATTCTATCATACCATTTTAGGTGCCTGCTCTGTGGCTGATAGCTCTTAAAGCGGGTCCTCCCACCTCATTCTGACCTCCTTCATCTCACGTTGGAGTGAACGGAGCAGGCTTTTATAGAGCTGGGAGGAAACAATAAATTCATGATATAAATTCAAAATAAGCTGACTGTTAAGGATGGATCAGATGTCTAGGGCAGGACCATTTTGTGTGTCAGTATGACACACGGCCAGGCCACTTTTAAATGGCTGAGCAAAGGGAGGTCTTCACTCAATTTAGTATCCTTCTGTCAGTAACTTGATTTTGAATGCTGCTTCTGGTCAACTCCAAAATTTCCGGCAACATTCTAAACATCACTTGGCAGAAACCTATTGATTTTTGGTGAAAATTGGAAAACCCAAAGGGGCAGACACAAGGCAGCTGGTTAGCAGATGCATCGGTGGATAAATATCGATAGATCAAAGAACCAGTTGACAGCAGCCTTTAACTCCTCCTAGCACAACGCCCCCATCTCAGATCAGCCTTTTGTTACAGTAGAGTTGAAACCCTAAATAGCTGCCCTGTCAGCTAAAAAGGTGGGAAGAGGAGGCCACAACACAGACCCTGGCATTGTGGGGATGAAGAATGAGGACCCTAGTGGGAGGGAGGGAGGAAGATGATCTCCCGGAATAGTGTCAGTCAGAGTTGGCATTCTAATCATGGGGCAGGAGTCAGCTGAGCTAGGTAGGCCCTCTAAGTGCTTTATTGCCTTCCTGGCTTATCAAGTACCCCAGCCACTATGGCTTTGACATGCTTGGGTAGGACCTGAGAGTCGGGCATGTCCCCTTGTTAGGTGCATAATGGGGTTGGACACACCTTATCAAGCTTCGTTCTTATATGAATAAAGACATTTAGTCTGAATGTCTCCGTGCCATCCATACAGCAACCTGCTGAAACTTGCTTTTTGTCCTCATTGGTGCCAATTAGATCTTGATCAAGGCGAAGGCATGTGCTTGAAAATGGCCCCCTATTGTTTGTGGGTTATTGGATATTCAGTAAGTTCTCTCTCCAGTGCATTGATCTCAAGTTTGCAGTTGACTTTAGGAGTCTGCAGAGCTTTACCAACATCTTGCATGTCCATATGCTTGGCCTGGCTGCGGGTCGTATAAAAGAGGTTTCCTACCTACAAGAAAATTGATAGTTTTCTGCAAATGGTGTTTTCCTCACAATGTGAGTGGAAAGATTCAGCCCTCCTCAAGAGTGATTTGCACACAACTTTTATTATAAGTAGGTTCCCGCAGTACAACACATGGCAAAGAACGTTTTTTGGGGTGGTGAATGTAAGTGTTTGTAGCTGGAAAGTAAGGTTTAAGATTAAATAGATTGTGACATGACATTTTTTCAAAGCTTATTAAACAACAAAATGCAAGGATCATGGTTCAAATTCAATAAGTGTTGTTTTTCTAATATTGAAAACTGTTCCACGGCAAAGCCTAATTAATACAATCTGTGTCAAAGGAATTAATCTGTTGAAAAGCAGAAAGTTTCCATGCGCCAAACCAAGACACATAAACACAAGAGTAATAGCAGCCACTATCTAAACCGAAGCGGGAGAGGGAAAACTTGCTTTTTCTTTCTGGACAGATCCCATGCTTTTATGTGAAGTGCCTAGAAACCATGGTCAGAGGCACTAGAGAAAGGGCTGTGAACACAAGTTCATTGAAGCTCTTTCTCACTGTGTTGTAACATATGTAGGTTTTAATACATGTGTATGAAAGAGACTAAGTTTCTAGTGTATTCGTTTTTTTTACTGGGGTAGCAATTTTTTCAATTGTATTGTGGCACCGCTGGTTCCATTCCGTAGGATAAGCCAGTCAAAATTCCACATCATCCGAGGTTTCTTTTTGTTGGGCCTAGCAGTTTAATGAACCAAGTTGGCCATATCAGGGTTCCATTGTTGCAGATAAGTGACAAGCCCTATCGCAGAGCATTTATGCAGTAAAAAAGTGGGCAGTCCACTGGGATTAGTCCCTGGTGGCCCCCCACCTCTACGTTTACCTGTGCTTCTGCAGGTATGGGCAATTGCAGCTCTCATTGGCTGCAGTCTGCCATTCGCGACCAATGGGAGCATTCGGAAGCGACATGGACTGGGACACGGGGGAAAAAGGTATGGCCAAATGTACTGGTTCTCCGTACTGCATAGGACAATCTTCAGAAATTTGAGAGCCAGGGTGCACTGCCCCGAGAGTGCAAACTGCGTACTGAGGCCCTCAGGTGGCTCCGTTGTTCTGGGCAGAAGTCTCGCCCTACCCCAACACCCACTTCAAGGAAGAGGTCCTGAGCCTCCCCTTCCAGTCTTCTAGGTGCAAAATGGGTGGGTGAGGAAGCCTTTGAGATGCATTTTAATGGTAAAACAGCCACATGTGGCTTGTGAGCCACCATTTGGCCAACGTCCTACATGGTGCTCTCTGCACTCACCTAGGTTTTATGCAGCTGTGTTTAACAGTGTCCTGCTGCCTCCCTGCTGCTGCAGCGGGTAGCCACATGTGTTGTACCTGCTCTCAACACGCTGCTGTGGGTATAGGTAGAGCCGGCGACATAAATAAGTATTGTAATCTGTGATCAATGTTGTACTTTTCATGTTTGTTAAAGGAAAACAAGGCCTTTTTTTTTTTTTTCTTGAGAAACTCCAGAGATGTGGCTCCCAGGGGGATGACTTTCGAGTATAAAAAAAAAATAAGTTGGGAGTCGTGGTCTGAAACCTCACTATTGGAGGCTAAGCAAAATTTGCAGCTTTCAGGGCCCCCTTTGAAGTAAGTAGGTGTTACATGCACACGTCCAAGGGCAGAATTTGCACTAGCTAATGTGAATGGAAATTCTGCACGCAAAACATGACTGGGGATGTAGCATTGGATGGCACATGACATGCCTCTCACTGAAACTGGTGCTTGGTCTATTGGCATTTCCTTTTCTTGGCTTGGAAGGCACGTGGGAAAGGCATTTCCCTTGCACACAGGCCACTGATGCTGAGGGCCAGATTCTTAGTTTCTCTCTTCCTGCACTTGAGAAAAGGACAGTGTGTGGGGGGTAACTTTAAGGTTTGAACATCCCCCATATTTTGCCTCTGGTGCAGCTGTTTTAATTCTCCCTCTGCTTCCCATAGTCTCCTACAGGCCCTGGCCAACAGAGAACAGCTGTAGCCTAATGCTTTCCGGGCATGCTTCTGACCTGCTACATAGGGATCTGCAACTTCTACACGGGGGTTGGAGCCGAGCCGGTGTACTGCCCTTGTACCAGCTCCTTGCTTTCACCCATTCCAGATGGCGTTCTATAGCGTGGCATGGGACGTTGGTATAACTGGGACTCGGGTCCTGGATGCACGCTGAGTCTGCTTTGGAGTGGAGGGGTGTTTGGACGAGGGAGAAGCAGCTTGGTTTGCGAAGCAGCAGATCCCAGCTGGATGCCATATGGTGCATATCCCGTGTCCAGCAATTGTCTTGAATGAGCTGTCTGAGGCCAGGGAAGCGCTAGCTGGGTGGCGGTTGGGCTCCTCCATGGCCTTATGCAATGGCATTGATGCCGCATGTGCCAGCAGGGCAGTGCAGATGCTAAACTGCAAGGACTTGCCTCTGAAGCGCTTTGGTGCGTGTGTGCCGGTGTGAGGTGGTTTTTACATAGACAGGCACATTGACAAATCATTCCCAGTGAAGTGGAGTCCCTCTTCAAAGCCTCAGGTGCAGGAACTAAGAGTGCGGCAGGTGCTGTAGCACCCCCAGGCTCCCGGCCTAGTGCCCAGGGTCCCAGCTACCAGCCTCCTGCACCAGAGTCCCAGCTGTTGCTCTGCGCCCAGGGTGCTGGCTGGTGGCCCCATGCACCAGGGGCTCTCCTGCCAGCCCCATGCCTGGGGTCCTGGCTCCCAGCCACACATGCCAGGGCTCTGCTCTCAGGGCGTCAGCCATGGGAAGGGGGCTCAGCACCTCTGCGTTTTGAAATGTATCCCCGCCGCTGTTCAAAGCACAAGGCAGCCTGGCCTAAGCAACAGCCATAACTCTGTACCCCCTTGCTGTTGAGAGCTTCGCATCTCAGTGCTGCTGTTGCGCTAGTGCCAGTCGCTTGGGTGCAGTTTAGAGCCCACCAAGTTTGAGCCTGAGCTCAGCCCGTGTTGCGGGGAGGTGGTAAAGTTTGTGTCGGGATGCCTGTGCTTCAGGAGCTTGGGGCTGGAGCAGGAGAAAGTGGGGGCCCGAGGGAAGCAGCAGGACCTCTTATCAGCTGTGCTAGGGGAATGAGCTTCCGGAGCCCAGGTTTTCCTGTGCTGGCCGCAGTGCATGATGACATGCAACTCTGACAAAGCTACCTCCCATGCCTGTCATCGTGGGGGCCACAGACTTGCCAGGCCCCTAGGCCGGGGGGGACGACTCCGATTTGTGCTCCTGGGAGGGATGGGGCTGAGGGCAGCTAGCTCTCAGCGCCAGCCAGAGTGTGCCGCACCGTGGGCCTCCTGCCCCCACAGCCAGCAGAACCTCCCGGAGCGCACTGGGTAGTGCTTGTTTAGTTTGGAAGAGAGACAATTGAGGGGGGACATGATAGCTGTTTTCAGGTATCTAAAAGGGTGTTACAAGGAGGAGGGAGACAACTTGTTCTTCCTGGCCTCTGAGGATAGAACAAGAAGCAATGGGTTTAAACTGCAGCAAGGGAGGTTTAGGTTGGACATTAGGAAAAAGTTCCTAACTATCAGGGTGGTGAAACACTGGAATAAATTGCCCAGGGAGGTTGTGGAATCCCCATCTCTGGAGATATTTAAGAGTAGGTTAGATAAATGTCTATCAGGGATGGTCTAGGCAGTACTGGGTCCTGCCATGAGAGCAGGGGGCTGGACTCAATGACCTCTGGAGGTCCCTTCCAGTCCTAGTATTCTATGATTCTATGCTCTGGGGGGATTTTAAAGGGCCTGGAGATCTGCAGTAGCAGTGGTGGGAGCCAGGAGCCGTGGGCCCTTTTGCATCACTGGGCTCCAGAGCGGCTGCCCCCTTCCCTGCCACACCCCATCACAGGCCTGCCTGTTATCACAATGAGTAGTCTAACGGCAGCTTTAAAGGCTGACAAAACTTTAAGGTGCTTCTAGACTGTTTGTTGTTTTTTCCAGTTTCAGACTAGCATGGCTACCCCTCTGAATCTTTTGCTATCATGATGTCTGGACTTCATGTTCCCTCCTCCCCTCCCCCACCCATGCATTTGAGGAGGCTGATCTTGGGTCTGCAGATTAATTCAGAGGATCCTTTGGATCCGTGCTAGGGTTGCCGCCTTTGAAATGCAAAAAACCCAGCATTCACTTCCCCCCCCCCCGCCCCCCAAGGCAAGCCCTGCTACCCAAACCACAAAGCAACTCTGCAACCCTCTTCCCCTCCCCTTTTCAACAACCACTCAGTATCTAGAAAGAGAACACCTACAGATAAGATTGATTGCAGGTTTCCTCACTCTCCCGTGACTCACACCCTGTTTCTCTCACATAGGTGGGGTGCCCTGGCAGGGTGGTGGGCAAACAGCTGCTGTGTTTTCCAGAGCTTTGCTCTGTTACTGCTTAAAACTGTGGAAGTGAGATGGCAGCAGCATCTTTAGCCAGACACAGAAACTTTTAACATTGTATATATCCCAGCGTGCTGGGAGAAGAATGCAGATCTTCAGACCCACATAACTCCCCCTTCCCCGTCAGATTAAATTATTTTCTGCCAACTGGCAAATATACATAAAAACCAAAAACTTGTCCATGTAAACCACTCACCTGCTAGGTGAGATGTGCTGTCCCACCGAGTGGCACCATGCAAATTGCGTATCTTATTTTGATGCTATTTTGAAATAAAGCGCTATTCCGAAACGTTCTTTACTCCTAGAATGAGGTTTTCAAGGACATCAGAATAGTGAGCCTGAAATAACAGGCCTGCTGTAAAGGCGCGGGATAGCTGTTTCGACATACTCCGGTATCGCAAAAAAGCGCTGCACTGTAGATGTAGTCTTGGAGAGAAGAATGAGTTTGCTCTACATCCTTAGCTGAGAACCAGCTGGCTCTTAGCTCATGTGATAGAAGCTCATGCTCTAAACTCCAGAGGTCCCAAGTTTGGTTCTGCCTGTTGGTGTTGGCCAGTTGATAATCCTCATCCTGCTGTAACTGATTGAATGCCCCTCGGTCTCAACCTGTCACTTCTATTCTCCCCAGTCAGCTGTTGCGTACTTCACAGTTTTCTGAACTTGATAATCTGCTTTGATCTGCATTTAGTTTCTTTGGTGAAGCAGCAGAAGACACGTGTACCATGTGATGCAACCTGCACTTAGAGCAAAGCTCTACAAATCATTAGACAAATGTGAGGGTTATGAGTATTTTCAACATTACATACTCTCAGATTTCATTCTGCTTTAGCCAGATGGCCTCGTGTACAGTGTTACAGAAAAACGATTTTACATTAATAACTTGTCAATTCAACATAGTGTCAAATTACTCATGTGTATAATTCTAAAGAAATATCCTTTACAGGAGGCAAGATTACATTATCCCGGGGAAAGCAAGTTGATGTACATGCCATGTAATTCCTTGAGACCCGGCAGAGTGCCTAGGATATTTGCATTGCTGAAATTAATTTCATACTTGGCTACATATACGACATAATATCTACACTGAAGTGCATCTTTTCACTTCTGCCCAGATGTGGCTTTCCTAGCAAATATATTAAAAGCAGACCTGAATGCCAAAGAAAACACAATCTATTCCTCTGGATGAGAAAAGAGAATTAGATTCTATTTCCTCAAGTTGTGGTGGTTGTGTTTCACACAGGCAGTTTATACCTAATAAAACTCTATCCTGGGATTTGCAAAAGAAATAGATTTTATATTGGCACGCTGACACGTGGCTTCAGGCACCGGGTTTCAGTTCCATTCATATACTTGCTGTGGTTCTAGCATTTGACTTCAGAAAAGACAATTTGATGGAATGCACCAACAGTATTTCCACCCTCCCGTCCCCACAAAAGTCTCCTTTTTTTTTTTAATTGGGACTGAAAAGTCAGTGGAACTGTGGGAAGCACGTGATTATCCAAGCCTTCTTGCTAATACACGAGTCTCTCTCTCTCTCTCTCTCTCTCTCTTGATGGTGATTTTGTTTTGTCTTCCATTCGGTCAATGGTGCCTTGGGTTATCCTGCTGAAGTGGGCAAGTCAAAATAACAAAACTTGGTGGTTTTTATACAGTTAAGATCTGGCAATGAGCCCTTAGCAAATCACTTCATCCTTGCCAGGTTTGAAAGGTATCAAACTACAGTCTTCTCCAGATAGGAACTCTCTACAATACCTGGCAAGCCACAAAGAAGCTGTCAGAGGGGGAGAGAAACCAGGAATCTTAAGTGATAATGAAGACTCTATGAAATCCATGGCCTCTTAGTATTTTACAGTCATCACTGAAGCCATGTACTGAGGGTCGTTTTTAAGATCTATGGGGCCCTATGCAGTACTATTAAAATGGTGCCCCTATGCTCAGTGGCAGCTGAGGAGGGTGGCAATGAACTTTTTTGGGGGGTGTGATTTTTATAATCTTCAGAACATACTAATGAAATTTTTTTAAACAAATATTAAATGAAAGTCCTGTAGACTAATATAGTAAATTCAGAAACTGACAGTATATATCTAGAGTTGGTAAACAACCTGTTAAATAGCTCCATTACCACTTGACTTGCTTTTTCATAGGTTCGATGTTCTGTTAATTGGTTTGTCAGGCTTTTTCACTTTTAAGTTCTCTGGATTCTCTCTGGAGAAAGCAGATCCACAGAACAAGGATAAGGAAAAGGCAGTGAGGTGGACATTAAGACCCAGCAGTGCCCCAAATTTTTGGCTGCCCTGTGCCACTATGTATTCTGCATGGGTATGTCTACACTACAGAGTTTTGTTGGAAAAACAGCTGTTTTTCCGACAACTTGAGGAACGTCCACACTGCAATTGTGTTCTTCTGCAAGAAAACTGGAAGAACAGAGGGGTTTTTCCGGCATTGGTAATCCTCATTCTACGAGGAAGAAACCTGTTTGTGAAAGAGCTCTTTTGCAAAAAGGCATGTGTAGACGGGGAAGAGGGCGTTCTTTCAGAAGAAGAGGAAAGAGGAAAAAGCACAGGTGCTGTGGTGGCCATTCTGTGGTGGCCATTCTGTCCATAGCAATCACAGCTTACATGCAAGAGAGCATCCATTGTGTGGATGCTCTTTTGAAAAAGCAGATTGCTTTTTTGATGCACTTTTGCATTCCGAAAGAAGCCTGTAGTCTAGAGACATAGCTCATATGTGTAAAGATGGCTCTGTATGTATTCTTATAATTCAGAACTTCCTGGTAGCTCTAGGGCTAGAGTGTACAGGCTCCTCTTCCCTCTTTGCTTTGACTAAAGGAGAATCCGTGTTGGCTGTACAGGGTATATGGGAAACAGTTGAGCTGCTCTGGATGGAGGACAGTGATGCATGAGCACACCCACGAGTTCGTTGCAAAAAAAAAATCTTAGTTTCTAAGGAAAACAGATATTTATCAGCATTCACTTGCTGGCAAGAGTTACACTGACAATTTTAAAACTTCAAAGTGTGATGGTTTGATTTTTATTTTGAACCAAAAAAAGTGTTGTATAACTATTGTAATTCTTTCCTGATTATATTTCTGGCATTTTGAGCTTGTTGTGCCATTCTTGCCATCGTAGTAATACTAGGAAGGCTACCCTGCATAGATGAGGAAGTATTTGTTAGGTGGTACACTCTTGGGGGTCAGAGAGCATCTTTTCATTCTGTCCATAGATGTCCCGATCCATGGCTAGGGTTCTGAGGTGCTAGGATAGTTCAAATAATATTTCTACTATTCAATATTCACAGCATTTTTACTGAATCTCTTTTTTTTTTTTCTGCCTTCTTTAAAAGTAATCTAGAAGGCAGGGATGAATCTCAGGGCCTACTTTCCTGCAACAGACAGAATCTAGAACTTAGATCTGAAAAACTGCTGTATTGGGGGCAAGGTCACGGGGAGGAATTAGAATTTGCCCAAACTTTCCTAGGGTGAATTGCAATTGTCAGATTCAACTTGTGGGTAGGTCTGGAAGGGTTAGATTTCTTACCGTTTGGTAAATGTTGATTTCATTGTATATGGACCAACTGACCAAAAATATCAGAGGGGTAGCCAAGTTAATCTGTAACAGGAAAAACATAAACAACAAATAGTCTGGTAGCACTTTAAAGACTAACAAAACATGTAGATGGTATCATGAGCTTTCGTGGGCACAGCCCACTTCTTCAGATGACTGGGAAGGGGGGCGGGAGAAAGAAGCAGTGGGTAGATAAATTTCAAAGGGAAAGCTGAGCCAATATGTAACAGGAAAAACTGAAAATCAAAAAATAGTTCCGTCAGTGATAATTACAATGTATAAATCAGTAGCACTTTTCTTACACTCCTTGAGAACTTACTAAAAATTGATTTAAGAAGATGTACCTCATATTTTGGCATGTGATACTGATAATTTGTTTCTAAAACTTGTAACTTTTTGAATCTACTGTCATGAAATAATTCTCACCCTCCAGCTTCATAATTTTCTGCCACTATGAAAACTGAAATAGCTGAAAATGTGTAAAAATAAACATTGACGATGGCTGTTAATATTATATAAAAAATCAAATTCTATCAAGCCTATTCATAAGGTTTGGAGTTGTGATCTTGTATCCAGAACCCTTTCTTTACAGCATAACTATTGTTTTTGCTAAATCATATGGAACAAACTAAAGAGAGATTTCAGAAAGTCTTAGTTTTTAGAGGAAAATATGGAGCTTTATATGGAAAAGTGTCTTTTTGTTGGTTAATTTAGGATGCATGACTCAAACCTGATGATTTGCAAGTCTAAACATTGCCTGTATAGCTATAGCAATGACCTGTTTGTTTAGTGAACAAATTTAGATTTGTTTATGGTGTCCACAATGTTTATGACTGTTCCTAGAATCCTCCTGACAGGCGTATTCATGTGGTTTTCACATACCTAAACTTCTAAAAAACAAAATAGTTAAATGTTTATCGAGCAGTTAGCGATAAATGAATTGTACCTGATAGAATTCACCGTTGATGCCTGTATTATTTACCATAAGTGTTTCTGCACTAAATTACCTTCTCTGTTACTGCAACTATTTAGCAGTAACACCGAGGTCATTGCCTTTTGAACATAGCATGGCTGGTTTACTTGCAGTTCAAGATTATCTATATTTATTTAATGCAGGAGCCTTTTGAAAGAGAGACTTTTTTTGTTGGTGATAAAAGAATGTTCATTACCAAATTCCATTATTGCTGAAGCGGCATTTTCTTTATTAACAGGAGACGTTCCGTGACAAGATTCTGTCCCGTCTGCTCTCTAAAGCACCATATACCCCAATGATGCTATACCCCGATAGCCCAATATTAGTTCTAACAAGGTTGGGGGAGGGGCGGTTGTCCCTTCTACCTCAACTATCCAAGCACAAACATTAGACTTAGTTTCATATTGTAGTAGCGCTCAGAAGCTCGGAAATGACATTGGTGCTCCAGGATTAAGTGCTGTGCGAACATGTAGCAAGACAGACCCTTCTCTGTAATGCTTGACATTTAAACAAGCAAGACAAAAGGGCAAGAGAGGGCAAATATTATTTTATCCAATTTTCTGGTGCTGGAGGTTAAGTGACTTGCCCAAGGTCACATAGAAAGTTTGTCTGATTACACATCTCCTGCATTCCAATCCTTCCCATCCTATTGTTAGGCAGTGGAGAGAGGCACAGCAGGGCCCCCTATAGTGAGTTTATCTTGTAGGTCTCTTTTTATAGTACTGATTTGAAAAACCTAGATAATGCCTCCTTCCCAGTTAACTGTTAATTGGGAAACTGTTAGTTTCGTGGGCCAGACCCACTTCCCCAGATCAATTTGTGGAAGAAAATTGGCACGACCATATATACCGAAGTGATACAATCAAAAAAAGTGAACACATAAAATTGACAAATCAAATTTTAGAACAGAGTGGGGGTGAGGGGGAAAGGTTAGTGTCTAATGTCATTACCTCATAGACAGTAACCTTCCCCCTCCCACCCCCACTCTGTTCTAAAATTTGATGTGTCCGTTTCATGTGTGTTCACTTTTTTTGATTGTATCACTTCGGTATATATGGTCGTGCCAATTTTCTTACACATTGATCTGAGGAAGTGGGTCTGGCCCATGAAAGCTCATCACTTAATAAACCATCTTGTTAGTCTTTAAAGTGCTACATAGTTCTGTCTTTTGAGTATAGATATTGGGCTTGATTCAGCGTACCCTCTACTTGCGGAGAGGACTTTGTAAATGTGAACCCAAAGTGTTTACTGGATGGAAGTCTGCATGTAGTCACAGTATCTGTTGGGGGCACTTAGGACGAAAGTTTTTTGTTTAGCCTTGAATTCTCCTGAGAAATGTCCCTGAAACATTTCATGTACATAATGTGATTTTTTTTTTTTTTTTGTCAGTCAGGAAGAGACAAACCCTTAAATTGAGATGGTTTTACAGGCCATGAACAATTTACCAGGTGAACTGAATGGTCTCTAAGTAGAATGTTTTCCTGCTTTTCCCACCAGGTTTAAGTAGGTCTTTGGCCAGTTCTGACTTCTCAGTGAGATTAACGTTTTCCTCGACGTACGTAGGCTTGCTGATTGCAGGGGGGAGGGGAGGGGAGGGACAGTTTTCCAGGGCCTGGTGCTTCTAAAGGGCGCAGGGCTCCCGGTTTGCAGCGCTGTTGAGCCATGGGCCCTTTATGTTGCCACCCGAGTGCTGCGCCATGCACTCTGGACAACTCTAAGAGTGGGGAAGGGGCAGCACAGCTGGCTCCAGGCGACACTGAGGGCTGGCTGCCCAAGGTCCCGTCCCTTCCACCTGAGGGCCTTCCTCCTGGGAGAGAAGAGCCATCTCCTTCCCCCCCCCCCACACACACACCTTGCCCAGGGGCCCAGCGTGGCTGTTGGCTCCCCTGAACATGTGTTGCTTAATCCGTCAGGGAAATGCACTTGAAAGAAAGTTTTCATGTTTGTTTGGAAAGCTCTAACTGGCTTGAATCGTTTTAAACTAAAACCATGCGTGTTTATATTAACACTTCTCTTATTTCTACCGCCCCCCTCCACATCATCCAGAATGAATGCAAAATTAAAGAGGAATTGAAGTCTTGTACATTTGATGGGCAAATATCCAACTATATTCCCTCTAAGTCTGGAAGCTCCTCCCATACCAAACGTAGCCCTTGACGTTCTGCTCTTCCATGCAGATTGTGTTTGGGGCTTACTAGTATTTTTGCAAGCTGAAATAAATGCACTTGGGGAGCTTCTAACATGTCCTCTCTTCAGAATCATGTAGCCTTTTGCTTGTTTTCCCATTGTGCATCTTAGCAGTTTAAAGCAGGTTTAGACCGGTAGAAACTCCTTGGAAACACATGATGAACTTTAAAAAAAAATACTTGGAGCAATGGAAGCTTTATGGTGATCCAAATGAGATTTTGCTACGAAGATGTAATTGATGTTCATAAATTTAATATCCCAGTAATATTGAAACATCTTCAAGGAAAAGGAAAAATAGTGTCAAGTCCCTATGACATGCACGGGAGTGCAAGAAATATGCATGTCCTGCCATGGCCGCTCTACACATGGGGAAGGGACAGATGGAATCTGTAGAGCTTTTTGTTTACCCTTCCCACGTGAAAGTGGGTAGAGACAAAACGTAGGCTTATCTCCACGCCCAGCACACCGAGGCCTGATTTACACTACATTGGAAGGTCAAAGTAAGCTATTCAACTCCAGCTACGTAAATTATGTAGCGTTGTGTTTCTGCACTGCCCACACAGTGGGAGGCCGACAGGAACAAATGCTCCCGTTAGCTTCCGTTATTCCTCGTGGGGAACAGGAGGACTGGCGCCAGGAGGGGTGCCCTCTAAGTTCGATTTAGCAGGTCTATACTAGGGATATTAAATTGTGAATAATTGACTGACCAAATAGTCGATGCATTTTGCATAGAATCATAGAGCTGGAAGAGACCTCAGGAGGTCATCAAGTCCAGCCCCCTGCCCAAAGCAGGACCAATTCCAACTAAAGAGGACCAATCGATAGGGCGCCTCCGCCTTTGAAGTGTATCAACAGCCCTAGGGTCTTCAAAGGCGAAAGTGCCACGTGGAGCCCTGGGTCAGCTGGGGACTCCCCTGCTGCTCTTGGACTCTGTGTGGTGCTGCCTCTTTGAAACGCCGCGGGGAGCCCAGCGTCAGGATGCATATGGCGTTTCAAAGCAGCAGCACTGCACGGAGCCTGGGACTCCAAGTGACACTGACACTTTGAAGAACCTCCTCCTCTTCCCCCCCCTTTTCCCCTGTCGCCTCTTTGTGATAGAGGCGGCAAGAGGGGGGGGGAAGCGGCTAGTCACCTAGCCTGTTGACTATCCGATAAGCATTTGCTTATCGGTTAATCGACTAGTCCTTCACATTCCTAGTCTATACTAGACCCGCTAAATCAAACCCTGAAAGATTGACTGCGACAGTGTAAAATCTTCTGCATAGTGTTGATGTGCCCTGAACTGGCTTAAGCGGGGGAAGTAAGCTGTGCCCTGCAGAGCGCAGCTAGTGAATTATTTTCTTCACAGAGCAAGTGGGGACTCGGAAGGAATAATGACAGCATTTCTGTCGTCCCTCCCACCCCCTACCCTCAGACTTCTCCTGGGGTGATTCAGCTGTGCACTGCCCCTTATGTCTCTCCAAGTGTAAATCTCAGCCTAACCCTATAAGAGGATCTCTGTAGAGCTATTAAAAGCTGCAGTATGAGACTATTTCTATTCCTGGAGTGATGACTGTGAGAGGAACTCTCTCTGGAAATCCCCTTCCTCTCTTCTCCTGAGCTTGTACTTTCAGTTCATTATTAGAACTACTGTTCTGACCCCTCACTAGCAGATTGAAGGCTCTTTAAAGCATGGTACAAGATGCATTGTTTTTTATGGTATGCCAGCAAGGACAGTGTCCTCTAACTTCTTTCCAGACAAGAAGTAGTGGATTGTCCATGCTATTTTTTATTATTATTATTTTTTTTTTTAGAAAAGGACTAATCTAAATTATATTGGCTTTGCCGAGTCATTTTTTCACAGCAAGCTCCAAAATGTAGCCTAAACTTCAGCCTTTGCCTTCTAGTGACTTTAGTGCAGCACCCTTGCTGCTTCACTCCCCTAGACCAGTGTTTCTCAACCAGTGTTATGAGTACCCTTAGGGGTACTTGAGAGAAGTCTGGGGAGAGGGGGAGGATGTCAACACAACTGAAATTTAGAGAAAACAGAATTTTGGTTTTACAGCTCTTTATTATTTTTGTAATTTTTACACCCAAAAATTTCATTGCTCACCCAGCTACGATTAAATTGTTTAAACCAATGTGTTGCAATGGTAGAAAAAAAAATTGTGTGTCTGAAAACTGTAGGTACTGGGGGTACTTACAATTTTTTGTCAAGGGGTACTTTATAAAATAAGGTTGAGAAATACTGCTCTAAACAAGTATAGTTCCTCTGAGACATGGGCATCCTTGGAGTTGCCACGTGTGACAGTTTGAGGTTCTTGTCTGACCCAGTTCTGAGTGATGGATGACTTTATGAAGTTATCATTCCGTTATTTAGCTGTACACGGAGTGCATTTCCCAGACCTGAAGAAGAGCTCTCAAAAGCTTGTCAATTTCTAAGTCCTTGTGGATCAACCAAGCAGATGTTTGCTCTCAGAGCAAGGGAGGTAACTTCTGACTATTTTTCCTTGCTAAGCGAATCTCGTTGGGCTTTGCAGAAGCAGCAGATGATAGCCCAGTTGTAAGCATATGCTTTAAGACCTTCTAGCTGAGTAGATTGGTGGATGTCCTTGAGGTTATCTCTAGGTATATACAAAATGCTTTTAAACCCTCTAATTCAGGCATGTCCAAAGTCCGGCCCGCGGGCCAAATGCGGCCCGCAGTCGGATTTAATACGGCCCCCCGCTTCTCCCGGCTCCCCGGTGCTTTTTTAACTGGCGCGCTCAGCGCGCCGCTTCGGGCCACCGCCGCCGCCGCAGTCCCAAACCCTGCCCCTGCACTCCGCTTTGGGGCTGAGAGTGCAGGGACAGCCCCCGCTTCCTCCCCCTCTCCTGGCTCCCCGGAGCTCCTCTGACCGGCGCCGCTTCCGGCCGCGCCGCTGCCGTCCATGGCAGCCGCTGCGGTCCTAAAGCCCTCCATGTAGGGCACTTCCGCAGCCCCGCTCTCCCGTTTGGCTACGCCGCGGGTTCGCCCTGCCCCGGGCCGCCGTGAGGCCAGCGTGCCCTGCGCTCTCCACCCGCCTCTGACCCTGCAAGCCCTCTACCTTGGGGCTGAGAGTGCAGGGACGGACTCCGCAGCTGCTGAGATCAGGGACGGACTCCGCAGCTGCTCAAGCTCAGTATCTGTGATTGGCCCTGCGCACTGTCAGCTTCCTGGCGGGCTCAGGCACGTGGAGCTGCGAACATTAGAGACTTCGCCACAAACGGGCTCAGGCACGTGGAGCTCATCATTAGAGACTTCGCCACAAACAGCCACAAAGGCAAGAGAATTCTTGTTGGGCAGTGTATTAGTGCAGTGTATTACTTGGGCAGTGTATTAAACCTCTGGCACTGCGCTCACATGATCCCTTCCCCTTCTGGTCAATTTAAAAAAATGGCGACTGTAAATAAGAGAAGGAAAGTTGACAGTGAGGGGCCGCTGCTTCCAGGACAGGTGGAAAGTGGAATATTTCTTCACTGAAATAGAGAATCACTGTGTTTGTCTGATATGCCAAGAGACTGTGGCTGTTTATAAGGAATTTAATGTCAAGAGACACTACCAGTCGAAACATAGCACATACGACAAGCTTACAGGGCACGACCGCAGTGAAAAGTTGAAGCAACTTGAAGCTGTTTTAATGTCACAACAGAAATTTTTCATAAGAGCCCGTGAGTCAAATGAAAATGCCACAAGGGCGAGCTATGAGGTGGCAACGTTAATTGCTAAAAATTGCAAATCTTTTGCTGAGGGTGACTTTATCAAAGAATGTGTTATGAAAATGGTTGAGAATATCTGTCCCGAGAAGAAGCAAGAGTTTTCCAACATTTGCCTGGCTCGTAACACTGTAGCACGGAGAATTGAAGAGATTTCATCAGATATTAAGAGACAGTTGACATCCAAAGGAGTGGATTTTGACTTCTTTTCAATAGCCTGTGATGAAAGCACGGACCTATCTGACACAGCTCAGTTGCTGATTTTTATGAGAGGGGTGGACGATGAAATGAATGTGACTGAAGAGCTACTTGACCTCCAGAGCCTTTCGGACCAAACAAGAGGAAAAGATTTATTTGTTTCTGTTAGTTCCGCCATAGATGACATGAAACTGCCTTGGAACAAAGTTACTGGGATTATTACTGATGGGGCACCTACCATGGTTGGTGAACGAAGTGGATTATCAACCCTAATCTGTAACAAGGTGATCGAAGAAGGAGGCAAAGCTATTAAACTCCATTGTATCATTCATCAACAAGTTCTCTGTGCTAAACATCTCAAATATGATCATGTTATGAAACCGGTGCTAAAGACTATTAATTTTATTCGCTCTAAAGCCCTGTGCCACCGCCAGTTTAAACAGTTTCTACTGGACATCCAGGCTGAATACGAAGATGTTTTATATCACAACGATGTAAGATGGCTCAGTCGGGGGTCTGCACTGCAGCGTTTCTACTCTCTCAGAAAGGAAATCGGAGAATTCTTGGAAACAAAGGGACAACCAATGCGAGAACTATCTGATCCTATTTGGCTGGCTGATTTGGGGTTTCTAGTTGACATAACAAAGCATCTGAATGTACTGAACACGAGTCTTCAGGGGAAAGATGCAGCGGTGAACCAGCTTTATTCACACCTCAAAGCCTTTGGGACAAAGCTGCAACTTTTCATAAGGCAGTTGTCACAAACACAGCCCAATACCATACATTTTTCAGCGTTGCAGGAAATAATGAACAGTTTTCCACAGGACAATATCAGTGCGCAAACGAGCAGGTATGCAGCAGACATTGCATCTCTGGCTGGGGAGTTTAAACGGCGCTTTCAGGACTTTGCAGCTATTGAAAAGGAGATGAGCCTTTTCTCCTCTCCATTCTCTGTTGACCCCGAGGATGCTCCAGATCAGCTGCAGCTCGAGCTCATTGAGCTGCATTGTGACAGCGAGTTACGCAGTCGTCACCAACAGCTCTCTCTTGTGAACTTTTACCGCCAACTGGATAAGAGCCGGTTTCAAGAGATTCGAACATTGGCTAAGAAAATGCTGAGCTTGTTTGGCTCAACATATATGTGTGAGAAGACATTCTCTGCTATGAACTTTAACAAGAACCGCGTGAGGACAAGACTAAGTGACTCTCACCTGCGTGACATTTTGCACATCAAAACCACTGCCTTTGAACCAGGCCTAGCCTATGTACTGCAGTCCAGATCTCAGTTTCACCCTTCACATTAGTGTAGGCAAGTTTTTTTTTCAATTGAGATGAATACATTGTAAAATCTCAGTTAATGTCAGTTGGTCTAAATCAGTTATAAATATATTTGGACACAACATGTATAGTTGGTGTTATGTCGTTTGCCGTTTGCAATAAACTTTGCATAAAATAGTTAATTTGCATTTAATTTTAATGGTTCAAAGAATGTCAGGCAAAATGGTCGGCCCTCACGCATGTTCACTTCATCAAATCTGGCCCTCTTTGAAAAAAGTTTGGACACCCCTGCTCTAATTGGAAGCTCTTGACCTTTACACAACTAGTTGTGAATTTCATGCTGGGAGAGAAGAAATGCATGAAAATTGTAAAAGCAACCCATCCTATTACTTACCCTAGCACTGGCTGTTGTATTGGAAACAGAAGCAAACTAACTTGTAATAGATGCAAGTCAGACTTATCAAGGGTTTATCATTAGACTGCGACATTTCAGAGATCAAAGTCTGATAAATGTGGTTTCAGCCCGAGAGGAAAATTTCCAGGAAAGAAACCAACGTAGCGAGTTAGAAAAGAGAGAGGTTTTGGTTTAGCTCAAAATTTTTTGCATTGATTCAAATGGTGCAGTTAAACTAGTGTTTATGGGACTGTTCCTCAGCTGGTGCATATTGGCATCGCTCTATTGAAACCAATGGCACTGTGACCATTAACACCCGCAAAGGGGCTTTACCTAGTAAATAACTGGCTTGATTTTGGGGTGTTTTCTCCTCCGTCCTAATGGGTGAATATTTTTTTTCTTGATTTTTGAGAAATAGATTGACTTTATGCATTAGAACTGATTACTCTTTTTTTTTCCCCTAAGGTTTTTGACTAGGAAAAAGGATTGTTTAAGTAACTGTTTATACATGTTGAGTCTCTCTAGTTTGGCACTTTCTGGTCCAGCAACATCCATGATCTGGCATGATTTTAGTTAGTTGGTAATGCTGATAGAAAATATTGACCTCCCATGGTTTAACAAATTCTCTGGTCCGGTCCCAATGGTGCTGGGCTAGTGAAGTTCAGCCTATAGTAACTAATGAAGGATTTTCAGGTGCAATCAGCAACAGACTTTTTTTCCAAAGTAATCTTGGTAATCGTGTATACAGTATGGCTACGTCTAGATGGACGTTTTCCGTTAAAAGCATTTGCGGAAAAGAGAGTCTAGATTGGCACGGACGCTTTTCCGCAAAAGCACTTTTTGCGGAAAAGCATCCGTGCCAATCTAGACACGCTTTTGTGCAAAAAAGCCCCGATCGCCATTTTAGCCATTGGGGCTTTTTTTGTGCAAAACAGTACTGTGCTGATTTGCGCAAGAGGGCTTTTGCCTGAACGGGAGCAGCATAGTATTTCCGCAAGAAGCACTGATTTCTTACAGTAGGAAGTCAGTGTTCTTGTGGAAATTCAAGCAGCCAGTGTAGACAGCTGGCAAGTTTTTGCGTAAAAGCAGTCACTTTTGCGCAAAATCTTGCCAGTCTAGACGCACCCACACAGTGCTTAGTGCAACAGGAGCCTTGTACATGATTGTAGCTCCAAGATGCGATCTCAATATAAGTTGTCACAATACCTTGTGCAAAAAAAAACGCCAAAAGAAGCTCCTAGAAGGGAACACCGATGCGTATATATACAAATCTCCAGGCTGAATTTTACAACATTTTAGTTCAATTGATTTAATGGGTTAACGCCAGTGATTAATGGGGCTGAATGCATTGTTTTGTAATCCAGTATAGCAAAATATTTGTGTTTATGGGCATTATTGTTTATGAAATTCATCTTTATATGGTTACATGAACAGCTGGTGCCCGTCAAGCAGATATGCTCAGAATTTCAGAAAAGCTTTATTTTAAAATGAAATTTGGTGTGACATTAGGATAACAGCATCTTGGCTTCTTTACTTTGTGGAGATGTCTGGTCCCAACAAGCGTTCTTAAGTTAACACATTGAACAACAGAGACATCAGACATCTGGCACCTTTCCCTTCAGTTTTGGACACTCTCCGAGTATGTGACGTGGTGGTATTTTTTCATCAGTACCAGTGTTCATCCTAAACTCAGGTCATTCCATAGGAAATGGGCATTTTACTATTTCATCCTTACTTTATGGCCTGTCTGGATAAAGGAGGAGAAAATGCAGAATGAGACACATACTTCTGCAGGCAGAAGTTCAGAGTGATTTTTATTGAGTAATATATTCCATTATAGGTGGGAGGGCAGAGATCAGTGGCAAGCGACTCCTTTTGGCGACCAAGATTTATTTACTCTAGTAGCAAATGTTATTTCAAAGAGCGCACATTACGGAACAATATTTGAAATTGTAGAGTGTGTCAAGGAAATGTGCTGTCACTGTTTTGAACCTGCAAACGAATGGAAGGAGGGACCAGCTGGCGCAGAGAAATTATAATGAAACCTGAAGCCTTTCATGCTTAACTCTCTCTGGTTTGAAACAAGCCTAGGTGGGTGGCAACCGAGTGTCATTACATTCTGACGGCTGGTCAGCGACCTCTGAGGGAGGACTGTCGTTATTCCTATTACAGTTGCATCTAGAAACCCCAGACAAAGACCAGGCTCCTTGATGCTGAGCACAATACAAAGAGTCGCATCCCAAAACACTTCAGAGTTGGTTTCCTCAGCCTAGTCCCTGGAACATAAGCTGGGGGGAGGGGAATCTTTCTTCTGTCGGGGGCCACACACGCAAAAAAAACAAAACAAAAAAACCACACACACAACAACAACCCAAGCACAGGCCACAGCCCCTGAGGGAACCATGGAGGCTCAGGGCTTCCCCTATGCTCCAAGGTGGGGTCAGAAATGAGGGGTTCAGGGTATAGGAGGGGATCTCTATGCTGGGGCTAAGGACATTGGAGCACAGGAGCAGGGGGTGGAGATTGCAGGCTCTGGAAAGTTAGGGTGTGTATGTGTGTGGGGGGTTCAGACCTTGAGCAGGGTTTCGGGCTAGGGGAGGAGACTCAGGAAAGGGGATGGGGGTTCAAGTGTGGGGCACGAGAGGTGCCATCTCCCGCCCATGTTGCTTACTTTAGGCAGCTCCCATTCAGCGGGGCTACGGCAGGCTCCTGCCCTGCCGTTGCTCCTGGAGGCTGCCAAAGCAGTACTGCATGCTTCTCGCGCATGCCACCCTGCCCTCACGGCTCTCACTGGCTGTGGTTCCCAGCCAATGGGAGCTGCAGAGTCAGGGTGGTGCATGCAGCCTTGGATTTTCCCTGTTCCCTCACTGATTGTCTGTCGGTATCCCTGCACCTAGGGACCATGGGGAGCCAACCTAGTTTCCCCAGGCAGTGGAGTGAGCTGGCACTTCCAGTTCCAGCCCTGTGAGGGGCAGAGGGACGAAGACAGTGCTCATACTCAGGACTTGCAACCCATAGCAAGTCTCTGTGGCATGGGCTGGATCATATTAAGCAGGGGACTGGATCTGGCCTGCGGTCCGACGGTCCGCCACCTCTGCCGCAAGCCCTTGTCTATGCTATAAATGTTAACTGGTGTCACTGTAAAAGAGGAACTTAGTGTAGATCAAGGCTGGGTAAGAGGCTGTCAGCGGACCGGATTCGGCTCACCTCACTTTTTCATCCAGCCTGAGGCAGCTCCCGACCCCATCCCTTGGCCTAAAGCGTTGCCTGGGAGCCACAGGGGAGGGGTAAGCCCTATCAATTCCTGCTATTTAAAGGTCCCGCCCCTTTTGGGGCAGCTCATGACCACTTAAAAAACTTGTGAAGTAGCTCCTTTGCCAAAAATTATTGCCCACCCCTGGTATAGATGCACTTTATGCCCACAGGAGTTTTCCTCTCCACGTAACACCAGCACCTCCCCAAATGAAGTTAACCACATCAACAGAAGTGCTCATTGGCAAAGCTTGTCCACACAGAGTTTTGCTGGCACAAGTATGTTGGCTAGGGGATGTGGTTTCCCCCACAACCCTGACTACCTCAGCTTTGTAGAGAAAACTCGGTAGTGTAGAATTGGCCTAAGCCATCATACATCCAGTGAGAATCAGCAGGGAAGCCAAAGACAGTTACTCCCTTAGGCTGACTATCCAGGTCAAGGCAGGCTTTGTAGGGCAGTTTGGGGAAATTGGCACTGCTGTTCCTCGTGCTATATTTTTATTTCCGCTGGAGAGAGGCACTCGTTTTCCAGAGCTGTCAAGCAGGTGTAATTTTTCAAAAGCGCTACATTAAATAACATCAAGTCAAACATTTGACAAGGAACTTTTTTTTTTAATCTAAAAGACTATTTGATCTGTGTATTCGCATCACAGACTGCCACCAGCTGAACTGCTGAACTAAAGCTATGTAAATCCACATTAATATACAGTTACCTGTCTGAAGCAAAACTGATCCAGAATTAAAGTCTTCTCAGGTGGATTTGCTGATGGGCTATCAGTTTGTAAAGTAAACTGGACACAGGATAATATTGATTTCACATTGTGTTAGTTCTCTGAGTAACATGAAAACACTGTCCTGAGCATGGCACAAGAGTGTCTGCAATAGACTGCAAGTCTCTGATAGATAAATACCACATAGATAAACTGTAAGCTGCTTGGGGCAGAGGCCTGATATCACATTTGCTCAATCAACACAAGCAAAATGGCAGCAACATACTCGGTAATAAACAAAATGCATTTCACATTCCTTATCTAAAAAGGTACCAAGAAGAAGAGTCAACTTAGCATGAAAACACATCGGCTGTGTCTAGACTGGCAAAAAACTTGCCAGCTGTCTACCCTGGCTGCTTGAATTTCCACAAGAACACTGACTTCCTACTGTAAGAAATCAGTGCTTCTTGCGGAAATACTATGCTGCTCCCGTTCAGGCAAAAGCCCTCTTGCGCAAATCATTTGCGCAAGAGGGCCAGTGTAGACAGCACAGTACTGATTTGCGCAAAAAAAGCCCCAATGGCTAAAATGGCGATCGGGGCTTTCTTGCGCAAAATCGCGTCTAGAATGGCAACGGATGCTTTTGTGCAAAAGCAAATCTTTTGCGCAAACGCACTTGCCAATCTAGACGAGCTTTTGTGGAAAACTTTTAACGGAAAAGTTTTTCCGTTAAAAGTAATTTCTACAAAATAATGCCAGTCTAGACGTAGCCTGTGAGTGTAGAACAAAGAGGAGATGGTGCCTGTCTCAAGAACTTTGCCGTCTAAATAATTGTTAGGCGGGTGTAATGAAGGCAGGATGAAGACTTGAATCTGAAATGTGGCTTGCCCATTAACTTTCGTATTTGGTAGTGATTACTCAGTATTGCAAGTAGTTTGACATACGAAGTTTGAATTATGAGTCACTGGTAAAGGAAATAACTAACTTCTCCTCCATTGGAGACGCACAAAACATCTCATTTCTGGTTTCCCCCAGCATAATTTTATTTCAGAGCCCAATTACACACTCAAGATGGAAAAATCTGACCTCAACCATTGCTAGGTAAAGTAGCAGTGACCAGAGTAAGTCCATCTGGCTCTTGTTTGGAAACCACATGCAGTTCTTACCTTGTCCTTTCAAATTAATATGGGCTGTATGTTAATTTCTACTGTTTCTAGAGTTTTCTACTGATCTTTTGTCTTCCTTGCTTTTTTTTTTTTTTTTCATTTCCTTTGACTCCAGATACCCTTATCCACTCTATGAACTAGAAATCAAAGTTACAAAGCTCACATTTAGGGTGTCTGGAAGCATGGTGCCTTAGAAAGGATTGTATGAAAAATGCATCTGTAAAGCTCAGCTGTTTCATAGTGGATACTTCATTTCTATTTTCATTTGAAACCATAAAGAGGGTTATGGGTATTTCTGCATAACATACATTTATACATATTTGAAATGTCAGCCAGTTTACTTGATTTAATGAAGACCTGAGTATGCGTCTGCCTTTTTTAAGAAGTTGAATGTCTGAAATGAGTTAAATAGCCACACATCCCCCTTTTTTAAAGATGCAGAACTGAAATAAATGAACATTGAGTATAAATTATGAGAGAATGCTGGCTTCCCATTGCAGTGGGTGTTACTGTATCAGCTGCTTTTGTTTAAAAGCTTAGCTGGGGAATCCAAAAGCTGAACAATTCACACCAGCCCCTTTTCTGTTGCCACGTGCCTGATCACACAACCCCCGTACTAGGTTGTGGCAGCCGGTTTTTGTTTGACTACTGCAGGCTTCACAGCCCATGAGCTCTGTTTCCTAGATGTTGACAGTTGGCAAACATCAGGAACTTCTGCTTCCTTACAGTCACTGGCCCACCAGACTTCCCACCTGGCTTTGTGATTTTTAATTCATTGACATAAAGAAATGACTAGGTGGCTTTTTTTGACCAGAGGCAATAAATGGGTCCCATGAAATAGCCACGGGCACCCTTGCTTTTGGGTAGGGGTGAATCTCTTCTTTCCTCACTCAGTATATTTTCTAAGCGGACTTCTAAAGGTAGTGACAGTGCCAGGTTCTACATGCTTCTTCCTCATGCCAATCCAATATGGCCTGGCTCTGTTCTGGCAGTACAGGTGGCTTCATCAAAGTGGATTCATTCATCTCCATACCTATTCAGTTACTGCTTGCTGTAGTAACCCTTGTGCCCGTAAAGGAGCTGGCTGAGATTCCAAATTGCTTTTTCCTAGGTGTCTCCGCACAGCCTTCAGATTCGTATTAAGCCCATCGAGTCGTTACTGACCAAGCTTTAATCTGAGTCATTGACTTTTACCTCAGACTGTACTTGGATACCACGCCCCTGTCTCGCGCACAGCCACTCTTTGCATAATCCCCCTGTCTTTTCAATTGGACTCTTGGTGCTGCTGTGTCAAGTGAAAAATGCTTCATCACGGACTAATGAAAGGCACATGCGTCCAGGGAAACGCTATTGTGGACTGTGAACTGGAGGGACAAGGTTATGAAGCTAATAGACGAGTGTGATCTAGTGTCAGGAGCACCATCTTGGCACTCAGGGTCTAGTCCCCTCTCTGCCACTGGCTGGCTGAATGATCTTGGGCATATCACCTTCCTGCTCTGTGCCTCAGTTTCCCCACCTGTACGACAGGGATAAGGATACTGATCTCTGTAAAGTGCTTTGAGAGCTGCTGCTGAAAAGCTCTGTGCAAGAGAGTGGTTCTTTTCTGACACTGTGTAGCTACAGTTTTCTTATCCTTCTTCCTGAAGCCACAGAGAAACTGGAGAAGGCATAGCATTTGTTAGGATGGAAGAGAAAAGAATTTTGTTGATTAACTTGGAACCAAAGACATTGTGGCATGAACTGTTAGTCTTTGGGTTAAGTATCCCTACAATAGACAAAATGCCAGTTGCAATGCATGCATCTGTCTCTGTGGTTAAGCTGTTTGAGTCACTGGAATCCAGTAGGGATGTCAATGTGCAGACGACTATACGATTAACTGATAAGTCTGGACTTATCAGTTAATCCTGTCAACTACATGCACTTCCCAAACCCTTGCTGCCTCCGTATCAGAGGCAGCAAAGTGGTGGTGGAGGAAGCCAGTGGAGGGGCCCCCCACCTCTGCGCTGTTGCCTCTAATAGAGAGGCAGCAACACAGAGTGCAGGGGGCTCCCCGGGTGTGGGGCCGGGAGTGCACAGGCTGCTGGCCCCACCTCCGGGGTCTATTGAATAGTCCTATAACAGCTACAATTTGATGTGGTTACACGATTATTCAGTTACACGCTATCTAACATCCCTGGCATCCAGGTGCTGTACACATTTATAATTGGGTACACAAAGCTGTATCTCTCCCCAGTACAGTGCAGATTGTTTTATTGTGGAAAAACTAGGGCTCTAACAGGCTGTTACCCCGTCAGTCTGACCCAGGCAAGGAGTTCCACACGTGTGGTCAGCTTCAGAGAAAGTTCTGTTTCTTGTGTTCATGAAACCTAGGCTGGCATCCAATGTTCCCTGTAAGCTGAGCCCTTGGGTGGCCACCCAGGAGAGATTCAGATGCTGGCCAGTTGATTAGCAGAAAGCCCACAGCCAGCAGCATGTATTTCTACTGGTGGTGCACATCTATACATGCCTCAGTGCACATCATAAAATGTATTCTGCACATGGATGGAAAAGTTAGAGGGAACATTGCTGGCAGTCCTAATTCCCATAACTGTGATTTCTGAATTGCAGAAAAGCCGGCCACTGGCTGCCCCTCCCCACCACCAACACATGGGCTCAGGACTGATTATAGCTAATAAATAAGCAATAATGTCCTAGAGAGCAATTTACACACTCAAAACCACTTACTTTTCTCATGTGATCCTAACCCAGTGCTGCAGTCCAGACTCTGGGGAAGTGAATGGTAGTGTACTCTGACCCGTGTGTGTTAGAGTGGGGAACTGGGCACACTAAATCTTTTAATCAGCAAGCCCATACAAAGGCAGGCCTGGCAGGTTAAAGGCTTGTTGAAAACCAGCTAAGGAGCACATGTATGAGAGGTCATTGCAGTCTTGCTATCCTGCTATCACTAAAGCAGTCATGAGATTTAGGGTTGTCTTCTGGTTGCTGAGTCTTTCTGATGCACTTAGGTCATGTTTTTTATCTCTTCTCCACAACTGTGTGTTTTACAATGAAAGCTGAGCTCCTTAATCACTTGGCTGCAGATGCTAGAGCTTCAAGAAAGATGCCAAATATTGACTCCTAATTTAAAAATCAAGAGAGATGGCAATACCACCTCCCATTTAGCGAAGCAGTCTCTTTTGGCTAGGCTAGGTCAGTCCTAATGAAGCTTTGGGGATTGGCGCCGGGAATAGATGTTAGCTTTTTCAGAAATCTTTGTGTACTGCACATGAGATGTTTTCATTAGAAACTGATGACAGATTGTGGTCCCTGGAGAGATTCTGTACCATGGTTGCTCTAATTCCAGGTGGTTTAAAAAAAAAATTGGATGCGTGTATCTTAATTTTTACACCAGATTAGGGAGCCTGCTCCATCTTCCTTCCTGTAGACTCTCAAGTATTACGCCAGGAGGTCCCTGAGGTGTCTGTTTTCTTGAGTGTCCTTGAACTTTAAGAGGCCTCTCTGTCTTTGAAAACAGATTCTTGGCTGCACTTAAAGAGTAACACTCCCCATCAATTTACTTAGATTGTGTAAAGAAGTTCCACTGGTCTTGGGTCTGTGAGGATGCTGTTGAATGGCTGAGCACAAAAAGAAAGGGTCCTGCCCTTTGGATATTGTTATTCACGTACAGCTGCGGTGCTCAGAAAGGCAACAGTATGTTTCCCTTTTGCAAATATTTGTCTCTGCTAATTCTACGTTCGCAACTGATCATTCTCTTACTGCGCTTTCCTGACTGGATCCTTCTGCTAACTGCTGTAGTTCAGAGCCAGGGGGAATTTTGAAAGTGTATCTGATTTCTTGCTATTTTTTTTTATACATCTAATGTAATGGACAAATATAATTTAATAAAAGTTCACTGGTATCAATACATAGGTGTGTTTCGTTCTTGCTTATTGTTTAGTCTGACCCCCGCTTGCACTGACAAAGTGAATACTGTTCCAAGGGATCAGCTGGCAACATGTGCCATGCTCAGTTAATGTGATGCTGACACTGAACACAGCTTGAAACAAAAGTAGAACAGAGTCATGTGGCTCATGTCTGGGAATTATGCTATTTCTGTCATTCAAACCCACCTCTTACTATAGTGTAGCAGGAAAGTTACTCAGTTAGTTGTAATGGTTTTAAGTGGGATGTACTTGCAGTTTCACTTATTGCTTGCTACTTAATTTAGTTTTTTTTTAAATGAAACATAGATTCCCTTTTTTTGGCACTTCTAGCCATGTATTTATTTGGAATTCTTGCAGCACAGTTCCTGGCTGCAAATGTACCACAACTATTACAACAACAAAGAGCTATGTGAAAATGGCACCTTTGTTTTTAGCAGATGTGTAGTCCAGGTATGCTTGATAAGATTTTACATAGCATTGCAGTTTCTGCCTGGCCGTGGGAGAGGGAGCTAGATTTTTGTTCTGGTTACTGAACCATCTACAGAATTACTGACTCAGTTCTATTTGTAGAGCTTTTCCTAAGCATGGTGGTGATCATGAAAGGAACTTAGCTTGGCTTTCAGATTCCTGCTTGAATGCTCAGGCCTGGTAATTAGAAAAAAACAAGTTTTAATTTGCAGATTGATCACTTTTTTGACAAAGGAATCATTGAGTCGACAGCAAGGATGGCATTTTTAGGTAGTTGCTCTTCATTTGGCTCTTTGGTACCAAGGGACACTGGAGAAGAATTGTCTATTGATAGAAGTCATAAATGTCGCCCAGATGGACACACAAATGGGACAAAAGACCTACAAAATGGGGAACAACTATGGGTTTACAGCAGCATAAAACTGATGTCAATGTTATAATGAACCTAATATTTTTACTTCCGAAGTTAGGTATGGTGGTGAGTTTAACAGTGTGTTAGATTTCAGCCATAATGGGCAAGAATGATGGAGAAAAAAAAATCAAGTTAGTGTGTGTGAGAGTGAGTGTGAGACTACATTTTTTGAATGCCCAAAAGCTTTTTAAAGGGACTTAGTTTTTCAGAGAGTAGGTATTGAGCACTTTGGGGTATCATGGCCCTGTAAGAAATCATATGATTGGCAACTATTAACAGCAGGAGTGGTCCGAGGCCAGCTGCAGCAACTGGCGCCCCAGGTGGAACACACGATCAGCGCCCCTGCCTGCACGGCCGTCAATGGAATGACATCATAATCGGGTGTCCCGGGCGCCCGGTGACATCATCGGGCGCCCCGGGTGCCCCGTTGAAGGCGGCATCTTAGGCTTAAATTGGTGCAGTTAGATACTGCATTTCTTACACTGACAATATCTGCCTTTCAGAACCTGTTACCACTGTCAGATAAATCAGTGGAAGAGCTCCTGGAGAGACCATGCACTGCTGACCCAAGTTGCATAGTGTGGACGTGCAAAAGTGATTGTTACTGTGGTGGTTGTTACATTGATGTAACTAATGCCAGGTCTACCCTACCCGAGAAAGTCAACCTAAGATGCGCAACTATGAGAATAGCGAACGTGGAGACAAATTAATCGAATTTCTGCGGTGTCCTCTCTATCAGAAAGAGATAGCAAGGGGGAGGAGGTGGAAGATGGGAGTGCTTCAAAGCAGTAGCACTGCATGGAGTCCAGGGTCACCAGGGGAGTCCCCAGCTGCCCTGGGCTCACCTGGGTGCTGCAGCTCTTTCACCTTTGAAGTGTAGCTAATAATCTAAATTTTACATCCCTAGTTCCCATTGCAAGAGGTTGATGGGAGAAACTCTCTCTGGGTATGTCTACACTACCCTCCTAGTTCAAACTAGGAGGGTAATGTAGGCATACCGCACTTGCAAATGAAGCCCGGGATTTGAATTAGGTAGTTCGGACTAGGATTCCTCATGGTGTACCGGTAGTTCGGAATAGGAATCCTAGTCCGAACTACCTAGTTCGAGCCCCGTGTAGCCGCGCTGCACGGGGTTCGAACCAGCGGGATTTAAAAAATGGCAGCTCCCCGCTTATGCAAATGAAGCCCGGGAAATTCAAATCCCGGGCTTCATTTGCAAGTGCGGTATGCCTACATTACCCCGCTAGTTCGAACTAGCGGGGTAGTGTAGACATACCCTCATTGATTTCCATTAGTCCTCACAACCCTGTGAAGTACTGGGGTTAATGGGGGCACCATCCATAGTCGATTTAGCAGGTCTTTACTAGACCCACTAAATTGAACCCTGAAAGATTGATCTTTGGAGTGTCAATCTCGCATAAGTGTAGACCTGGCCTTAGGGCAACTTAATTTTGTGGGGTAGACCTGCCCAGAGATCTGCAAAATCACTGGTCCCATTTGGAAGTCTTAGCCAGCCCCCACCATCAGAGTCTCTGTAGTTGTCTCTAAAGTGAAACCCGTCATCCAGCAGAATAACACACTCAGCGAGGAGTGAAAACTCGAGATTCCCCAAGGCCCAGTGCCCTGATCACCCATCATGTATGATATTGGTTTCCAGTGCATAGCTAGTAAGGGAGGAGATGACCCTTAACTACTGTCTGCATTGTAAAACCCATTATCTACATTTGGACAGCCTCAAATGTCAGGAGAAAAGTAACAGTGAAGAGTGAACTTGTACCATGTGCTCTTGCTTTGGTGCTTCTGCTCAAGTGTCCCAGCTTAATTGCTTGAAATTTGTATTTTCTCTCACAGTCTGAAATGTGTTGCTGCTCTATTTAAATGCTCAGAGCTACTGTGTCTTACAGTGTGATAAACCATGGCATTTTAATCCCATGACTAGAATTGCTGCTTAAGTATGTTTAGGCTAAAGAGCATTTACAACTGTTTGATGTGGTCTGAGTGTGGATTTCATGTGTTGAAACTATAGACAATCGCATGCTCACTCTCTACACAAGGCACATGAGCTATAAGATGAGAGGGGGACTTTTTTTTCCCCCCTCTGCGGAAAATTTGGTTTGACTCTTTTTGGTAAAGATGGGGTGAGCCTCAGCTTGTTAAAGGGCTGAATTCAGGTAGCAAAAAGGGTGCTCAGACCCATTCTGGACTTGCGTCACTTCAACCATTTTTTCTTAGAAAGTTGGAGTTCGTATGGTCTCTCTGGCCTCCATCATCCCTTCCCTGGATCTGAGAGACTGATACTCCACCCTTGACTTGAAAGATGCATATCTCCATATTCCAAGGTCACAGACTGTTCCTCTGTTTCATAGTGAACAGATGCCCTTTTCAATTCATGATGCTGCCCTTTGGCCCTTCATCAGCCCTCAGTGTGTACACAAAACGTATGGCACCAGTAGCTGCTTGCTTGTGGCATCAAGGGGTCCAGGTCTTCCCATATCTCTACCACTGAATAGAGTTCATTAAGGGCAGGTCTAGGGAGCAAGCAAAGAGGAGCCCTGATCTGGTGCATTCCAATTCCTATGACCTGGGTCTATTAATAAGAGAAAAAAATCCACCTTGATGCCCGTCTAGCAAATAGAGTTCATCGGGTTGGTTCTTGACTCCACATGAGACAGAGACTTCCTTCCAGAAGCACATTTTCAGTCCATGTTGAACCAGCTCACATCTGTCTGCAGTTGTTGGGCCACATGGCCATGCGTACATATGTATGTGGTCAGCCATGATCAGCTACACCTCTGGCCTCTGCAGGTGTGACTGGTGTCAGTCTATATCCTCAACAGGCATAACCTAGACAGAGTGATCAGGGTGCTGGAGCACATCAGGGTATCCCTGGATTGGTGGTTGGACCCTGGATCATTGTTGGAGGGCGTTCTCGTCATGACTCTGGTCTCTGACACTTAGTACTTGAGTTGAGGAGTCCACCTGGGCAAGCTAAGCACCCAGGGCCACTAGCTGCCGGATGATCTTACCCTTCCTCTCACATCAGGCGCTCGGAGCGTTTACCTGAGCTGCCAGGCTTTCTTGGCCTGCCTGAAGGATAAAGTGGTGCAGATCCTGCTGGATGCTGCCACCGCAATGTATTCTATCAACAGGCAGGACAGCGCCAGGTCTTCGGTCCTTTGTCAAGAAGCTCTCCACCTTTGGGATTTTTGTATGCGGCATGCCATTCACCTGATAGCCTTGCACTTCCCTGGAACGAGGAACATCTGAGCAGATCACCTCAGTAGGAATTCCTTGTCTCACCACAAGTGGTTGCTCCAGTCGATGTGGTTAAAAGAATCCCCCAGAGATGGGAGACTCCCCAGATGGACCTGTTCATGTCCAGGCAGAACAGAAAATGCCTGTGTTTTGTTTGATCAAATAGGGAGATCCTTATTGGAGGTCTTTCTCATTCTGTGGTTGGAGGCATTGATCTAAGTCTTCCTGCCAGTGCTATTGATTCATGGGTTCTTGGGAAGATCAAACAAGAAAGGGCAAGAATTATCCTAATAGCCCTTGTGTGGTCTCACCAGCATGGTTTGGCACATTGCCAAGCCCTTCTATAGCTGCTCCGCTCTCTGGATCTGTTGTCCCAGAACCACGGCAGCCTTTTGCACCTGAACTTGGCAGCGCTGTATATGATGGCTTGGCTACTGCGTGGCGGACGAATGGGCATGATTGGCCCACGTTCAGCTGGTTTTTGTGTGAAGCAAGAAACCCTCCACCAGAGTGACTTACCTGGCCAAATGGAAAGGATTCACATGCTGGGCCTTGAAATGTCTTAGCCAGGCTGAGCAAGCCCCGTTGCAGGAGATCCTGGATTATCTGCAGCTCTCCAGAGTCCAAGATTTGTCCCCATCGTTGATTAAGGTCCACTCAGTTGCTATCTTGACTTGCCATCCTCCGTTCCAAGGCAGGTCGAGCTTCACTCATGACATCATGGCCCCATTCTTGGAAGCTCTGGAGCATCTCTACTTGCACATCTGGGATCCCATCTCTCACTGGGACCCGAATCTCATGCTGTCAAGGTTCATGGGGCCTCCTTTTGAGCAGCCTCTGGCTTCCTGGTCTCTCCTGCTTCTCTCCTGGAAGGTTTTTGTTCCTGGTCGTGATAACATCAGCCCACAGGGTGTCCGAGATCAGGGTGCTTACTTCAGAACTGCTCTATATGGCTTTTTACAAGGACAAGGTCCACTTGTGACTGCATCCAGCATTTCTGCCCAAGGTTTCATGCCAGGACGTGTACTTACCCGTCGTCTTTCCAAAGTCTCAGATGAGGTGCACAAGCTACGCAACCTGCATGTTCAGAGGGCACTGGCCTTGTACATAGAACAAAGCCGTTCTGCAAGTCAGCACTGCTATTCGTTGCGGAGGCAGACAAAGTGAGAATCTCACCTCCATGTCTGTTCAGAGGATTTTTGTCCTGGGTCATGGCTTTCCTCTGCTGCTTCTCTGAGCTGGAGAAGGTGCCTCTCCTGGCACTTGTGATGGCACACTTGTCATGGCACAAGCGTCGTTACCAGCCTTTCTGGCACACATACCAATCCAAGAGATCTGTACAACCACTACCTGTCCACATATTCACATCTCATTCTGTACCTACCCATCAAGTTTGAGACGATGCTGGCTTTGGCAGAACAGTGCTGCGATCCTGTGATCTTCTAGCCCATCTCCTTGAGCAATGCTTGTGAGTTCCCTAGAATGGAGTTGACACAAGCAAGCATTTGAAGAAGAAAAAAATGTTCCTTAGCTTTTCATAACCGTTGCTCGGGAGTTGTCGGCGAAAAGGAATCAAGAAAGCATAGGGCGGGCAACGCCTGATACAATGATGCATGAGTGCAGCACTCCAGGGGGCGCTACAGCTTACCCGATGAATATTGCTAAGGCAAAAGATCTGATGACCGCACACTCCTAGCATGGAATGGACATGGGCACAGATCTCGAAGACCAGTTATGCAAGGAGAGGTAACTTTTTCATTCTGTTGAGGAGAGAGCTTTTCAGATGCATTACTTATGGAGTAGCTTTTCCAGTTCCTAAAGATCCTGCTAAGGCAGGGCTGGGGAAACTTTTTTGGGTTGCGAGCCACTGACCCACAGAAAAATCACACACAAGCGAGAAGCAAAAAAACCCTCCCTAAAATAAAAACACGTCACTGACATGGCCCCAGACTGAGAAGCAGAAAGACAGTCCCCACATTCCCCTCACACACCAGAGCCAAGGGGGGCCTGGGCTACTGGATTTTGTGGACTCCTCTAGCCTCTGGGGTGGGGCCAAAAATGAGGGGTTCAGTGTGTGAGGCGGCTGCCAGGAAGGGGATTGGTGGATCTGGGAGGGTAGTACTGTGCAGGAGCGGGCTGAGGATGGGAGGGCTGGGCGAGAGGTAGGGTGCAGGAGCAGAGTCGGGGTGCATCACCGGGTTGGGGGTGGGAATGCTGCAGGGCTGGAGTGCCACTGCCAGCACCAGCTCCTTGATGCTGGGAGGGAGGAACCCTGAGCCTCTGGCCCACAGGTCGTAGGTTCCCCATCCCTATCCTAAGGAACCGTTTCTTTTCCCTTCTGAGAACAAGAGTCTCCAGGTGGAAATGCTCAGGCTCTGCAATTTGGATTGCAGTTCAATAACCCAGTTACTATGCATGATGAAACCAGAATTAATTTTGGTGTCAGATTCTCTGTTAGAAGTTAGTCTGGCTCCATTCACTTAAATGGAACTGTGCTCATTTATAACCTATCAGGGTTTGGCCCTTAATTTTTCCATACAATCCTTACTTAGTTACGAAGCCAATACATAATTGTCTATTCAATTTGACATAGGGCTTTCACCCCCTAGCCAAATGTGAAGAGTTTCTACTAACAGCAGGAGTTGTTTATGAAATCTAATAGGAGATTATAAGGTTGTCTGATGTGCACCCTAAACATAAGCACAAGGGACCACAAGCACGAATGAGGCAAATTATAATGCAATTATTTAAATCCTTCCAGTACACTTCTGATCATTAGACACTCCTGTATATTTTTTTAAACAGAATAATTGACTCTTATCTCTAAGCAGGTACCATCCTCCCTAGGCCGGTGTGAGGTGCTATTTGTGCCACTTTGGAAGGTGTGTTCCTTAATGCTGCAACTCTCATGGTTGTATAATTTTGTGGGGAGATTCCTAGAGGGACCTGTATAGTAACAATGAGAAGTTCCTCAAGGAAAACCATTTCTGGAAACTATGCAAGAGTTCTAAAAACATGGGCATTCATTATGTTTGAAAAATGGGACTATATCTAATCCTCACCCTAGGGCCTGATCTTGCATGTGTGCTGGTATGCTCAAATCCTATTGTTCCAGGAAGCATGTAACCAGTTTCTTTAGACATGCAGAATGTGGGTTAAGTCAAGGTGGAATTTGGTCCATGATTTTTCAGTGATGCTTGTTGATCCCTCCCTGTATTGATTTGTTCATGATGGAAAAAGCTGCCTGTCTCATTTTTAAACCTTTTTAAAAAATTGTCTCAAATAGACAGTATTCCTGCCAACTCTTGTGATTTTTATGTTTGGTGCTCTTAAAGACCCAGCTTCCAGAGTCATGTGATTATGCAAGACTCTCGGCTTTCATTTAAAAAAAAAAGGTAAATTTCTTACCTCATCCTTATGGAAGGAAGCTTAAAAACTCACACGCTAAATGCTTGAAAGAGAAACGACAAGATCTCAGAATACATTATTTTAAAATCTCATGAACATTAAGCTAACCTCAGGATTTATGAATGCTTGGCATTGGTGATACTGCAGACACCAACAAAATAGGATGATTATTGATACTGAATGGGAAACACATGGGACATATTGGGTGGGAGGGGAGTTTAACTGGGAAGGTAAGTTGCAGGAGTCTCTGGATGGTTGACTGGCAGTTGGATATTTGGCAAGCTTCAGAAGAAACTCATGAGAAGTTTGGAACCTGGAGTTTCTTGTAGGCTACCAAATCCTTATTTACATGGTTTTTCTAATGGTTTCCAAAATGTGTCTATAGGAGAATGAGTGAGTGATTTGTTTTAGCCATTATAAGTCTGTAGAATAGTCCTGGCCTCATGGATATATTTTAGTTCTTGTGAGAGCACCTTTTAGGACTGTGGCCCCGATTCAGCACAATACTTGAGCAAGTGCCTAAGTTTAAGCATCAAGTCTGTTCGGGCCAGATTTTTAAAGGTGCTTTAGACATGGGACTTTCAAAAGTGACGGTTCTGAGACTCTCTCTCTGCACTTGAAAAGCTGGCCTTTTGATTTCAGCTTTTAAAGTCAGCCATGTGCTTAAGTACCTCCTGCCTGAAGCGGGTCCCAAATTAATGTTCATCGTTCTGTGGCTTGGGGAGCTACAACGTGAGATGCCATACAGTGATTAACAGCTTTACAAGAAGCTTTTTCGGTCCTCTTTCTCCCTCCTTCCCCCGAGTGTTTACCGGAGCTGTCCTGTTAGATTTCACTATGAAACAGAGGAAATTTGGTTGAGCTTTCACAGCAATGGAATATCCCCATAGCATTTCTTAGGGGTCAGAGTAGTTCAGTAAGGAGGTATGACTCCATTGTGTCTGCCAGCAGGCTGCAGTCACGTTGTCAAATGCTATAGGAAATCGTTTAAATTGAGCAGAGTGTAAGAACGTCCGTACCGTTTGCATTTTAGAGTGTGAGATCCCAGATAACAAGAAGTGGGCCATGTTCACATTGAGAGAGGGGGCCGTAGGGCATTCCTTTGGCAGTGCGCAGCGGCATATAAAGGAGACGACGAAGTTGCCTTTTTAAGAAAAAAAAATTCTAGCTGGGCGATGGGAGAAAAGGCATCCTCATTCAAAGCTAAATTTGTTTGGACTGGGTAGCAGAATATAAATCCAGATCCCAGACCTACTCAGAAGCTGCTGCTCTCTCCAAGTCACCGATGACTGCAGGGTGACGCTTAAGTTGGCCTATGATAATTGGAGTTAGAAAGCACCGCTGCTCTCCCACACACTGACCACCAGCACATTCGCGAAGGTGGTTGTTGGTGCTAAAAAGAACACATTGTTAGCTTAATAAGCTAGTGGTCTATCTTTCAAATGCACTTTTGTTGGAGAGAATGCAGTGTAGTTACACAATCAGAGCCTGTGTTATCGAGACAGTTTACATGATGGTTTTAGAAACAAAGCCGTCTGGGGTGCGGCTGATGGAATTAAGAGAACATTTCTATGGAGAGACGGAGAACTATTGAAATGTGGGACTAATAGGTCCCAGACCCCACTGTTACTTGTGCAAATAATCCCGTTGGTTGAAAGAGGCTACTCAGTGAGTAAAATAAGCGGTATAACGAGCCGATGTCTGGAACTGCAGGCTTGACATATCCAGGATGAAAATAACAGGCACGTTTTAGAAAACCAGGGTAGTTAATTGTGGGATTAATTTACCAAGTGTTGGGTGAATTGTGCATTGTTGGCAATTTTAAAATCCAGATCGGATTTTTTTGTTTGTTTGTTAAAATATTTGCTTTAGTGGAAACAGGAATTATTTTGGGGAAATTCTATATCTACTGGATGTCAGACTAGATCATCACAGGAGTCCTTTCTAGCGTTAGAATCTGCACAGAAGGCTCGTATTGTTCGCTTACAAAATAGGACGCATGCCCTGTTAGCTGCAATGCAGAGCCCCACTGCCTATCGTGATCTGTGTTAACTATGAGTTTCTCATTGATTCCTTGTGCTTTCCTGTCTATGGATACTAGGGTTACCAGGTAGTCATAAAAAAATACCGGACATGGTGCATGGGGGGAGGGAGAGAGGGACTGGCCGGGAGAGGAGCGGTGCTGGCCGGGAAGGGGGGAGGGGGGCGGGAAACAGAGCTAACGGGGGGAAGAGGGGCAACGGAGCTGGCCGGGGGAGATGGGGGGCCGACGGGAAGCAGGGCTAGTCATGGGAGTGGGGGTTGGATGGAACAGGGCTGGTTGTAGGATATTGGGGGAGGAGGGGAAGCAGCAGGTGGGGGCAGAGCTGGCTGGGGGAGCTCAGGAGTAGGAGGAAGGGAGAACTGGCAGCCAGAAGCAGGACTGGCCGGGGAAGATCCGGAGCAGTAACTGGCCAGTGGGAGGCAGAGCTGGTGGCGGGAGGGTAGGGACTGGCTGGGGAAGACTGGGAAGAGAAGTCAGGGAGATTGACCGAACCAGCTGCCTAGGAGAGAGCGGAGGAGTGGAGCAGGACTGACCCGTCCCGCGCAGATCCCAGGCCGCTCCCGTCCCGCGCAAGTCAGTAAAGCTGCGGCTCCACCACGCGCTTGACCAGCGCGCAGGAGCTCCACCTCCTCACACACAACCAGGGCTCCAAGCACCGATTGCACCCTACCTCCCAGTCACTCCCTCTGCCCCCTGCCAAGCTTCCGTCGGGCACCCAGCTGGAAAACCAGGAAATACCGGACATTGCACCTGTCTGGTATTTTCTGGATTATTTTACCGGGCAGAGGGCCCAAAACTGGACTGTCCGGTAGAAAACCGGACACCTGGCAACCCTAAATACCTGTTTGTCTTTTGTTTTATACTGAATTATAATTTTTTTGGCCAGTAGGGTTGTTAGGTGTCTGGTATTGAACCGGACAGTTCAGTATTTTCTTCTCCTGTCTGGTTTAAAAAAAAAATCAGAAAATACCGGACACGTAAAATGTCCAGTGCTTTCTGATTTTTTTTTTTTTCCTGGCAGGGGGTGAAAATCCCAGGCTGGAGACAGCCTGGCAACCCTACTGCTTACCAAGCTGTCCAGTTCCATGCAGGGAGGCAAGATGGCGGGCAGCTGCTGGCAGCCTCACCATGTGTGGTTTTTTTTTTAAGGGGTCACAGTATGGGGTTTTTTTTGTTTTGTTTCTTGTTTTTGTTTTGCTTAACAACTCTCGGTGTCCCTTTTTTTTTGTTTTTGTTTTGTTTTTTGTTCGTTTGGTACTTTATCTGAAACCATCTGGCAACCCTATTGGCCAGGGAATACCCTGTTATGTTTATACTGTGACTGGGTCCTGCTTTTTAAGGTTCCCACACAATGCTCATAATAATAGTAGTGGCATATTCAAAACAAATAATGGGATTAATGTATACAATTCATATTGCAGCATGAACAAGTGTGAGATTGCTGACAACTCACTGTTGCATAACCCTGAACTTTCTACACACTTGAAAAAACATCTGTGCAGACTATTCCGTGTCATAGTCATTAATATGTTTAGACCATTAAGGGAAAAGTATTTGATGGTGTTTACCCAATTGAAAGAAATGATTAATCTCCTTGTCTTTATGTAAATATGTGAAGTGAGGTTTTTTATTTAAGCATGTATTATTTAGCAGGCTGTTATAATGGCCCTATCCATCACTTATAGTAAATAAATATTTAGAATTAAGGGGAAAAAAACCTTTCCAGTAGATTCAGTCTAGATTGTAACTGGCCATGTGAAATTTTTTGATCTTCTGGTGTAAATATGTATTTTGGTAGAGGTACTCTGATGTGTTGTCCAATTTTTTTGCTGGTTACATTCCAATTCCATCAATGAAGTTCCATCAGGGATGAGTTTAGCTCAACATATTCAACAAACACCCTTATATATATATATATATTATAGTTCCTGTGTTCATGCACTAGGTACTTCTCAGTGTTGAACATCATGGCTGCTTCCCCCCCCCCCCTGAAAACATTGAAGGCTAATGGACGAGATGATGATCTGCCAATTAAGCTACATTCCTTTTGAACTACAAGAAATTAGCATCTTAAATGGCTTGTCCATTTATTTTATTTTATTTTATTTTATTTTATTTTATTTTATTGCATTCTAGCTCTAACAGTAGTGGATATTACATATTTTGTGTTTAATTTGTGCAGTGAAATGTCTTATGCTACAACTGCCCATAATACAAGATTTTATTGTGGAGTTAATGTTTGTGGCTGAGTCGTACATTCATGCAGATTTGGGTTTGTTACACAGCTGCTGGGCGAGGTCATCCAAAGGCTGTGTGTATGCTACAAGAAAGGAATGCACTTAACTCAGGTTAGCTAATCCGTGTTAGCTAATTCAGGTCAAAATAGCAATGAAGACTCAACTTTGCTTTTAACTTGGGTTAATGGGCCAGTTTCATCCTCAGCCACTCTTACAAGTTTTAACTGGAGCTGCTAACCTAAGTTCAAGCAGAGTTGTGTCTTCACTTCTATTTTAACCTAAGGGTACGTCTAGACTACAGAGTTTTGTCGACAGAAGTTTTGTCGACAGATACTGTCGACAAAGATTCTGTCGACAAAGAGCGTCTACACTACATTCAGTTCTGTCGACAAAGCAAGCTGCTTTGTCGACATGGCAGTGTAGACGCAAGTACAGTTTACATTCAATAACGCCTTCTGTCGACAGAACTCTGTCGACAGAAGGTGTTATGCCTCGTAAAATGAGGTTTACCAGCATCGACAAAACTGCTGAGTTCTGTCGACATTATGTCGACAGAACTCAGCGGTAGTGTGGACGCAGGTATAGTTTTGTCGACAAAAGTCCACTTTTGTCGACAAAACTCTGTAGTCTAGACACACCCTAAGTTTGCTGACTAAGAATAGCTAATCAGAGCTAAGAACAAACCTTTTTAAATTTTCCAGAGTGCACGTGCCCAAAGGGACATAGCATAATCCCCTGTCTTGACTTCCAAACAAATCGGAACCTTGCTAACATGTTGGATGAGCGCTTCGCTAAATTCCACCGACCTTATCCTCAAATTCTTACCAACACCGTGTGTGCTCTCCTGAATCGGATCCAGTCTTGCTTCTTCTTTCTCTGCTCCACTGATACTGCTCTCATCTAGATCTCTAGAAGTTCCTTCATGGTCAGCTTTCAGGTCCTCTGCTCCGTCCTCATCCTGTCAACCACCATACTGGTTTTCAGAGTGTGGCTTATGCTAACAGGCCGTTTGAGAAACAATCAGGCTGTTCTTGCCAGGTTCTCTCACCTCTGTCTTGTCCTTCAGAAAAGCTTCTTAGAGGGTTTTTCACTCTCCAGGGTGAGACCAGGAAAGAAAGAATTCCCCGCCTCCCCGCCCCCGGTCCTGTCCATGGTGCCATCGCCCCACCCCCTTTGGATGATCTCATCCAAGCACACAGCTTTGACTGCCATCTTTATGCAAATGACTTGCAACCTGAACTTTGTTGCCACCCTGACTCCTCCCCCTCGCTTTCTCTCACTGTTGACAGCACCACCTTCTGCTCCTCCCTGTTGTTCAGACACAGAACGGGGAGGTTGTCACTGGTAGCTCCATTTCCCTTGTTCCACTCTTCCCACTTGCATTCAGCCCTTCCAGCTTCTCCCATAACATTTCCAAGCTCCAGTCGTGCCTACCCTAAGCAGCCCTCAGTGCTGCTCAGAGCACATTACATAGGGCTCCGGCTGCAATTTAAAGGGCCCTAGGCTCTATCTGCTACTGCAGCAGCGGTGGCAGTGGCAGTTCTGGGCTTTTTTGAATCACTAGTCCCAGGGGCCGTTGTCCCCAATGCCGTCCCCCTCATGGGCAGGTCTGCCTGTGGAGGCAACAGTGTGGGGATGGAAGGTGGCTCCACAGGAGCCAGCCTGTTTACTGGCTCCCCCTAGCCCTCTCCCACTGCTTCTGATATGGGGGGCAGTGGGTGTGCACATAACCATAAGGGTTAACTGATAGGCACAGGCTTAATGGTTGACTGTTCACAGATACACCTGAAGGTCCCAAGTCTCTAGCCACCTTCATGCACAAATAACACCACTCCGGCTGATGCAAAATGGTGTTAGTAAGAGTATCTCCTGGCCCTGTTACTCTGATTGTGGGATAGGATTAGAGGTTAAAATAAAAAAGAACAAGTTAAAAATTACTTAGATATATGCAAATCACCAGGGTCTGATGAAATGCATCCTAGAATACTCAGGGAGCTGATAAAGGAGGAATATAGCCTATAGCTATCTTCTTTGAAAAGTCATGGAAGTTGGAAGAGATACCAGAAGAGTAGAAAAGGGCAAATATAGTGCCCATCTATAAAAAGGGAAATAAGAACAACCCAGGAAAGTACAGACCAGTCAGTTGAACTTCTTTGCCAGGGAAGATAATGGAGCAAGTAATTATGGAATTCATCTGCAAACATCTGGAAGATAAGGTAATAGGTAACAGCCAGCATGGATTTGTACAGAACAAATCATATCATCCCAATCTGACAGGATATCAAGATTGGTGGATAAGGGAGAAGCAGTGGATGTGGTATACCTAGACTTCAGTAAAGTATTTTATATGGTCTTGCATGACCTTCTTATCAACAGACTAGGGAAATACAGCCTAGATGGGGCTACTATAAGGTGGGTGCATAACTGGCTAGCTAACCATTCTCCAAAGGTACGGTAGTTATTAACGGTTCACAATCATTCTGGAAGGGCATAACAATTGGGGCTATGCAGGGGTCTGTTTTGGGACTAGTTCTTTTCAATATCTTCATCAATGATTTAGATGATGGCATAAAGAGTAAAATTATTAAGTTTGCAGATGAAACCAAGCTGGGAGGGGTTGCAAGTGCTTTGGAGGATAGAGTCAAAGTTCAAAATAATCTGGACAAACGGGAGAAATGGTCTGAGGTAAATAGGATGACGTTTAATAAGGACAAATGCAGAGTACTGCACTTAGGAAGGAACAATCTGTTTCACACATACAGAATGGGAGGTGACTATCTAAGAACAAGTACCTTCTGAACAAATGATACCACATTATCTAATAACTGTTCTCCAAAGAAAACTGCGTCCATATCGCACATCTGTTTCTCTTGGCCTATTTTATTAGTAGGGGGTCATTTGCATGAAAGCCTGGATCTTTACTCCTTAAACCATAATCTCTTCTGCTTATTTATGCCTGATTTAAAATCCTAATCTTACGCTTGTGATATGAGGTCATCAGCGAGGGATTTGGGGTAAGTTCACTAAGAATCCAGAACACATCCACACACATTTAAAACAAAAAGGGGAACTCTTGGGTTGTGCATGAGTATTCAGTGATCCGAAAAAAATGTTGCTGCAACATTTTTGTGAATTTTTTTTTTTTTTAATTTTGAAAGCAATTGCTTTACACGGGCAACTTGGCAATTGTCTGACAAAAACCAAATCTTCTGAGTGTTGGAAAAAGGATGCATGGCAGACATGCCAGCTGCAGTGTGCCTTGTCTGGAGCCTGTATTTTCCTTACTAACATTGTTACGTCAAACCTTTCTTATCAAGGGATGGGGTTAGAAGGTAGCACGTTTCCATTCTGACTCTGAGAGATCTTGGATTTCTGCAGAATTTCCACGAGAAGAAAGAAAGAAAAGTCAGTACTGGTTAAAGAGAGCAGTCATCAAACCATGATTGACCTTAAAACCCCACGGGCCTGCATGTAATCCTGTGCTCTTCTATAAGTCTGTGTTTACACCTGGGGGTGTACTGTTAAATATCGGCTGTCAGTGTAGCATCCCCCATTGCCTTCCCCCAAACTGCAGTGGCTGTCACGTGTGAAATCAGGAGCCAAAAACAACAGAGTGTAGTGTAGGGATGGCTTAAGAGTGCAACACATTGCCCACATTTAGACATCATTTGGGATTATTAGCGATTTTTGTTTCAGCCAAAAATTTAAGTGTATGTTTTTTGGCTTGGTTAAATCGGAACTTGAATGAGGGATATGCCCAGACATGAGTCACCATATCTCTGCTGAACTACCTAATGACATTCATCACCATGCTCTCTGGGCACCATCTCTGGTTCACCTCGAAGGGAGCATCTGAGATCTGGCGGTATTTATACGCCTTTCAGTGAATGAACCTCTTCACTAGCCGCCCACTAAAATGATGATAATCATTCAGACACAGAAAGAAGAAATGAATTAAACCCTTAACAGTTTAATTAAAAAATGTCTTGGAATATCTCTGGTAAATGTCTATAGAGAATAGGCATGCTGCCCTAACAGCTTTCAGCCATCACTGAAAGTTTAACCCCCCACAGCTGACAATGTTTTGCACAGTGTGAAGCATTTAGAGAATTATAAGTTTCGTGGTAAATTGCCGAATTTAAAATGACCATCATTTAATCTTACTGCTTCCTGGGAAAGGGTAATGAATCAGGCGCAGAAAAATGTTGTGACATTTGCTGGCGTTCTCAGCTATCTCGTCCCTGCATAGTAACAGACAATTATTTCCTATAGTTAAGGATTCAATTTACCTAAAAGTTACATTGATCTTACAGCTTAGTGTAGCTAGTACTGGGAGTTTGATGCCGTACTATAATACAGGGACACAGATTAAACTCTGTAACGAAGATAATTATGAACATGAAATTTGCCAGGTACTCACTCATCTGTACAGAAACCCACCTTTGACATAAATTGGGTTCACTAATAAACTTGAGCACTCTTGCAACTTTTTTGAAATACATGTCTTCGGGCACATCCGTGTACACCAGTCACAATTTTCCACATGGAGGAAGATCATAACAAGTCTGAAATTGAACCTCATTTTAAGTTACCAGAGCACAATAAAATATCTCCATTTTAAAAAAAATAAGCTGGCAATTTTAAATAGCTTGATTTTTTTTTTAAAGCAGGTTAATGCTTTGTAAAACTAATTTTGAAAACTTGTGGTATTGTGACTTCAGTTTACAAATTGTAGAGACTCTTAACTGTAAACACTTTTTCTTTTACGTGACATTCTGGTTAGGATATCTTATTTGAATTTTCCAAAGTGTTGAGAATTAAGACTTTGATCCTGCAAGCACTTAAGCAAGTACATAATTTTACTCACACCTGTAGACCCAGTGCAGTGTAGACCTACCCAAAGGAAAAATCTCTGACCTGTCTGAGTCCTGTTCAATCGATTAGGGTTTGTGGGATTTATGCTGGAGAACTGAAAAGAGTAGTTTAGATGTTCCCACTTGGGCTGAGCCCTGCCTCTAAATTTGAGCAAAGGGGTGGATCCGGGAGTCCTGGTGGGAATGTCTACACTGCTATTTTTAGCCTTGGAACCAGGGCCTGAAGTCAGTTGAGACAGGCTCTGAGACTTGGTGCCAAGAGTGGGTTTTTTTTTTTCCCTGCAGAGTATACATACTCATTGACCTCCATAAGACTGCTCGTGCTGAATGTTAGGGGTGGATACAAGCGTCTGAGGCATCAGGGTCTCCAGTTGCGATATTAAAATGTTTTATTATTGGTATGAAATCTGATACTTCAAGCTGCAGCATTAGCAATAAAAACGACTGAGAATGTTATATATTAATAAAATTGTGACCGTTTCATACACGCAGATGAAGATTTTCACTTGTTTTTTTTAAATTCCACCCTTAGCTGCTTAAAAACACCTGCGTGACTTAAGAGCATAAGTGCCACATCTTAAAATTTCAGTACCTGATGGAACTTCCTGCTCTGAGCTTTTCAACTTTCTTAACACGGGGAAGTTAAATACTATATATCGGAAGGTGGTGATGGTTGTAAAAGAAGTACAGGTTATTTGCTTATCAAGTCTGTGTGTGTTCTCATGGTGAGGATGTTCATGAGGCCTGGACTTTTCTTTTTCAGCAGAAATGCCCCCTTCTGTTCTGAAATTTGATTTGTCCTTTTCATATGCGTAATTTTTTAAATTGTATCCTTTGGTATATATGGTTGTGACAGTTTTCTTCCACTATTTGATCTGAGGAAGTGGGTCTGGCCCATGAAAGCTCATCACCTAATAAACCATCTTGTTAGTCTTTAAAGTGCTACATAGTCCTGTTTTTTGTTTCAGCTACCCCAGACTAACATGGCTACATTTCTATCACTATTTACAAGTGGGGCATTTGTTAGTAAGAAACATCCCTGTGTAAAATCTGAAATTTGACTATGGGGAAAGATAGGCACATGGTTAGGAAACAATATGGGGACCCTTGTGACTGTGATAGTATCCCCTCTCTCTGTCAAGTCTGTTTTTTCTTTCCCCTTCCTTTACAAACTTAATACTCTAACGGTCTGGTCTTGGCCTTGACTCACTAATACTTCACCCTCATTAGGGAAGATGAGTCTTAAGTTGGGGTGGCACAAAGATTATTTTGCTGAGTCTTGTGCTGATCTTAAGGCTGTCTAGATAGCAGTGTGTTCATGGTGGATGCATTGGGAGTTAGTCACATTGAGGAGGAAGAAGTGAATACAGTTGTTTTGCAGTACCAAAGACACTAAGGACAACTCTGGGACTAGATAAATGACCTCATCTATCTTTTTCCATCCCTAGTTTTGGACATTTTAGGGGATAAAAGATATTGTATCTTTTGCTATATCTTTTTAAGGGAATTTGGAAGAAAGAAAAGGCATTAGTTCCATTTTTGGTGAGGGAAATCCACTCAGTCAGTAAAGTAAGGTATATGAAGATAGTGCTGTTTGGATGATGTATTGAACTGTGGAAAATCTCTTAAATAGGTGTACTAGATTTGAATTAAGTAGCTGTGTTTTAAATGAGTAATAGTTCTCCTGAAAGTCGTCGGAGCACTGCACCAAGATGTGAAAGGAAATGAAGCAAAGCAGACTCTGACCTGCTTATTTTTATCTGGGTGCTGTCAGTTCAACCGCTCTTGATTGTTGACTTCTGCGTTCCTGCAGTTTACTTGTTTATCTGAGCAGAGGCCAAATCAAACAGCACCAGAATGTCTTTAATCTCCCGTGATAAAGAATACCTTTGAGAGGAAATTACATGGTAATGTTCGCTGCAAAGGAATAACTTGAGACATGCATGTGAAAGCATTGGGGTTTGCTTTTCTTAGAAACTCTTCCCAGAGCATTTCCTTGTTAGATCGTTTAAAGAGTTTTTGGGGTGAAGGATTGCTTTTTGCCTTTCAAAAGGCAACTGTGAAACACTCATTAGTACAGTAAAACATTTATTTTTATAAATTAGTCTAATAATATTGGTAAAAGGAAACTAACTTTCTAGGACAGTTGGACATTGTGTTGCTGGTGTGTGACCTTCTCTGATGAGGATTTTTGAACTGTATTCAGAGTTGATGATTTTTCATGTACTGTTAAACAGTGTGACCAATATGATGCTATATAATTGCCTGACCTTTTGAAGTTCATACAAGCAAGGGAATTTGGATTAATGCTAATTTTTTTACTTCTATTTCTGACCTGTTTGGATTGTCTCCTTCTGGAAGTACAGGCAGTCCCCGGGTTACGTACAAGATAGGGACTGTAGGTTTGTTCTTAAGTTGAATCTGTATGTAAGTCGGAACTGGCATCCAGATTCAGCCGCTGCTGAAACTGATCAGTTTCAACAGCGGCTGAATCTGGACACCAGTTCTGACTTACATACAGATTCAGCTTAAGAACCCCAGGCGTCCCCAAGTCAGCTGCTGCTGAAACTGATCAGCAGCTGATTCCAGGAAGCCCGGGGCAGAGCAACTCTTCCTCGGGCTTCCTGTAGTCAGCCGCTGGTCCGTTTCAGCAGCAGCTAACTTGGGGACGCTTGGGGCAGAGCAGCTCGGGTGCTGCTGGGTTGGTCCAGTAGCGCGGCCGCTCCTTGGCGCTACTGGACCAACCCAGCAGCACCCCAGCTGCTCTGCCCCAGGCGTCCTGATTCAGCCACTGCTGAAACTGATCAGCAGCGGCTGAATCAGGACTCCTGGGGCAGAGCAGCTGGGGTGCTGCCGGGTTGGTCCAGTAGCGCCAAGGAGCGGTGCTGCGGGACCAACCGGCAGCGCCCCACCTGCTCTACCACAGGCCCCGGGCTTTGCTCCACGTCTCCCTGGTCTGCTGGGGGGGGCACTAGCTGCGTCCCCCCAGCAGACCGGGGAGACGCTGAGCAAAGCGGCGGAGGACCCGGGGCCGGACCCGCGGCCGCTTCCAGATCAGCTGGAAGCGCCGCGGGTCCGGCCGGGACCTCCGGGGCGAGAAAATCCCCGTTCGTAACTGCGGATCCGACATAAGTCGGATCTGCGTAACTCGGGGACTGCCTGTACTACAATGCTACCACTGCTTAATGTGTGATCATAATTGTCTCTGTTAACTTTTTGCTTTCTCTCCCCTGGTTTAATGTAACCCACCTGTTGTCTCTCATAATAGACTTAGGCCCCAATCTGGTAATTCACCGCTGTGAAGTCTGACATTTCCAACTTCTGCAGCCTTTGAGCGCTATAGGAAAACCCAATTTCATATCCTTATTCTAGTTTTCTTGCTCCTACAACTTAAACTTATTTTGCCCAGGCTGTTGCACAGAGATTCATCTTTGAACTTAGACCAAGCCTGGAAAACGTTAGCCCCTAAAATAAGTTGCTTAGGCAAGTTATTGCATTTGAAAAAGGGGATTTAATTTGGAAATGCCATCTCAATCCAAACAGTAACGTTTTCAGTAACATATGCCGGCACACACATACAAGCTCATATCTTTACCATAAGATCTTGCTGTTCTGGGTAGCTTATCTCAGCATGAAACTCCTGCTCAAATATTTTCAGTTTAACAAGTTAAATAAGCTTATGGACAATTACTTTCCCCCAATCTCTTGTATGATTTGACACAGGTGAAATTCAAAGTATGAAATTAAGATGCTTTGTATGATTTTTACATTGGAAACCCAAGAAGAAGACTAGTGTATGTTTTTTGTTTTAAGTGGAATCAGGCTGGTTTTTAAAGACTTCCCTTCCTAATTAAGTCTCTAATTATTGTTTGTGCTACAGGTCTGCAATTCATTGGTCAGAATGATGACTGACAGATATACATCTGAGAGCAAATGCTCTGTACTGAATAACATGGGAGTGTTGGGGCTGTAATTTATGGCTGGCTAGTGGAATAGAATCCCTAAAACCAGGGGTTGGATTTGCTCTGTGTAGGTGTCATTGCTACAGCCTAGACTCAGAACAGGAACTCTCATGGCCCTTAAGGTTACAGGTTGAACCTCTTCAGTCTGGCACCCTTGAGACTTGACCAGTTCCAGACCACAGAATTTGCCGAACCATGGGAGGTCAGTACTGCCTAACAGCATTATCAACGCTCCCACTGCTTACTGGGCTCTGAGAAGACATTTAGGGGTAAATTAGAGCTAAATAATAGCATAGACCATGGGTAGCAAGGACTGTAAACAAACTTTATGGGACCGCAGGAAACTTGGGCACACCCATGATAAGTGAACACCCAGCTAACTAAAATCCTGCCAGACCACAGATGTTGCTGGACCAGCGAGTGCCGGACTAGAGAGATTCAACCTGTATGGTTTATTTTGCAGTGTAGACAAACAAAGCTTGAAACACTGCAGCAGTGAGCCTAGGTCAACTGACTTGGACTTTCAGGTGTCATGCTATGGGGATAAAAATAGGTTTTTTTTCTTCAATGTAGACATACTTTATGGGGCCAACTTGTGCTCATCCTTTTTTGAGCCTTTTTTGAGTACCTGTCAGATCATCTCACTTCCGTGGGTAAAATTACATCCTTCTCTCATACCTGCAGCACTGCTGATGAACAGAGTCGTGTTTCTCCTTGTGCAATGGGTATGGACCAGTTTGCTGAGTTCTATGGAGTTATGCCAACCTGTACAAACCCATTGAAGACCATGGAGTTTCACAGGTGTCATGACACCATCATTGGAAATCTGTGTGGTAGCAGGTGTCACTGGGGGCTTACAGAACTTTTTTTATTGCTGATGACAGTATGTCAGAAGGAAAGAGCCCAGCTGACTCTAAAACAACTTCTAAAAGTCTCAGATCCTTCTAGGTCTGTCTCTGATTGTGTTCCCGTCACATACTGTTGTCTTCTGTCTGATGGCGCGTTCACTTCTTTTTCCTACTTATTTAAAATTATTGGTAAGCAACTGCAATATAAATATTATTTTATGATGATTGTATCCAGTTTGAACAGATTGGATAAGTATGAGATGCCCTATTATGTTGCATTGCTAAAGTGGAGGCGGGCCCTGGAGCAAGGATTAGAGCAGGGTTTTTCAAACTTTGGGTTGCAGCTTGTAAGGGGAAGCCATTGGCTGGCCGTGAGATACTTTGTTTAACTGAGTGTCTGCAGGCATGGCTCCTAGTGGCCACAGTACACCGTTCCCAGTGGGCTATCACTTCCTGCAGCTCCCATTGGCCAGGAATGTTGAACCACAGCCACTAGGAGCTGCAAGTGGCTATACCTGCGGATGCTCAGGTAAACAAAGCGTCTCACAACCCAAAGTTGGAAAATGCCTGGATTAGAGGGATGTGGGTAGGGAGAAAGAAGAGAAGTTGGTTAGCCACTGGAATATTGCTTCCTTGCCCTTTCATTGTACTTTGTGTTTTGGGTTGGCCTCAACAAATCTGGCAAATTTATCGGGCAAACGCCTGTCAGGTCTGAGCCATGTATACTTAATTTTGCCTCAGCACAGGGGGATGGTCTAGATCAGGGAAGGTCAATAAGCAGCCCGTAGGCCATACATGACCCTGTTGGTGCTTTATTTATATGTCTCTCTGCAGGTACAGCCACTTGCAGCTCCTTTTGGCTACAGATCACTTCCTGCAGCCTCCACTGGCTGGCAATGGCTGTGTCCTGGTTTGTGTTGTTTCCTGCAACTCCCATTGACTGGGAAGGGTGATCTGCTGCCAATAGGCGGTTCAAGCATCTGTACCTGCAATTGTGCAATAATTAATAAAATGCCAGCAGCCAGCCACATGCTGACCCTGGTGAACCACCTCCTTCTTATAGCCCACCCTTGGTCTAGATGGCTTCTTGAGGTCCCTTCCTGCCCTGCATTTCTATGACTCTGTGAAATAAGGGAGACTGGGAGTTTTGAACTCTAGCTTCTCAGATAATAAAAGGAGTAACTAGTTTTCAAATGCTAGTTGAAGTCCGTGTGAGCATGGCTGTTGAATTAGTAGCCATGTAATTTAACCTCTTTGGTATTCAGCCTGTAGGATAACCTAATACATTTTTTTGTAGCTCTCCCCTAAGGAAAGCTTACGTACTTGTGATGCCAGGTAAATGGCATAATAAAACCTGTTCTAGAAATTAACCGTAAGGCAGCACTCTTCTGACTGCAGTAGACTAGGGCAGTGGTTTTCACACTCTCTCTCTCTCTTTCTCTCTTTCTCCCCCTCCCTCGTGACCCAACTGAAGAATACTGTTGATGCCCGTGACCGAACATAATTTGACTGGAGTGTGGGCTTTGGGAAGGAGATGAGGATGAGAGCTTCAGCTTTGAGTTAGGGCTGGGGCTTACCTCAAACTGCTCTTAGTCAGCGGTGTAGTGGGGGAGAGAGGGCGGCTAACAGGCTGTCCTGGCACCACAGTCCGCACTGCTCCCCAGAAACATCCAGCAGTAGGTTCTAGCCAATGGGAGTGCAGAGCTAGTGGTCAGGGCAGGGGCAGTGCATGGAGCTCTGTGCACTGGCCCCCCAACCCTGTCCCCACCTAGCGACCGGGGCCTGCTGCTGGCCACTTCTGGGGCACAGCACAGTTTGCAGTGCAGGACAGGCAGGTGGCCTGCCTTAGCACCTGAGTCACCTGATCACCCTGCAGCAACGAGACCCAGTTTCTGACATTCCATGACCCAATACTGGGCCGTGACCCATAGTTTGAAAACCACTGGACTAGGGTGAGGTGAAAATGACCTTTCCCTAGTATGTGCAGGCTCATTCTCACTGGTGAGCTCACTTTGATGACTGAAGGCAGAGTTTGCCTTTTGAGAACCACTTGGCTGATCTTGACGGAGATATTCTGCTCTCCCTGGGAGTTCTGAGCACATAGCAAGAGCTGAATATCAGAATCCAGATCTGTGCTGTGACTGTGAGAGGAAAATGTTGCTCTTTGTTTGTTGCTGTTATGTAATAAATTCCCATAGTGACTTATACATTCATTCCATTTGGGGAGTCAGATGGGATGAAGTTACGTGTTTGATGGCATTTCCTAGCCAAGTGCAGGGAAGGAAATGGAGAAGGCTTCTTAATTCCCTGTAATCAGTATGTTTTTGTTAAATTTTCTTTTCTTCTCAAGTTGGAACTGAATATACATTTGTCTTTTTAAATTTAGATCCTGTACCACATGGCGGATTAAATGCCAAGAGTTCAAACTTAATGTTTCTTGAACATGACAGTTTCAGCCATAACAAATCAATCATCTGGTTACATAGCATTGAAGCACACTCAGTGCCCAAGCAATTACATTAATGTACATCACAAAGAGACATGCATTGAAATACGCTGCCTCTGTATTTTGTTAGAAAGATACTGAGAATAGAGGCTTTGTAAAGGAGGAATCAGTAATGGATAGGTCATTGCTGCTTCTATACACTTTTATAGTACAAGTTGAACCTCTCTAGTCCGGCACCCTCTGTATCTGATTAGTTCTGAATGAGAGAATTTTCCAGACCACGGGAGGTCAATTTTATCTAGCAACATTACCAACATTTCTAATGGTTACTGGGCTCTTAGAAGACATTTAGGGGTAAATTAGAGCTAAATAACCGCACAGAACACTGACAGCTAGGACTGGTGGTTGTAAACACACTTTATGGGACCGCAGGAAACTGGGCCACAGCCATGAAAAGTGGACATCGGGCTAACTAAAATCATTACAGATGATGGATGTTTCTGAATCAGTGAGTTCTGGACTAGAGAGGTTCAACCTGTACATTTGACTCCTGGTTGAAAGTAATGAATGTTAACTAACTACTTTGTGCCCAGGAATGGTAGGTATCCATAGTAGGTGGTATCCTTTGTCTTAATATTTTCTCTTGGACCCTGCTCCCTTCATTTTGTTCAATAGCTATAAATAAGAACAAACTAATAAACATCTTAAATTTCAGATCAACAGTTTAAAACTTGAACATCTCACCTGATATGAATATCACCAAAAGTAACTGAGGGGCACATTCAATTCAGATGTTTGTTCTTAAGTGACTTGGGTGTGATTTGTTCCAAAAGTACCATTCTTGGATTGTTGGGGAATGTTTTATAAACCCATATTTGCTAGATACCTGAGAGAACTGAGCATAAAATGTCATGCAAACAAATAAGAGCTTCCCAGCAATTAGGTAGAAAATGACAGCAATAAAGACCGTGAACATGGTTGGGGTGGTGATACAGTCCTGTTTGAACTTTGAAAGGTTCACTCTGGGAGTCGGTGCTGCTCAGAACTGTTGCTTTCATATCATCATGAAACAACTTTAGGACATTGATGTATTTATCAGGACATCCAATCTTCGAAAGTACAGTCTAAGGGGCGCGGTGATTTACAAGTCAAAGGCTTTAATTAGATCAATGAAAGAAAGCCATGTAGAGTGGTCGGTTTTGATCCCGACACTTTTCTTGCAGCTGCCATTCAATGAAAATTGTAGCCACAGTTCTGCGATGTAGTTGGAAGCCACTCTGTGACTCTGGTAAAATTTCTTCTGAAAGGGGCAGAAGACGGGTTGCAAGGACCCATGCCAGAAGTTTGTAAGTAGGTTTCACTTCTCTTTATAAGTAATGTTAACATGCCAGAAGTTTGCCTGCAACAGCAAGGAGAGAGATACCATGATAGTTACCACAATCCACTTTATCCCCTTTCCTAAAGAGGGTAACACCCATTGCAATGAAGGATGCCTTGAGCAGTCCTTAATCCAGATTTTAAGGATAAGCAGGCTGAGCTACTGAATTAACTCTGGTCCACTGTCTTAAAGATTTCAGCGAGGATCCCATCTAGACCTGCTGCCTTGTTCTTCATGTGCTCGATGGCATTGTATAACTCATGCAAATTGGGAGAGTCCCTAGAAGGTCATTGGGGGATTTCCTCAAGAACTTCAGCTGCAGCCATGCAAAATGTATTGACTCCATTATGGCTAACCATGTTGAATCTATCTGTGAATCATATGCAGTTGTGGTAGTAGTAGAAGAGAGAGGTGGAGAGAGAGAGAGTACACAGACACATGCCTGGGCGTACCTGAAGGAACTGTCATTCTGAACTTCTTTTTGCCTCTCAGAGTCTCATCCAATGCTGTAATCTGAAACACACAGACTTATAAAGAGAAGTGAAACCTACTACGTAACATTCCTTCTACAAGATGAGGGATCTGGGTGGCTAGTGAGCTCTTTCTGTGAGTGCACTCCTCCTCAGTTTCCTTTTTATAAAACATCGATCATGATACTGGCCTCCCTGATAAAGCCCTTTGAGATCTGCTAATGGAAAAGAGCTAATAACAGTTAGACGGTGGTATCCTACTATTCTTATTAGGACATTGATAAGTGCTTCCATGGAGGAGTCTTGCAGGCTCCTGACTTTAAGCTCAGTTTAAGGACAGAGAGAATTGCTAAACTTTTGCTTTTTTGCTGTTTCTGTCTAGAATCTGGGAGAATATTTCAGAATTTTGACAAGGGTAAATGTGTAACTGGAATGAAATGTAGTAGTGGAGAAATTTTAAAAATTTCAGTCCAGGGCAGCCACGTGTGCAAATAATCATTTTATTCCTTGATAGTTTACTTATACAAATGTGAACTTTACCAATATTTGGTTCTGTTTTTAGTATTCTCCATTGTTTTTATCCAACTTTTAACAGCTTTAACTAATCTAGAATAAATGTAAGGTTGCAATCCTCAATTTTTCCTAACTTCTTTTTTTAAATTATAAGCATGTGGCGGTGTTGTGGTCAGACACAAACATTAGCTGTTACAATTGGTAATCATGCGGTAGATAGTATTTCTTGGTTTCAGTGTTTTTGAGGCTATATCTGGATTGGAGGAGACCCGTTTGCTCAGGCTTCCACCTCTGACAAGTGTGGCCCGTTACCACATGGAGCTTTTTGTGGTGTACTTAACTTTTTGACATGGCAAAAATATAAGGGCTATTTTTTTCTTCAACAATGACAGATTTTGAGCTATTCTGTAGTAGTGCATGAACACTGTGTGGCGACCTTGTGTAGTAGGGTATACTCACTGGTGCACCACCTGCTGGTCTCCTCAGCAATTAACTCTTCCAATCCTAGAGCGCCCCCTGTTGACTGGTGTCTCATCATCAGTTACTAGTCTTTGCTGCTTAAGGCCCCATGTCCCTTCTGGGCCACAATGCCCTTTCTTCGCAGTATTGCCCCACAGCAGTGCCTCTACACTCTGGGCCCTCTCCTCCCAGGGAGCCCCAACTCCCTGTATCCACATCACCTCTGACCCCCTACCAATCATCATCTAGCCCCTGCCTCAGGGGCAGACTGCAGTCTGAAATGGCTACTCTTTGGCAAAGAGATGGACCTGCTGCTTTCTGCCCTGGCTGTCTCCCTGCAGCCGTAGGGAACCTCAGTCCCCTGTATCAGGCCCTGCAGCCTGGGAGTTGGGTCAGGCCAGACTTCCCCAGCTCTGCCTGCCTTTTGCCAGTACTGCTCTGTCTCGGGTAACCTCTCTAACTTCCTAGGTAGCCAGGTCCTTCCTCCTCCCACAGCTGAAGCAAGAATGTGCTCCTCTCTGCTCTTGCAACCTTTTATAGGGCCTAGTCAGGCTCTGATTGGCTGACTGCTCCTCGCCCTAACTGGCCAGGGTTGCACCAGCCTCCTCTGGCTTGTCTGTAACCCTCTCCCTGCTGGCGTGGGCTACAGCATCACTACACCTTGTTGTTGGGATGTTTACTTGTATGACTACTATACATGTTTGGTATAATTGGCTGCTGCAAGAAAAAGAAGCAGGAAGAATCATAGAATCATAGAATACTAGAACTGGAAGGGACCTTGAGAGGTCATCGAGTCCAGTCCCCTGCCATCATGGCAGGACCAAATACTGTCTAGACCATCCCTGATAGACATTTATCTAACCTACTCTTAAATATCTCCAGAGATGGGGATTCCACAACCTCCCTGGGCAATTTATTCCAGTGTTTGACTACCCTGACGGTTAGGAACTTTTTCCTAATGTCCAACATAAGCCTCCCTTGCTGCAGTTTAAGCCCATTGCTGCTTGTTCTAGTCCCAGAAGCCAAGATGAACAAGTTTTCTCCCTCCTCCTTATGGCACCCTTTTAGATACCTGAAAACTGCTATCATGTCCCCCCTCAATCTTCTCTTTTCTAAACTAAACAAACCCAATTCTTTCAGCCTTCCTTCATAGGTCATGTTCTCTAGACCTTTAATCATTCTTGTTGCTCTTCTTTGGACCCTCTCCAATTTCTCTACATCTTTCTTGAAATGTGGTGCCTTGAACTGGACACACTATTCCAACTGAGGCCTAACTAGAGCAGAAGGAAACAATGGATCAAAATTAACCATCCTAGAGTAAACAAAAACATGGAGGTTGTTATAGGACAATATGAGAACCACTGTGCTGGGCCTGGTTTGGACAAATATGGCAAAAGCCCTGAATCTGACAGGAATAAAGGAAGTCCAGCTGGATTATAGAGGTCTCTCTCCTGCAAGAGGGAAGGTAGTTGTTTTGTGGGTACTGTTGAAGGAAACTGGTGGGTGCCTATCTCAGACTGGGGTGACTGTAGAAGCTAGCCAGCCTAAGGATACTAACGAATAAGAATATCACCCACGTTGTAGTCTAAAATCCTTTTTTTTTTCAAAAGGCTTTTCTCCAGCTATTAAAATTAAACAACTTTCATAGAAGGCTTTCTGATCACTGTATTTGCCACTGGCAAAAGACTCAATGAAAAGAATGGCTGGTGCTGAACCATACCTACAAGGTAAGCACGGGGAATCAACAAAATGGTGTAGGCCAGAATCTGGTCTAAGAGTGGGAGAACTGCAAAAATCCTGACCAAGTTAGTAGAAGCAGGAGCCCTGAAATCAGGAAGTAGGCAGAGATACAGTGAGCCCTATGTCCGTGACCGTAATGTTTTATTTTAAAGAAATGATTTTCAAAGAGTTTGTTGACCATGCCACAGCTCTGCAATTTGCAAGGAATTTCCTACAAGGAATCCTGGTTATGGAATAAAACATGGCTTGTGTGGAATTAATAGCATTTGGTATTGTTCATTAAAGTTTTCATCAGTTATGTTTTATGTGAGTTTTGGGTTCCATGGTCCGTTTTATTATTTGCATATCCTGATGTTTCAAAGCTTCACTTTTGCAACTTGGTTGTTCACGGCATAGTTTTTGTATGGAGTGTGCAACATTGTAATTCAGAGTTCAGTGCTGTGAGTTTGTTACATCACAGTAGCTGAATCACTTAGCTTGTAAAAGCACCAGATGAAATATGCAAACCACATTGAAAATGAAAATCTGCAAGTTATGATAGTGCAGGAATGTACTGAAACATTCTGGAGTAGGGCTAATAAATAAGCATTAAACCACTAATGCCACTGCATTTTTGGTGATGGAAATAGCTTAAACATATGTGTAACTATCATCATGGAATGTAGTACAGATAAATGGGATTTACCTGCGGAGGAGGAGGAAGCATGGCAAACAGCCACTTCAAGGGAAGAAAGTGGTTTTGTGTGTGTGTTTGGTGGCGGAAGATGTTGTATAATACTGTGATTTTTTTTTATAGTAGGTAAAATAAGATACAGGATAGAATGTTTGTCTTCTAGTATATATTTGAGAGAGTCTGCGAATCTGTTTATTCAAGAACTCCTCCCAAATGGTAAGAGCTTGGGCCACCAAACTTGGTATACAGTTTCCTCTTAGCATAACGTAAAGCAGAGGTCACCAACCAGAAGTTCAGGATCTACCAGTAGATCTTAGCGCCTCTGACAGGTGATCCTGACTGATTTGGCTTGGAAGCTATCAAGCACTGGCACTTTAGTTGCCTCTCCAGCCACTGTCATGCTGCTCCTGCCCTCTGCCTTGGAACTACCCCCTTGGGCATTTTCTGCTTGCTGTGCAGAGTGTGGGAGGGAAAAGGGGGGGGCATTGATGTCAGCGTGTCCCTCCTCCCCCCACTCCTGTACCCTATCTCCACAAAGAGAGAAGCAGATGGAGGGAGCTTAGCAATGCAAACCTCTGTCACTCTCACACACTGTGTGTGTGTCATAAACAACAACTGTCCTTCACTCTCATCTCCCAACCCAACACATATGGGGGGGATTGATATATATATATATATATTTTTTTTTTTTGCTGCTTGCAAAGTGTTTTCTTCATCTCTCATCTTATGGTTAAATTTAATTCTTTGAGTAGTGAATAGGGTTGCCAGGTGTCCGGTATTGACTCGGACAGTCTGGTATTTTCACCTCCTGGCAGGGGCAAAAAAATTAAAAAATACTGGACACCTTAAAGGTCCGGTATTTTCTGATTTTTTCCCCCCCTCTGCCAGGAGGCAAAAATACCGGATACCTGGCAAACCTATGGCATACTCAGCAACTGGGTCCATCCCACCCCCCGCTTACCTGGTTCCATAGGAGAGCTGTCTTGTGGCTGAAGCAGAAAAACAAGATAGCCACCAGCAAGAAGCCTTTTCTTAAAGGGGCCATGCTGGGGTTTTATTATTATTATTATTTTGTTTTTTGCTAAATAACTGCTGTTGGGATTCCCCCCACCTTTTTTTTTCTCAACAACTTTGGTCTTCCCCCTTTTTTTCCCCCTCAACAGAATGTGTGTGTGTGTGTGTGTGTGTGTGTGTGTGTGTGTTTCGGGGGGGATGGGGGATTTGTTAAACCATCTGGCAACCCTAGTAGTGAGTTCTAAAATGCCTAACCTATCATGGCTGGAGTCATTATCCCTGTGGTAATTGCTGCTCCTGGAAGTGATTGGCATATCCCTGCAGCCCCTGAGAGAGGTAGAGCAAGGGGTCTCCACATGCTATCCTTCCCTGCAGACACCTCTCCTGTAGCTCCCATTGATCAATAACGGGGGAACCAGGGCCAGTAGAAGCCGTGGGCTCAGTGCCTATAGATGAGGGGCAGCACATGGAACCATTGCTGTACATGCCAGCTGCTTTAACGAGTGGTGCAGGGCCAGGGCAGCAGTAAGTCTGCCTTAACCCCACTGCTCCACCACCCAGGAGCCATCTCAGTTAAACGGTGCCCATCCAAAGCATGCTTCCCGAACCGCTGTCGCAGCCCTGAACCTCCTCCTACACCCAACCTCTGCCCCAGACTTGAGTCCTCCAAACTCCTTCCCAGAGCTTACACCCTGAAACACCTCCTGGACCCCAATCACCCCACCCTGGGCTAAGCCTGGAGCCCCTCCCACACTCCATACCCCTTGGCCCAAGACCAGAAACTGTACCTCAACCCCCTACCCCAGCCTGGTGCAAGTGAGTGAGGATGGGGGAGGAAGGGAGATGGAGTGAGCAGGATGAGGCCTCGGAGAAGGGATGGGGCAGGGCCTCAAAGAAGGGGCGGGAAGGAAGTGGCACAAGGGTATTTGGGTTTCAGGTAGATCTTACGTTGCACTTAAATTGAAAAAACGTTCTTGTGGTTAAGGTTGGAGACCACTGACTTAAAGCAATTTGAGGACTGGGTTGTGCCAGGACAGCGGGATGTGCCTGGAATGGGATTGCTGCTCATCAAATGGAAGGGGAGGGCTGTGATAGCCTTGGAGAGCCACAGAGCAGCCTCTGACCAGACATTGTGGCCTCCAGGAGTAACTGGCCCTGGGGATCAGCCGGAGGCTGCCTGCACTGCCTGCTCTGAGCCCCCCTCCCACTCTCCGGAGAACCTCTGACCCCCCCCCCAAACTGCTGCCCTGATTCCTGCACCCCTTGCCTTGAGCCCCACACCTCCTTCCCCTGAGCCCGCCCACCTCCCAACCCCCTGCCTTGCCTCCTGCATCCCTCCACAACCTCGGCTGCCTGCCCTGAAGGACCCGAGCAATGCCGGGTAAATCTTCTAGGGAAGTTACGAAGTAATGAGTGTATAGAATACAACAAGCAGGGAATAAAATGGCAGTAGCGGAGAGTCATCTCTGAGCTGGTGGATTTTAAACATCCATGGACAGACGGGGGCAGAGCTGTGTGTGTGCTGCTTGGGAAGCTAGATGGAGACAGAAGAGAGGACCGAGGCAGGAGTCTGCACAGAAATCCAGAGGAGCAGAGAGGAAAATGGCTTGGGGTGTCGGATGGAAAAAATACTTGTGAAAATGAGAAGCAGTGCAGAAGCTGGGCGATGGGGTCCAGGAGAAGAAGGAAAGAACAAGTGGTTACATGTTTACAATAAACTGCCGTGGTTTAAAACTTGAAATTGAGTCAGCCACAGCTTAAAAGGTCAGAGGAAGACTCTGCCCATTGCTGGCATCACATTTCAGGCCCGAGGACAAGGAGAGTCAGATAAAGAGGCATTTGGACCTAATTATGGGATCTACTGGTAGGAGATGGACCGCATCTGGGAAATATGAAACACTTGTTCCCCCCCAGTAGTGCAGTCTGCATGCTGTCCTTGACCTATTTGCGAAGACTGAGGTTTAGGACAATAAACATGGAAGAGTGGCTATTTCAGGACACATACAAATGGGGATTTGCCAGTCTACGTTAGTCACTTACAAGAAACTGAAAGTGGCTTAATTTCCGCAACGTGCGTTGTACCCAGTGGATGTATTTCACTGTGCTTCTATAAAGTTTAGCTCTTGTTAAAACTTTTCACTAACATGCTGCCCTTGCAGTGCTGTAATTAAGGCTTCATTAATGTTTCCATTCTAGTGTCCATCTTTTTAGGGCCTTGGAAACCAATTACACTAGCTAGAAGCTTGGCTTACACTATGCTGTTTCGGGTCAGGCACTACTGTTATATTCCTGATTATGGGATTATATTCAGCTGTTTTGTTGCTGTTCTAAACTGATGATTAGAACCATCTAAGTAAGTGGGGTTTCAAAATCAAGAGCTGTATTGGTATGTTGAATCCATCACCAGGCTGGAAAGGAGAGTGAAGACAGCCAGACTGCCGCAAGAAAGCCATCAGGGTGTTTCATTTCCAAATGCTACAGAGAATGAAAGACATAATAATAATGCTCTGCCCTTTATGTGAATAGTACCTGTCATCCGAGGATTTCAAGGGACTCTATGAAGAGGAATACATACCGTTATTCACACCTTGTCTCCTACGACTTCAGGTTCTAATTAAATCAGTTGAGGACTTCAAGGATGCATCTACACTGCACCCATAGCTCGAAACAAGCTATGCAATTTGAGCTATGCAAATTGTGTATCTTATTTCAAAATAGTGCACTATTTCAAAATGTCCCTTAATCCTCGTGGAACGAGGCTTACAGGGATGTTGGAGTAGTGAGCCCGTTATTTCGAAAGGTATTTTGAATAAACGGGCTTGTTTAAAAGACAAAGAATAGCTATTTTGGGATACCAGAAGTATCCCAAAATAGTGCTGATGTCTAGATGCACCCAAAGTGTCTGAACCTTGGCAGATGCTCTTCATAATACCCCTAATTTTCCCCTTTCTCTAGAACATCCCAGATTGTGCCTGAAGACGACAACTCCAGGACCTGAAATCCCCTCTACTTGGGACCCACTGTTAATTCCTCAGACTGGGCTTTGCAGGGTTCAGATGACTGCTCCGAATGGGTAGCAATCTTAGATTGGGCATGGGCGTGTAGAGTCGGGGAGCCTTCAACCCTGCACCCTTATCCACAGCCACATGTGAGTCCCCGACAGCCAGTAGAATAGACGGTTTTATGGCTTCTCAGAGATACAGCGCATAGATGTTGACATAGGAGCCAGGGCAGACAGCCTCGTCCTCTTGGGTGGCGGGAGGGACTTCACCCTTTTCCTTAGTCTAAAAGCAGTGTGGACGGAGTTTTTTGAGCAAAAACCCCATGTTGCATGAGTCCTGCATTAGCATATTTTTTGCCGGAAGATCTTGCAGTGTAGACGTAGCTTGGGTGAACTGGTAAAATGACACCGGCTCACATGCCAGCCATATGCTGGGGACGAAGAACTATCGCTGTACTTCATCACATACAGCATAGGGATGATAATGGGTAACCGGTTAATGAGTAACCGGTTGTTAACCTTAAGAGGTGATGCTTATCGGGTAATGGTTAATCGGTACCTGGGGAACAGCCCCCCATCTGCAGTGGACTTCTCCAGCCATGCAGGGCTGCTGGCTCTGCTGGCCCCCTGAAGGATTGGAGCAGCTGCTGCCTACAGCTGATTTCTGGCTCCCACCCAGTGTCCCCGCTACGGTGCTGGGGGAAACCAGCTTTTAAGATGGTTATTTCCCTTCCCCCCCAGCACCAGTCCAGTGCTTAGACAAGATTTGCTCATGGTTGCAAAAACAGCTGTCTAAAGGTCATGCAGCAGGGCAGAGGCAAGCACACTAAGGAGTTTGCCATCTCAATGTGGTCTCCTCTGGTTTAAGGCATATGCCTGCAATTGGCCACTTGTGTCCCTAGCTTAGCAGTGCTCCTGGATTTCTTGCTGACTCTAAACTTCCACATGGCAGCACCTGCAAGTGATGCTTTCTGTCAGGACCTGAGGAGACTCTTTTCGATCCTGATCATTTCAAACCTGGCCTCGGTTGCACATTTCTTCCTTACCTCCCAGCTGGAGCACAGTATACCTCGGTGTGGTGTCATTAGCCCTTGGGGGATACTTCAACTAGAACAGAATGCTTCAACAGGTCTCCTTCATGGCATTAGCTAGCATAAGCACATAGCATCTCTCCTCTGCTCTCCACATAGTCTCGAGGGAGCCAATGCCAGCAAGTTGAAGAAGTTGGTCCTTACCTTCAAGGTGCTCAAAGAGTTGGGACCAGGGTATTGAAAAGCTTGCCTGACGGCCCAGCATGTCCAAGATGGCGTTGGACAATTCTGCTCCTCCAGCCCCATGGAACACTCTGCCGTAAGTCGGGACCTACCGAATTCACGGCTCATTTCACAGTCATGGGGTCTTTTAAATGGTAAATGATCCTGATTCCAGCTATGAAAATCTGAAATGTCACAGCGTTGTAAATGGAGGGGTCCTGGCCCAAAAAGGAGTGATGTGAAGGTTGTAAGTTTATTGGAGCCGGGCGAGGTGAGGGGGGGGGGGAGTGCATTGCTGTCCTCCTTTCTGCACTGCTGTTGGTGGCAGCGCTGTCTTCAGATCAGGGTAGCTGGGAATCCAGCTCTAAAAGTAGAGCTACCACCAGAAGAAGCACAGAAGTAAGGATGGTCTAGTATGGTCTTGCCACCCTTATTTCTGCACTGCTGCCTGCAGAGCTGAGACCTTAGTCTGCAGCTCTCCAGGTGCCCAGCAGTGAAAGCAGCAATACAGAAGGAAGGATGGCATAGGTGTGGTATCGCTTCCCTTACTTCTGCACTGCTGCTGACCGGGTGCTGCTTTCAGAGCTGGGCACCCAGCCAGCATTGCAACCATCACTCTCCAGTTACCCAGCTCTGAAGGCAGCGCAGAAGTAAGGGTGACTCTCCTAATACAACCTTGTGATCCTCCTGCAACCCCCTTTTGGGTCAGGATCCCAAACTTGAGAAATACGGGTCTCCCCTGTGCAATCTGTATAGCATAGGGGAAAAGCCCACAAAAGGCCAGATTTCTTGAGAGGACACCCAAGTTTCCCAGCTGGCAATGCATTTTGCATGGCCATGAATTTGGTAGGGCCCTAACCATAAGGGTCAAGCTGGTCTGTGCAGGAGAAGGGGCTTTCTCAGGGGCTGGTCTGAAAGTGTGGAACAAACTCCCCCAGGAACTAAGGTCCACTGCAGACCTCACCACCTTCCTCTCCAAGGGTATGTCTAGACTGCAGGGTTTTGGTTTTTTAAAAAAAAAAACTTCCCCTGCGTCTAGACTGCTGCTGCGTTCATTCGAAAGTAAATCTTTGAAAAAGGCGGTATTGCATTCAAACTGTGCTTTTTTGAAAGAGCGTCTACACTCCTTTGAAAAAGCGACTCGCTTTTTCAAAAAAATCTGCTTGTAGTCTAGACGCTCTCTTTTGAAAGAGGCTTGCAGTCTAGATGTAGCCCAACTGAACGGCCCACTTCCACTTCCAGTCTGTCATAAATATCTAGCAGCACATGCATTTTATAGACAAAACCAAATCAAAACATTGCACAGCCCACAATTTTTTTTCCTGGAGAGGGAATGGACAACATGTGACACATGTTAGTCACATTGCTTACTGCACAACTGGAAGGTGTTTGGATGCTGCAGGGAGCAAGATGGTATAAGAACTTATCGCTGCAGATGTTGACTCAAGTTACAGGTAACCCATGGAAGCAGAAACTTGTGGCGTGTTTTGCTTTATATACCATGAAGCCATATAAGCATTTCTTCAGATGTTAGGAATTTAGTCCAAGGACTAGATTGAGTCCAAGCACATATTTTCCAAGGCATATAGGTGGCTATAGATGGTTTCAAAAGCAGGCATTGAGGTCGCTCTTCTGTGAAAAATTCACTAAGGTTACACTGACACTGCTTGAGAGCAACTCTCCAGTCATGTGGACAGACCTGTGTTCGCTATAAACACCCGTGATATTGCAGCTCGGGTTGTAGCTCAGGGTTTCAAGACCACCTGACCACTCCCTAGCTGTAAGTTAGGGATGTTAAATTTCGATTCATTAACTAATCGAATAGCCGATGGTATTTCCATTGACTATTCGATTAATTGATAACAACGTCCGTGTTCCACCTTTGAAACGTAGAAGAGCCCCTGCTCTTGTGCATTTCAAAGTTGGCCACTGCACCCCTGCCCTCTCCCATGAAGCTGGAGCTGGGGGGGAACTGACTTTTAAGCCTGTTCCCTCCAGCACCTGCTGCTCTTTCCCCTCCCCCCCCCCCGCTACCTCTTTGTGTTAGAGGCAGTGTGGGGGGGGGGGTCGACTAGTCGATTAGTCATTTACATCCCTAGTGAGAGTCTGATCTTCCATGTCCTCACTTTAATTTCTCATGCAAGTCTGTGTACCTGGGCTGGGACCCGCTTCTGGCTGCCATGTAGACAAACTGTAGCTATCTGTTCTGTCAGTTTTTGAAAATATAGCCTTTAGTAGGATTTTATACCATCTCACATACTGGATGGATGCTCAGGTAACCATCATTGCTGTTGCACTTTGTTTTCCATTGGTGTTATAGTTCAGACCATTAGGTATTCCTTATTTTGTCATTGAGAGCCTTTATTTTAAAAGGAAAATAAACAAAAATGCAGAACTTGATTTTTATCTACAGGAGTAGTCTGATTTTTTTTTTCTTCTGTGCAGCTGCTGCTATTTCCCCATGGTCTGTTTGTATGACAATTACCTTAACAAATTCCTGCTATTAAAATGTTTCTTGAATTGTTTTAGTTTATAGGGAGATTTCAGAAGTGGGTCCAGTCAATTTCAGCTTTATTTTGTAAGTTTTAAATATTTCCATCTTGAGATTCCAGGTTTTACAGGAAATTTCCAGAAGCTCAAGATAGGAGAATTTGGAGATACCAGACTGCACCATAGAATTGGCTTCTTTTCCTCACTCAAGCATTTGAACCTAGTTTTTCTCTCAAGCTGTAGATGTACTAGGTGGTTTGGGGAAGCAAGTTTTGTATTGGTGTGATTTTTGATGTATCTATACCAGTAAACATCTTCAATGTAGTTGCAATGCATTCGTTTCGGGCTAGGATTAAGTTGCATTTGGTAAACCCTAACTTACATTGTGGTAGAATAACTAAAATAAGGTTTTGTAATGATGGCTACGTGAAGCTATAACTCCTAATGTAGACCCAGCCCCTAGAAATCGTGCTTACTGTGGTATGTCAGGGATATGTAGAGACATGGTAGAATTGGAAGGGATGTGAAATGCCCCATAGACACAAGGAGCCAAAGTATTATTATAAATTTACTTAAAGCCCATATGTAAATGGTGTGCCAGGTTCCAGTTTCACTTTTTTCCCCAGACAAAAGCAGGCAGACTTTTACTTTCACTTTTGTGCATTGATATTGATTTCTGTAATCTAATACCATGATGATGAGCACAATAGAAGCACTTTTTGTTTCTACATATCATCTAATCTATGGGAAAGAAAAATCCAAAAATACTCCAACTCTCCAATTCAAAGCATTGGTTCCTGGTTCTCAGTGGGCTTCTTGGTGTGTTATAGGTTATCAGTTCCTATGTACCATTTGTTACTGCATATCCTGTAAATATTTATAATCTAGGGCTTGGGAAAATGTGTTTACAAGCATCATGTGCAATTTGAAACTTTCTGAATCTGACTAAGAAGGGATCTAGCCAAGATTTTGTTTTTTGAGTTTGTGTTTGTTTGTACCAAGTTGCTATTTCCCATCAGCTTGTGCTACTAAGAACATAAGAACAGCCACACTAGGTCAAACCTAAGGTCCATCTAGAGCAGTATTCTTTCTTCCAACAGTGGGCAATGCCAGGTGCCCAAGGTAGAATGCACATATCAGGTAACCATTAAGTGATCCCTCCCCTGTCACCCATTTCCAGCTTCTGAAAAACAAAGGTTAGAGACACCATTCCTACCCATCATGGCAAATAGCCATTGATAGACCTAACCTCCATGAATTTAGCTAGTTCTTTTTTGAACCCTGTTAAATTCCTGGTCTTCACAGCCTCCTCTGGCAAGGAGTTCTACAGACTGACACCACTGTATGAAGAAAAACTTCCTTTTGTTTGTTCTAAGCCTGCTGCCTATTAATTTCATTTGGTGACTTCTAGTTCTTGTATTATAGGAGCAAGTAAATAACTTTTTCTTGTTTACTTTCTTCACACCAGTCATGATTTAATAGACTTCTATCATATTCCCGCTTCCACTTTGTCTCCTCTATTTTCTCCACTAAAACGTCCCAGTTTTATTAATCTCTTCTCACATGGCAGCCATTCCAAACTCCTAATAATTTTTGTTGCCCTTTTCTAAACTTTTTCCAATGCCGAGATATCTTTTCTTTTTTTTTTTTTTTTCAGATGAGCTGCCCACACCTGCACATAGTATTCAGGATGTAGCGTATCATAGATTTACATAGAGGCAGTAAGATATTCTCTGTTTTATTCTCTATCCCTTTTCTTAATGATTCCTAACATTGTTTGCTTTTTTGACTGCTGCTTCAGATTGAGTGCATGTTCTCTGTCTTGAGTGGTAACAGCTAATTTAGTCCCCATCATTTTACAGTAAAACTCCAATAGTCCAGCATCCAATTGTACAGCACTCCTGATAGTCCGGCATCAAAATGGCAAGAGCCTAGTGAGTGAGCTTTGGCAAAAAACAAGTCACAAGACAGCAGTGGCAGCAGCTGAACTGAGCGAAACAGGATGGGACCGAGTCAGTCTGCCACTGGCATTGTGAGACTCTGGACAGTGCATGTGCTACAATAAAAAGGGTTAAAAACACTTTATATACAGTATAAATATATTTATATACTGTGTGTGTGTGTGTGTGTGTGTGTGTGTGTGTATATATATATATATATATCTATATATATAAAAAAATATATATAAAATACCAGTTTATAGTACCTCCTGATAGTCTGGCATATTTGATAATCCGGCACCACCTAGGTCCCAAAGGTTCTGGATTATCGGAAGTCTATTGTATATGTATAGTTGGGATTATGTTTCTAGAAGGTGACGTGATAGCAGAATAATGGCAAATAATATATAGGTAAAATCTAATCCCACCGGTGACGGAAATCCAATGAAAAGACTCTGACTTGTGGATTTTGGGTTGTGGTCATACTAAATTCCAACCTTTTTTTAAAGCTGCCATTCCTCAAGTAAGAAGTGTTCCGCTGAATTAATTTTGAGACCATTCCAGGGCAGCCAGGGCCATTCATAGGACATGGAACACTTTTTCCATCACTCATTAATTGCAGTTATTTCCTTTGTGTTGCTCCACGCTTGGCAGTAGAGTAGACTGTTCATCAGCATTACGCTGAGTAGGGGCATCCCAGGCCACGGTCCCTGAGCAACCTTGTGCACAGGAGAAACGCTTGGGTGTCTACCTCCTTTGGGGCAATGTCCTCGCAGGAGAAATCATCCCTGCACTTCTCTGAGCTCAGATCTGCCCGTACTGTATTACTAATTAGGTCTGTGGAAAAATTGGGGTTTTTATTTTGAGGTGCTAGTGAATAATTCTAATGGGATCTAGATGCATCATGACAAAGCTCCTATGAAAACTCAGTGGGTCCTGTACTTCCTAGTGGATTTTGCCCACCTCAGAGGCTCACAGCAGCCCACAATTTTAGGCACCTTGCCCAGGGCTTTAGTTTGCTGTTTCTTTCTTCATCATTGGCCAGTGCATTGTAACATGGAGAATAAACTCCACAGTCCTTTGCCCTGAGTGAAAATGGGGAGATGGGTATTGGGGAGGGGGAGAACCTGGGCCTACCCTCTACTCCAGGTTTTAGCCCAGGGCCACATAATAGTAGCTGCCTGTGTGACTCCATGACACCTGCTATAAGACAGCTCCAAGACCCCTGGACTACTTCCCCACACCTTCTCCAGCACCTACCTTCTCTCCGGTTGGTCCTGCTAATGGTCAGTTGTCTCCTTTCCTCCTACTCCCAGCAGTGCCCTGCTCTATCCTCTCAGCTACACACATGCCCCAATTGTCGGCAAAGCTGCTTTTATAGCTTGTCTGAACTGGTTTTCTTAATTACCCCCAGATGTCCTAATTAGCCTAGGCTGGCCTGACTCTGCAGGCCTGGTCAATTAGCACCAGGTGTTCCACTGCCCGGATTGCTTCTGCTGGTTCTTAACCAGCCCCTCCCAGTTACTCAGGGAACAGAGATCTCCTCAGTCTGAGGTTTATACATCTCCCCTCCACTACTTTTTTATAACCTTCTGTTCTGACTCTGTGACAGCATGTGTCAACAGGGCAATGCACATGCACCTCTGTTTCTATCTAGGGATATGAATGACTAGTCAACACGCCAGTCGACTAGTCGCTTCCCCCCCATCTCTCCGCTTGCTACCCCTATCAGAAAAAGGCAGCAAGTTGGGAGGGGGGGAAGAAGAGGGGTGTTTCAAAGTGGCAGTCCCACGTGGAGCCCGAGGTCATCTGGGGACCCAGCTTCCCTCAGGCTCCATGCAGTGCTGCTGCTTTAAAACACTTACTATACTTCAAAGGTGGAGGCACTCTTATCGACTGATTGAAAAGTCGATGCAAATTATATTGACTATTCGATTAGCCAATTAATCTAAATTTAACATCCCTTTTTTCTATCCTAACCCAAACTTTGCTCAGCTGAGGACTGCACCATGGCTTACTGGGATAGAAAGTTCTAGCTTTCACTTGCAGCTGCAACCCCCAGCACTGTTAATGTGAAGATGCACCTCACAAAGACTAGTTTTCCCAATGTGCAATATTCCACAATCCACTTTTTAGCTTGCTCTATGGAGCCCATTTAGAAGACTATAGATCATTGTCTGAAATGATCCTCTGCAATGACAGACGATGTGAAAGTACACCCATGGCATTGAGGACAAGGGCAGAAAACTATGTTTAATTTTTTTAAAATACCATTCTACTGGGTGTCCATCATATGAGAATGTATTTAGTAAAAACTGCAAGTTGTGGTTATATGTATTTAATTGTAGCTCTGTATTTCAGTCCCCGGGTGGGTAGTGTTTGCTTTCTTGCAGCATTCAACCATACTAGTTAAACCATACTTGCAGCATTCAACCATAGTCATCATTGATGAGTTATTCCACTTTCTCATCAATTGCAAGAAAATCAAATTCCTCCTGTTTTCCTCAGAAGATGATGGAATAAATGGAAAACTCTCATTTGCTTCCTCTGCAGCTTTGCGAAGGAAGTTGTTCAAAGGAATTGCTTTCCTTTAAGAAATCTCCATTAAAGGTTGTTCATGCCATTTAGACAAAAGCTGATTGCTTGGAAACCCCAAAGCTGCCTCGTACATTCTCACAAGCTTTCAGCAGAATTTCATGATAAAGAACAGAGTAAAATGAGACACATGGTAAGAGAAACACATGAAGAGACATCACCTTTCAGAGGCATGGCTTATTTACAAGCATGTGCTTTTATACTTTTGCAGTCTGCTGTGGAATAGAGATGGAAAGTTGTACCCATAAATACCAGGATATCTCTTGTACCAAGTCCAAACCAAATTGTTTGACAGGATTCATTTCTTTACACAGATTTAATTAACTCTTCATGCACACACAAAAAACAACAAATGTTCTGGTAGCACTTTATAGACTAACGAAACATGTAGATGGTATCATGAGCTTTCGTGGGCAGAGCCCACTTCTTCAGATGACCAGAATTATTAGTTGGGGATATGAAAACTCCCTTCCCTTTTCCTATTTATTTCGAGTTTTCATATCCCCAACTAATAATTCTGGTCATCTGAAGAAGTGGGCTGTGCCCACGAAAGCTCATACCATCTACATGTTTCGTTAGTCTATAAAGTGCTACCAGACCATTTGTTTTTTTTCTGTAAGGGTATGTCTACATTGCCACCCTAGTTCGAACTAGGGTGGCTAATGTAGGCATTCAAAGTTGCAAATGAAGCCTGGGATTTAAATATCCCGGGCTTCATTTGCATCTTGCTGGGCGCCGCCATTTTTAAATCCCCGTTAGTGCGGACTCCGTACCCGCGGCTACACGCGGCACGGAGTAGGTAGTTCGAATTAGGCTCTCTAATTCGAACTACCGTTACTCCTTGTGGAACCCTAACAGACTAACTTGGCTACCCCCTGAAGTTTCTTCACACACAGTTTATTATCTGCTAATGTGACATTTGAAGCTATAGTCAACTTGTTGGCTTTGACATGTGAACGAAAAAAAATCAAAATGGAGACTTGATGGTAATAGTATTTTTCATGGCCCTCGTCTGCCCCGACTTGGTTTGAGCAAGCAAACTTAACCTCTTTGAATCACAGTTTATACATTTGAAAACTGTATAATGAGACTACCTTCTGGGGGAGTGCTCTGAGAATGCATTAATGCTGCTTTGTTGTCTTTAGAGTGACAAATTCTGCATATGTACTGTTTTTAATAATATTTCATATTGTGATGGGAACTTAGAGGCAGGGAAGAAATTTGTGATCTGCACCAGAGCATTCAATGTGCATGTGTGTAGTATGTAAATCAAGGGTGGGGAATCTGGGGCCGGATGCGACCCCTGGATTGCCTGGGTCTGACCCCCAAGGCTTAGGGCCTCCCCCAACATTGGGGAGCCCATGCTGACACTCCAGCCCCCGGCCCCTGCCTGACTTTTTCTGTGGGTCAGCAGTCCCAACCCAAAAAAAGGTTTCCCCACCTCTAATGTAAATACTCCAAGCATTAAATGTTTGCCATTCAAATATATAGTAAGGTGCAGAAGAGAGTGGGCATGCTACTGAAAAACTCTACAGTGTGCTCTGATTTGACAAAGCCCTATCATACAGCAATAGGGACTTTTCTCCCTAGAATCTGCTGTTGAGAGATGAGCACCCTTTGATCAGAGAATTCTGATTAGCAAGCATAGTGGTGAAGAACAAGTTAGCCATCTGGCCCATCCTGTTCTCAGAGCTGTAAGTTAAGAGGAGAGCTCATGAGAAGTTGGGGGTATTGTTTTCTGTTTGTTTGGCCTTGTTACCTGTTGGTAAGCCAGTGGAGGTTCACCCCTCTACCTTCCATCACCAGGGGTTTTTGAATACATATTTCTTGCATGTTTTGTCAACTGGCACACATCAAAGCAGCTGTCCCCAGAAAAACAAGAGAGATAGCAAATAACAATTGTTTCAAATTAGGTTCTGATTGGATACAGATGTTGCCTGTGTGCTCTAGAATTTCTTTTGAAATGGCAGATGGTTTCTTAGTTTTGGGGCATAGAGGGTTTTTTCCATATCATTTTCTCTGCCATGCCACTTGCATGACACATTAAATTAGAGTTGGATGTAAATGGGAAAGTAACACCCTATGTAGACCTGTCTAATCTATGACAACACTGCTTCCATGGTGGCATTGTTGGAGCAAATTCTCAAGGTGACACATTGCTTAGACACGCGAATCTCCATGCTTTGCCTTCAAATCTAGCAGAGCCTTTTGGAGCCAGTGCTCTGAAGTATTTCAGGATGTAAAGGGTCTTTCAGACCTTCCCTGAAATAGAAAAAATGATTAAATGTAGGTAGCCAAGATTATATTATGACTTTATATGGAGTTGACACGTACTGTCCTGTTCAAAATGCCGATAATTTCCCTTGCTTGTTCAACTCAGTAAACTGCAAAATCTGTCTTCTCCCACTAGTCCTTACACTCTTACTATTCTTTAATGGGACTGGAGAGAATCTCTGCGGATCAGTGGGAAATCAATCGAAGGCCTGTCTTTAGAAGATGTGCTGTGCAGTGTGTGTGTCCTTTAGAACCGAGAGAATGGCACGCAACTCTCCGGAGGAAATCCCATTTTTGGTGCTCTTCTTTTTCAAGGCACTTGGGGTGATTCTCCTCTGCCTCCCACTCCCCAGGCATTGAGTGTCACCCACTCCCATTGAAGTCAATAGGAGCTCTAGGTTCTCAAACCATGAGAAATTAAGATCTCTCTTAATTATGTTTAGCCCTATTGGGTGGTTTTTTTTAATTCTTTGTCTGCAGGATTGTAGCCTGGTTGGTCCCAGGATCTTAGCGAAACAAGGCAATATCCTGCATTGAACCAGCATCCGTTGGTGAGAGAGGCAAACTTTTGAGTTTATACAGAGCTGCTCTTCAGGTCAGGTCATAGGCACTAGAGCTGCCCCGCTCCCCCCTTTGCCCTCTAGCTTGAAGCTATTTCCATTATATATAGGATTTACAGTTTGGTTCCATGGTTCACAGCACTCCCTCTATACAAATTGTTCTAGCACTTTGGGGCATGGTGTTTTTATGACATTTTTGACCCCAGAGCTAATGAGCAAGAAGTAAAATGAGTGAGACTGTTCATTTCATACCCCTGTCATCTTGCTGAGCGCAGAAGTTGGACTCCTTTTGTCAGATGGCTTGGTTTGGTGGTTTCTTCAGATGTCTCTCTGGTCCGTAAATACAGTGTACGGAATTCAGTCTCTTCCCATCTACAGAATTTAAGAGGATTGCGCAAACATGATGAATACACTGGGAGGGGCACGTGTCTATCCCTCAATCAGAGATGTGATTTTTATAGTCTTCAGCAACACACTAATGAACATTTTTTAAAGCACTTTTAAAACTAAGGTCCTGTACACTCAGTAAATTCAGAAACTGATAATCTATACAGTAGACTTCCGATAATCTGGCACCTCTGGGACCCAGGGGGAGCCGGATTAATGGATATGCCAGAGTATCAGGAGGTACTCGGGCGGGGGAGCTGTGACGGGTCTGCCAGGACCCTCACTGGATGCTGGACAATTGGAGTTTTACTGTACCTGGTGTTCGCAAATGCCTGTTAAATGGTTTCATTATTACTTGAAGAGTTCTTCCACTGTTTCAATGTCTGCTAATAGATCTGGCAGGCATTTTCACTTTTAAATTAACTATCTCCTCTCCAGAGGAAACAGAGCCACAGATTGGGATAGGAAGAGGCAAGTGGGTGGACGTTAAGACCCAATGGTGCCCCAAATAGTTTGGTGCCCTACACAGCTGCATATTCTGTGTATGGGTAAGGACCACCCTGCACGCCCTTCCTTGTATCACTGTGGAGATCTATCTTCAGCCCCCCCTGCCCACGCTGATCACAGCTGTGTCGTTGTGGCAGAATGGAATACGTTTCTGATGGTAGTAAGCTTTCATTCCCTGGGAATTTTGGGAAATGTGAGTGGGGAAAATGGTCAGACAATGTTTAAGTACTCTTCCTCTTTATTCAGCACAGCACACACCACAAGCTTCATGCTTTGTTTCATTTCATTCCCACTAGAAAACCTGGCTATCCAGAAAAACTTAAATTGGTTGTGGAAAAACCCAGTGAAGTTGATGTTCCGTCCCATGTTATCTGGTACTTAAAGCTGATTGGAAAATGGAATTTCCATGCTGTGGGAAAGGCTGGTATTTCTTTGTTTTTGTTCCGAGTTAGGATGAAAAGTTTAAAAGAGTGAAACCTGGCCTACAGTGAAAAGTGACAGTTTGATCTGGAATTGTTGAAAAGAAAAACTTTTCATTTTCAGTTGAGAATGAACCATTTCAAGATTTGAACTTGGCATTGATTTGAAGTGAACTTTTTCTACTGAATTGCTGATTCAACATAAAATGACAAAATGTCAATTCACAGCTACAAGTTTGGTTTCAAATCGGTATTTCAGTGTTGCTTTAGAACATGAAAAGACTTTGTCAAAAATTACCTTTTTGGTTTTGAAAAAAAAAAATTCTCATGCGGGGGCAGGGGTGGGAGAGGGATTCCCATCAGAAAATTTCGACCATCAAGCTGAGCGGTAATCGTGAAACCTTGCTAAAGACATTGAGGTACAACTCAACTCCACAGTTATGATGGATAAGCATATCACATGAACAGTCAGCATCATGATAAAAGGCTGACTGGAGGGGCAAAAATTACTATCGTAATAATTCAACACAGGCAGAATTCAGAAGGGCATGGAATCAAATCAGGAGGCTCTAGCAGGCCTGTGCGTAAGACCCAGTCAATATATACAAACCAATAAGTGTATTACAGTGTATGATATGGTTTTGGTATGAAATGCCCTGTTAGTTTCAGTGATATTTGGCGAACATGGAGAAACCACTGCACATGGAGAAACCACTCCACTCTGGAGATTATCCCAGATATGGAATGTTTGGGAATTTTGCAGATTGCCTGCATTTTTCAAACTCTCATTTTTCTATAGGAGAGAATTCTCCCAAGCAAGCATTAAAACCGTGAGATGAACAAATAGCTTCTTTGCAGCAAGCAGTGTAAGCCTCCTGCTGTTAGAACTTCTGATTCTAGCAGTCACTTGCATGCTTTGTGCATAGGCATCATTCATCCATCCAAAATGCTGCTATTTTGAGCCAGCAGCAGACACATGGGTGTTTGACAAAAACGAAGGAAGCAATTAATATGAATACCTAGCACTAAAAGAGGACTTGTCATTTTCAAAGTGGTTTGCTAACTCATTCCCTCAAACATTCCAAAGAGGTGGGTGGAGAAATAATGAACACGAAAACGGCCATACTGGGCCAGACCAACGGTCCATCCAGCCCAGTATCCCGTCTGCTGACAGTGGCCAATACCAGATGCCCCAGAGGGAGAGAACATAACAGGTAATCCTCACATGATCCCTCCCCTGTCACCCACCTCCAGAGAAACAGAGGCTTGGGATGCCATTCCTACCCATCCTGGCTAATAGCCATTGATGGAGTTAACCTCCGTGAATCTATCTAGCATTTTTTTTAACCCTGTTAAAGTCCTAGCCTTCACCATATCCTCTGGCAAGGAGTTCCACAGGTTGACTGTGCGCTGAGTGAAGAAAAACTTCCTTGATTTTATAGACTTCTATCATATCCCCTCTTAGTCTCCTCTTTTCTAAGTTGAAAAGTCCCAGTCTTTTTAATCTTCACATAGCAGCCATTCCAGACCCCTAATGATTTTTGTTGCCCTTTTCTGAACCTTTTATAATGCCAATATATCTTTTTTGAGACGAGGCGACCACATCTGTATGCAGTATTCAAGATGTGGGCATACCATGGTTTTATATAGAGGCAATAAGATATTCTCTGTCTTATTTTCTCTCCATTTTTTAATGATTCCTAACATTCTCTTTGCTTTTTTGACTGACGCTGCACACTGAGTGGATGTTTTCAGAGAACTATCCACAGTGACTCCAAAGATCTCTCTTTTGAGTAGTTGTAGCTAAATTAGTCCCCATCATATTGTATGTATAGCTGGGATTATTTTTTCCAATGTGCATTACTTTACATTTATCAACATTAAATTTCATTTGCCATTTTGTTGCCCAGTCACTTAGTTTGGTGAGATCTTTTTGAAGCTCTTCATAGTCTGCTTTGTTCTTAAATGATGAGAGTGACACTGTCTGGCCTGTGTCCTGCTCAGGAAGCCATAGGAAGAGTCTGTCTCTGAGACATGGTTAAAATTTAAGATTTCCCACTTCCTACTCCTGTAGTCAAGTCAGGGGACCAGGCAAGAATCTGAAACCAAACAAGGCCTTTAAGTAGGAAATGTGGGGTTAGATTTAACAGAGGAAATTGCATGCATATCGGAAGGCAGGATTCATGCAGTTTTTTGTCTCCCAAACACGTTTTGAAAGGCAAACTAATCCCAGGGCTAAGGGTTATTATAACTAATGAATTAATATTTGTAGGGTTTTTGAAGATGAAAAGTGCTATAAACACACTCTGGCCTGCAGTGGACACCTGTAGAGTAAGAAGCCAGTAACTATTAATCTGCTTACATTCCTCTTGTAGTTTCAACTGGATAAGTAAACCTTGCAAGGTCTCCTACAGAACTGGAAACCAGGAGTTCTAATTTTGGCTCTTGTAATAACTGTCTGACATCTCTACAGGTTCATCCATCACTGATTATATTAAATAGTTACGGGTAAGTGGCAAAGGCTTAAATTTAGGTTTCAGATTAGCACCCAAAATTTTACATTTGCATTTTTCTGAACTGTTCAGTCCATTGGAGTCGGCAAAACTGGCCTGGAAAACTAATACAAATAGGCTTTTTACATGATTTTCCTTGTACTTCTGCAGCCATTCTGTGTTATTTAATCAGCTTTGTTTCCGGTGCCAAACAGAGGAATTGAAATAATCCATGTACCTAACTTTCAAATATGCAAAGGTTCAGGTGAAGAGCTGCGAGTCTAAGTCCTAGTTGAAGGTGCTTTTGTGACTTAAATTTGAACTAGTTCCTCTCCCCCCAAGTACTAACATTGAACCATTAAGTTTAACAATAAACTAAATGTGAGTGAAAACCATAGAGGCTCTTTTATCAGGGAATTTCCATTCTCTTTGGACATGCTAGAGGCACAGGGGCTTTGATGTTTTGGTGTGGGTTTTTTTTTATCACTTGGTTCCGTCCCGGAAAGGAGAGGGCATTTATAGAGAAGAAATCAGAGTTGCTTAGGCAGGTTGAATCTCTTTAGTCCAGCACTCTGATCCGGCAGCATCTGTGGTCTGGCATGATTTTAGCGAGCCGGATGTCCTCTTATCATGGGTGTGGCCAAGTGTCCCGCGGTCCCATAATACTTTACAGCCATCAATCCTGGCTCTCCATGTTCTGTGCTGTTGTTTAGCTCTAATTTACCCCTCAATATCTTTTAAGAGCCCAGTAAGCAGTAGACATGTTGGTAATGCTGCTAGACAATATTGACCTCCTGTGGTCCAACAGATTTCTTTGGTTTGGCACCCTTAAGTCCTGAGGGTGCTGGACTAGGGAGGTACAACCTGTACTTGAATTGAGTGTATGTATATGCCTGAGCGCAGTGAGTTAGCAGCTGTTTTTGAAGTTCTCTGAGAGAAATTGAGAAACTGCAGTGACATTACAGCCTCTCACTCTTGGTATGTCCCTTTGCCTCCATGGGAGACATAGGAGGGGGTGGGAAGATTCAAGTAAAGAAAAGACACACCAAATCAACAGCTATCACGTCAGATTTTCTTTTCTCTGGGTAGTGTTCAGAGCAGAGAATCCACCTATAGGACCGGAGCAGGACAAGGGGGAATAGGCTGCACCAGATATTGTGTTGCATTTGATGATTTGTTTATTATCAAAGTACACGTAGGCACCATATGCAGTGTTTAACATAACAAAGAATATCTTTCTGTATGGGCTGGGAAATGTCTCCAGTTGTAAGGGAAAGACTGGGGAAAAAACTTTAACTGGTGCTAAGTGGAACTGTTACTTCCCACCCTTCTGGCAAGCGGTCTTGAATTGGATTTGAAAGATGAAAGCCAAGTGGAGATAACTGATGGGCAGGTTATATAATTAGTATTGTGGTCTAAGTTACAATTTTTCCTGACAAGGTTGACTGAGTGAACTTAAAATCATGTGGTGGTAAAATGTGACCTATTATGTAGATGTTAACTGTTAATGAGGTGCTTCCTGAATGGTGAAAGGCAAGAGAAAGGGACTTAGTGAAGCAGAAATCTTTTCCTTTATGTGCTTCATACAAAGAACTTTTCTTTGAAAGTATTTCAGTGGCTATGAGCTAAATTTGTGCCTAGTTTTCTTTTGTTCGTGTTTCCATGAGATTCCTTTAAGTGACATCTCTGCCTTTCTACTATACGTAATGAGTTCAAGTCTCATTACTGGTACTTTTATGTAAAATTAAAATCTCATACTCCTAAATAGTCTCTTAAGGATTCTGTTAGTCTTTCCATCTGATGGCAGTCTACCCATTGTGTCTAAAAGTAATTTCCTTTGCCATTTTTGCTTGCTTTGATTCAGCCACTGGCATATTTACAATGGAAAAAAATGTAAAATTTAAATCCCCTAATTTGGAATATGTGCGATCTTTCCCTAAACTGCTTCCCAAATGGCTTCTTCCAGCTGTCCTTATGTTGATAATAGTGCTCCTCCAGTCAGACCACAGAAATCACCAGGAGACTCATATGACCAACGAGAGCTCAGTAACACACACGAAGTTTTGAAAGACTGGGTAATGGTACAGGTCCTGATCTTGCAAATGCTCATTTGTTTATTAACTCATCAAGTTAATAAACAAATGAGCATGGACGGAATGCTGTGCTCTGTTACAGAAAGGGTCTTCTGCCCATGGAGAACCAATGCGGAGGGAAGGAGGAGGGAGAGGAAGGCTTTGGTTCAAAAACAAACATCACAACAATCCATAATTTTTTAAAGGAGGATTTTTTCCCCTACTCTCAGACATTCCACAAGCCAGAAAGAGGCTACATTGGTCAAGTAAATTATTCTCTTCAAATTAATTGCTCTGCTTTACTCTGAAAGAATTCAGTTCTTTGACTACGGGAGACTAAATTCTAGTACAGGATGCCACAACCGCAAATAACCTGTTCCTACATGTATATAATGTCAAATTAAAATTAGTTCAACCCCCTTGTGTGACGAATTACAATCCACCCTCAGTCTAAGCACAGCAAGTGATTGATTCTGTTAGAAACTGTATTTACAGTTGAATAATTAAAAGATAGAGTGGCCATCTCTTGTCAGTCTGATCACTTACATTCTTGTTGACATTTCATTGATGTAAACAGCAGGGCAACCATCTGGGAGCTCATAGAAAACTATCTGTTGTCCTACCAGATGCAAGGTAATGATTTTAGCACGCTATCAGCTCTGTCAGATTTGTCAACTGTTCTTTGTTGACCCTGGTTTTTGTAATTGGTTAATCAAGAAATCAATTACCAAGCAAAACAAATACTTCAATTTGGAAAGGATTAGACATGATGATAAAGTTTGGGATGTGTCACAAAACTGAAAACAGCTGTCATACCTCAACCTGTGCTGATAAACCAGCACTTCTTAATCACTGCAGCCCATGCAGCAGCAAAAAGCATTTGTAGTGTTCAATGACTTTGCTGGGCGCTGCGCAAGTATCTTTTACAAATGAAAGTGTTTTTAAAGTGCTCAGTAAACTGTTAGCTTTAAGGGTCATGCTACCTGATACAACTCAGGTTTAAAAAAATGTTCAGAAAGCAAAACTCAAATGAAGTTCGATCTTTCCCTCCATGCAGCATGTTTAACCATTTCTGCTTTTTTTTTCCTTCAACTTAATAATGAACAAATTCATTTTTTCCAGGTAGATTAATTTCCATTTCCATCTGCTCTTCCTAGTTGGGGCTGCCCTTGGGTGGTGCTTTCCACCTCAGTTATAAATTGGATCAAAAGATTAAGAGAATTATGTTCTATAATATGTCCCCTCTAAAACAGGCTGAAGAGTGATGTGATTTATAGAGCATGTGTAAACCTTGTGTGACGGGAATTCATAGGTAGTCCTTTGTGGTGACTTGTAGTCAGTGGATTCATACTGCTAAGCCTTCCTGTCAGCTTGATTTGTAATGTGTACTGAACTCTAGGTAGAAATTACTTTCCAATCTGATTTTTTTTTCTTAACATTTACCCAAAGGTGCACATGTTAAAGAGATTCTGTATCCGATTGGACGGTGTAGGCATGTATGTGTCTTTTCCTACGGCAGAGAATAGGGTTGCCAGGTGTCCGGTATTGACCCGGACAGTCCGGTATTTTTGCCTCCTGTATGGTTAAAAAAAAATCAAAATATACCGGACACCTAAAATGTCCGGTATTTTTAAATTTTTTCCCGGCCAGGAGGCGAAAATCCTGGTGCTTACCTACTTCCGCAGGGGAGCTGTCCGGCTCGGAGCAGGGAGACAAGATGGCGGACGGCCGTCAGCAGCCTGTTGGTGCTGAAAAGCCTCAAAAGAGATTTTTAAAAAGGCCACGCTGTGTATTTATTTATTTGGTTTTTTTGCTTAACAACACTCCAGGTCCTTTTTTTTTTCTCAACAACTTTGGTCTCGCCCTTTTTTTTCCTCAACAGAATTTTTTCCCCCATGATTTTTTTGGAGGGGGGACAGGGCATTCAGTATTTTTGGTTAAACCATCTGGCAACCCTAGCAGAGAACTTCACACAGTCTGTTTACCAAAACCAAAAACAGACCAACAAAAGGCTCACCAACACCATGATGGAAAAAATGGTTCCATATTTGCAGTTAAATAACAGGTAGGTTCCTTCTCCTCAGCTAATAACTTCCTGGGGCCTTTTGGTTTCCCAGAAATTACTGTACAGATTTAGGCTTGGTTTTGTTTTCGAGGTGTTTATGGCCTGGATACAGAACAGACCCTAGATTATGTGCATTAACTGGTACTGGCACTAATGCAGGCCTGCTGAGGGGGAGGAGGAGGCCAAGCAGGCACCTGCCGCAGGGCCCAGCAATTGAAAAGGGCCCCTTAAATCACCGCTGGAGCCCCAGGAGTCACACTCAAGGCAGCTGTAAAGTCTGGCTGAGGGAGAGGAGAGAGGCTGCCTGAAACCCAGCCCTTCCACCTGAGGCCCTGCCTCTTCTGGGCCCCTTGTCCAGAGGCCCAGCAATTCTGTCTCCCCCTTGCACTAATGTGTGGAGAAGATGTGGTGATGGACAATAGTGAGTGCTCAATTGTGTGTGTATGTGTCCATATATATATGGACCGGGGAGGAGGACCACCACTGGGACAAGTGGTGCTCAGTCCTTGGTTTCTGACCTCTATACTGGCCTCTACTCTCAGCAGCTGAAATGCAACAGCCTATGCTTCGGTATACAGGTTGAACCTCTCTAATCCAGTAGCCTTTGGACCTGACCAGAGAATTTGCCAGACCATGGCAGGTCAGTGTTCTCTAGCAGCATTACTAACACTGCCACTGCTTACTGGACTCTTAGAAGACATGTAGGGGTAATGTAGAGCTAAATAACAGCACAGAACACAGAGCCAGGACTGGTAGCTGTAAACAAACTATATGGAACTGAAGGAAACTTGGCCACATCCACGATAAGTGGACATCTGGCTAACTAAAATCATGCTGGATCATGGATGTTGCCGGACCATGGAGGTTGCCAGACTAGAGAGGTTCAACCTCTACTATCAACAGACAAATCTGGTTTTGGAGCTGGCATTTTCCTAGCACACATGGGCAAGATTGTGAAGAAATCATGTGCTTTCCTGTTTCAAATCTAAAAAATAAAATGCAAAACCCATGTCGCAGTTTTTCAATCTTGCACAACAAGTCCCAGTCCTGCAACGTTCCTGGGTCAGAATACCGCTCTAAGGCACTCTCTCATGTTGCTCAGTGAGTGATGCCACCAGTCCTATTTTACAGAAGGAAAAGGGATATCCGCCACAAATGCTGAGAGTTCAGCTGTGTAAGGATGACTAATGTATATTATTTACTCCCCATCTGTCCTGGGGAAATACTGCTCTGTGCATTTTCATCACTCTGATTTGAAGGTTACTTGTCTCTTTGTTGTTGTTGCTGCTGCTGTAAACTGGTGCAATTTTAACCCCCTCCCCCACTTCCTTGTTTAGATTTTCAGGTCAAATGTTAATGAGAGAGATAGTAGTGTATCCCTCCTTTTAAAAAAAATTCTTCTAGAAAACATAAGGGCCTTGTTTTCAAGCCTTGTTTTTGGAAGTGCTGAGTGGTGGCACTGGAATTATTTTAGGGTGCTGAGCTGTGCCCCCTCTTATACCTGTTTGACTCATGGCCTCGGGGGAGGGGAGGGGGTCATGTGTAGGGTTGCCAGGTCTCCTGGACTGGACTCCATTTGTGGTAAGGGCAACCTGTCTGGGGGAGTTGGCAACCCTAGCCACAGGTGAAGTGGCTGTGAAACCCCGAGCTGGCTGAAGTGGCTGTGAAACCCCGAGCTGGCAGTGGGACCCCAAGTGGCAACGGAGTCCACAAAGCCAGTGGTCTTGACCTGGGGGACAAGGGGCTGCAGAGCCCATGGGGATGCTAGGCAGTCAGCCCCCAGAGATAGCGAGGCCAGTAGGACCTGGAGAGAGGGGCTGCACAGAGGCCAAGACCCAAGACTAGGGGGTCAGCAGTGGGGCTAGTCCTATGGGTAGCCCTATGCATGGGGAAACCAATATATGGAGACATACCTATCTCCTAGAGCTGGAAGGACCTTGAGAGGTTATTGAGTCCAGTCCCCTGTCCTCACAGCAGGACCAAGTACCATTCCTGACAGATTTGCCCCGATCCTTAAATGGCCCCCGAACTCGCAACCCTGGGTTTAGCAGGCCAATGCTCAAACCACTGAGCTACCCTTCCCTCCCCGGGTGTTGCAGCACCCGTAATTCCTGTGCCGATGGTGCTGAGCACCCATATGAAGTGAATGGCAGCTGTGGATATTCAGACCTTCTGAAAACCAGGCCCGGAGTGTCTACAAAACACTTCCTTAGGGATCTCTGTAGCCAAAGCACCAGAATCTTGGTAGAGCTTCCTCCAATGTTCCACTCAAACCACAAATGCTCTTAAGCCCAGCTCTGGTTAAAGTCTGGTACATCCGTGAACAGTCCGACTGTGAACTGTGGTGTTAGCCTCACCTCAGAATGGACGGACATTTTTCCAAGCTGGGTGCTGTGTCTTTGAGTCCTGCATCTTCAATTCGGCACTGTGCTTGATTCAGTTCATGTCCGCTGTTAATCAGAATTGTGTTGTTTCAACTCTCTCGTGACATGTAGGAAAGCCATGGTAGTGCAGAAACATGCTTGAGCTGTTGCTGCTTGAGTGTACGTGTGTGGCAATATGATATCTAAGTGTTAGAAAGGAAAATTAGGATTTATCACACATTTCAATTATTAATCACATACCTAGGGAGTTTTCAGTTAGTCGGCTTTTGGCCTTCATTTATAGTAGCAGAATTCGCTTTGCCTTCTGGCTTCTGAGCCATTCGGTTACACTTGTCTACACATCCATGTGGGTTAGAATCCCCGTCTTCCTCCACCCCACTCCCCCAGTGGGAGTTGTACTTTCTCACGTAATCCTATGGCTCCGGAAGCCAAAGCTTGAGGAAGAGAGACTCAATTAAATTGCCAGAGCAGACAAGATTGTAATAACATCTTCCGTTCTGCCTAGCAGAACTGGCTGGGGCAGAGTGTGTCACATCTTTGTTACTCACCTCTCACTCTGATTTTTTTTTATAGGGGATAGGACAAGACTTTGGTTTGCTCACCTGGCACTGGTAGTGATTCTCCTCCAGGTACATAAAAACAAACCTAGGTTGCAGTGTAACTTCAGAAACGCTGAGCAAGTGGGACGGCTATTGAGAGCTCTGAGCACTTGATTTCTCTGGGCTGTATGGTAGGTGTATAGAATATTCTTGATATGGCAGGGTCAGACACCACCTCTTTCTTCCTTAGGGCTCACTAATGTGTCTTGCCCTGCCTATTCAGAATTGTTGAGGGCAGCTGGTATATGTGTTTTTAATTGACACCTGGCATAATGTGTTTGTACACTTGTTAAGCTGGCGCTCATGTTGATGGGGTTTTCATTTGCAATGCTATAATTTTTGTCACGAGGGTAGACATTTAAAGACTCATCTCAAGTTGATTTTTGGGAGGGTTTTTTTTTCTAGTGTGGCCCCCTCTCCACCTCTTCCCCCCCCCCCCCCCCCGTCACTGCTCTTGTCTGAATCTCTGCAAGAAGAGCACCAGGCAACTGAGCTTCCTTCTTCAAAAATGGAGCCAGCTGCTAGACCCACTCATTGTGTTGCCAGGATGTCAGCTGGCCTGCTGCTGCAAGCAATTGCTTTTTTTCTCCTCTGCAATGCCTGCTGGGGTTGCCAATTCAGCCCTAAGGCAAGAGCCAGGGTGGGAAGGAGAGGTTGTCCTTTATCCCGTTCCTTTTTTGAAAACCCGATTGTTGCATTTCGGTGAGTGGATGAAAAGTATTTTTATCTGCTCTAACCTAACTTATGGGTTTCCTATATGACCCATCACTTTCACATCCAGGCACTTCCCAGAAAACTGTGTAGTGTGCTCAGTCTCCCCTCCCTGCCTGAGGAGGCTCTGCTTGGGGAATATTTTTTTTCCCCAGCGCTCTCAAGCCAGCTATCTTCAAGATCAGGGCAGGAAATGAAGCAGGGTTGAAAGGTCAGTAGCATATACAGACCGCTAAGGATAGCCTGCTGAAAACCACATGGCAGTCTTCTCGGCTGTCCTACAACAGCAGAGTTTTGCTGCTGGCCTGGCCAAAAATTTGTGTAAAAAGATATAATAATGCCAGAAATAATAATCCTGGCAAGGATGCCATTTTACTGTTCACTGTGACGAAGGTCAAAGTACAATAACATGTATGTCGAGGGTAGCAAACGGGAACGAGACGAGAGGAAAAGATACTTTAATGACCAATAATCAAAGTTGGGGGCACAAGGTTTTCTTTTATAGCTGTGTGTCCCTCTTCAGTGCCATAAATACTCTGTCCATTTACACTGGGAGGAAAAAAAGCAAGAGAAGTCTCAGAAACTGAGTCTAAAACTAGGCAAGAAGCCCTGTTCTGGCTTATCTGTAGCACTGATCTGTCAAACAATTCTGGGGAAATTTATGCTATCGGACGGGCAAGTGGAAAGAATTAGGTAGCGAACTAGATCCACAGCAGCATTTGATGAGGTTTGTAAGCAGTTTTTTCCAACAGATTCCCCGCCATTCATGGAGAAATGCTTGGATGAGGAGCTGTTCACTAAACTTTAGTGAGCATTTCTCTGTTTCAGCTGTATTTTAAATTAAGGCTAGACCGGAATGAGATGTTGTGCAGAGTCATTTGGGTTTGAAGTGAATGAAGTATAAATCTTCTTACGCTTGGCCATGGGATTCTGCAAGGAGCTGGAAGTAGAAAAACACCCATCATAGTTTGTGGGGTAGCCAGCAACCACTATTCCTGCTTGCCTCTGAAATGGGCCATGCTTTGTGGACTAGAGTTGCCAGGGGTCCAGTATTCTACTGGACAGTCGGTATTTGTGCTTTTTGTCCGGTAAAAAAAAATCAGAGAATACCAGACATGTGCAATGTCTGGTATTCTCTGATTTTTCCGGCTGTGCACCAGATGGAAGCCTGGTGTGGGCAGGACGAGCAGCTAGAAGGCGGGGCCACGATCAGTGCTAGGAGCCTATGATTATGCAGAAGCCTGGTGGGGGCGGAGGGAGTGGCTGGGACTCCCAGCCACTCTCTCCGCCCCCTCCAGGCTTCTGTGCAATCACAGGCTCCCAGCGCTGATGGCGGCCCCATTTCGCAGCCTGGGAGTCCCAGCTTGGGAGGTGGGGTTGCGATTGCTGCTCTGGGTGCCCCAGAATGGGGAGGGGTTTATTATCCCGCATTCCTTCTTTTTTTTGCAGACCAAAAATACCGCGTGTCTGGTATTTTTTGGGAGACCATCTGGCAACCCTATTGTGGACTTGCAGACCAGACCTTACCACTTCTGCTATGGGCAGCTTCTGCAGACAGGAGTTAGCTTGTCTCAGCAGCCCCTGCATGGGTAACCAGCTCCATTTGGGCTGACAGCAGGGAATGGACACAGGAGTGTTCAGTCATTTCAGTGTTGCAGCTGGCTACAGAAACCTTTTTTTGGAGGGAGGGCATGTCTCTGTCTGCTCATTCTGATCATGTCCATCTAAGCTGAGCTTTGATGATTGTTGGCTCCATGCTGATTGTTTTCATCTTTCAGGGGTGCTTGAGTGTGATTCTTCAGAACAGAGCAGAGAGAGTGCACATGATAGTTCAAGTGGGTGAATAAACCAGCCCCTAGAGGGAAACTAAGTCCCAAATGCTATGTCTACCAGACCTCAAGGCCCACTCCTTTCACCCTTAATGTAACACTTTCCCTTAAGTCTCAGAGGGTTAGCAGTGTTACTCTGCAAAAACAATGAGGAGTCCTTTGGCTAACAGATTTATTAGGGCATAAGCTTTTGTGGGTACAACCCACTTCATCAGATGAATTGGAGTGGAAGTTACAGAAGCAAGATCATATGAAGCCATGGGAAGGAGGTCCTTGAAGAATTCCACCAGGATTTCAACCATTTCCACCCCACTATCAACCTCAGCCTGGAACAATCCACACGAGATCAGTTTCTTGGATGCTACAGTACAATAAACGACAATCACATAAACATAACCCTATACCGGAAATATACTGACCGGTAATCTTACCTACATGCCTCTAGCTTCCATCCAGGGCAAATTACATTGTCTACAACCAAGCCCTAAGATACATATGTATCTGCTCCAATCTCCCAGACAGACAAAAACACCTACAGGATTTTTATCAAGCATTCTAAAAATTTAAATACCTACCTGAGGAAGTGAAGAAACAGATTGACAAAGCCAGAAGAATACCCAGAAGTCACCAGCTTTAGGAGAGGCCCAACAGAACACCACTGGTCATCACTTAAAGTCCCCAAGTAAAACCCCTCCAGTGAATCATTGACAATCTGCAACCAATCCTGGAAAATGATCCCTCACTCTCATAGTCCTTGGGAAACAGGCCAGTTCTCGACCAAACTTAGGCAAATATTTACCAGCAGCCAGACAATGCACCACAGAAACACTTACCCAGGAACCTATCCCCACAAAAAACCCCATTGTGAACTCTATCCTCATATCTATGCAAGCAAAACCATCACAGGACCTAGCTATATAAGGCACACCATCAGGGGCTCATCTAACTTGCACATCCACTAATGTGAGATCTGCCATCAAGTGCTAGCAGTGCTTCGTGCCATGTATAGTGGCCAAACCAGACGGTCTCTGCGATCATGGATGAATGGACACAAATCAGACATCAGGACTGATAATATACACAAATCTGCAGAGGAACACTTTAACCTTCCTGGACATTCAGTAATGGATTTGAAAGTAGCCATCCTTCTATAAATGAATTTTAAAAACCGGTTATAAAGGGAGACAGCTGAACTGGGATTCATTTGCAAATTCAACACTATCAATTTAAGATCGAATAAGGATTTCAACTGGTTAACACATTACAAAGGCAATTTCCCCTTTCTTGTTATTCACATCTCCACACCAAATGCTGTGAATGAGTCACTTCCGCTCTGACTTCATTAGCTTCATTAACACAAGCAACTTTTCTCCTATATACTCCTGATTCCATAACTTCCACTCCAGTTAATCTGATAAAGTGGGTTTTGCCCATGAAAGCTTATGCCCTAGTAAATCTGTTAGTATATAAGGTGCCATAGGACTCCTCATTACCTTCCTTTAATTTTGGGACTGTAAAGAATAAATTATGTCACTACTCTTCCTTCTACTGCCCTCCTTCCTCCTGTGCTTCTTTCTCTTACTGCTTCATCTGCCTTTGAAATCCTCTGTATCCATGGGGTAGGAAGAGGAGGCAGGGTTTTGCTCATCATAGGAACTTTCTGAAGTACCTTTCACACTATGTGGAGGAGTTTTCTTCTGCCATATGACTTAAAGTGCCAATGTTAGTTGACTGTGTATAGGCTGTTGTTCAGTTGATTGCTTCATGTGATGCAACATGCATGGCAGAGATATCAGCAAGATAGATGATTTGGGACATTGATATAGCATTCCAAACTTTTAAGTCTGTTTTCACAGTTACAAATCAGTCTCCATTTATGGTGAAGTCAGGCTGATTTGCTATGATGTGCGGATGTGACTCATAGTGGACTATATTTTCCTTGGGAGTGAAAAGCCCCTGGGTTCTTTGGTTAGATCCTTGACTAACTGTTTAATTGGGGTAGTAGCATCCTTCCACTTTGCTCACTATTGATCTTCAGGGAAAACCTTGGAATCTTTTAGTTCTTGGGTTGCAAGCCAAAAGAGTTTTCTTGATTTGAGTTGGAATTGTGGTATTTAGGGCTCCACTTATTTGGAATATCCTTGTTTCCTCAAAAATAATGATACTCTTGAAGAAATCTCCTGTTGGGATAAATTTGGGGTTACTGGAGATGTGCCAGTGTGAGAAGCCATGGTTGTAGCACTGATTTTTCTATGCCCATAGTAATCTGAATAGTGGCGGTAAGTTGAGAATTGAAAAGTGGCATGTAGAAATCATTTGTCTAGATGGGTGAGCATGCAATACTATTCTGTGCTAGAGCAGACAAGGTTCTGAGAAGAGGTTCATAGAGTTGTTGTTGCATCGGGTCTCCAGAATATTCTGCCAGTTTCTGGAACAGATTTACATGCATCTTTCTTTCCTTGTGAATCTTTTTGAGGCACTGATGGCAAGTAAGTCTGTGGTGTGGTCTAATGTCACACCAAGGTATTTTGGGGTCGGATCATGTTTTATCTGTTAGTCGCCTTGCCCCCATGTGGAGTGGGTGTGTTAACATACATCGAGGTATGGATGAGCAGGTGAAACTACTGTGAATTTTGTGCCTTGCTGCAGTTGATGAGGTGATGGTGTACAAAATGTGACTTGAGCCCATGGAGGGGAAAGAGACTGCAGCTTTTAAAAACTTTAAGCTAATGAGGCGCATGATATTTACAGCTCAACCTGGTGTCTAGGGTTGCTGGCTGCCTTTGCACTGTCAACTTGAATTTGTATCGCAGTGCAGTCACAGCTGAAATATCTGGGCACATCATGTAACGTGCTTGATGAAGCTCCCAGAAGAAAAGTTTTTCTAATTGGGTGTTAGGCAGATGCCAGACTGCTAGCTAAATTCATTGTTGTTATGGACTGGGAAGAACAGAATTGCTGCATAATTGCCTTGTTCACATGGTCTAGATGATTGTTTTGGGATCCGTTTGCAGAGGAGAGCTAGTGTTCACTAGTCTTAGAATCATAGAATCATAGGACTGGAAGGGACCTCAAGAGGTCATCGAGTCCAGCCCCCCGCCCTCAAGGCAGGACCAAGCTCCACCTACACCATCCCTGACAGATGTCTATCTAGCCTGTTCTTAAATATCTCCAGAGAGGGAGATTCCACCACCTCCCTTGGCAATTTATTCCAATATTTGACCACCCTGACAGTTAGGAATTTTTTCCTAATGTCCAATCTAAACCTCCCCCCCTGCTGCACTTTAAGCCCATTACTCCTTGTCCTGTCCTCAGAAACCAAGAGGAACAAATTTTCTCCTTCCTCCTTGTGACACCCTTTTAGATATTTGAAAACTGCTATCATGTCCCCCCTTAATCTTCTTTTTTCCAAACTAAACAAGCCCAGTTCATGAAGCCTGGCTTCATAGGTCTTGTTCTCTAGGTCTTCAGCTGCTGTGGAATTATTTTAAACCACTGGGGAGATTAACTGTTAATAATCATGACGGGTCTGATTTTGCCACTCTGATTCATAGAGAGCAGTTTCTTTTATCATAGGGAAAGCTGGTAGACTCAGGCCCCTGGAGTGTTTTCTCTTTGCAAGGGTGTTTTCTCTAAGTGATGATAAAACTACATTACCATATGGTTCATTATCCTGCCTGACCCCAAATGCAGTACAAACTCTATTACTCACTGTCAGAACGGCTTCCTGGAGAGAAGACCCCCATGTTGAAATCAACTTCATGGAGACTCTCTTATTTAAAGTAAGTTCTTAAAGAGGAAGAAGATATTTCTGTGGCTTCTCTGTGGTGGTTTTAAGTAATCACTTTGGTTGAATGTATCTTTCTCTTGAAATCTCTCAGACTCTTCTGTTTAAAAAAAAAAAGGGTGGCGGGAGTTTGTTCTTCCTTGCCTTTCATTCTGTAATAGCATGTGTTTTTAAAAAGACAGTGCAGATGCTCATAGCATTTGTCTATAACTAGGCTCTTTAGCACCTGAGGAAAGCAAGTAAACATACATTTCCCTCCCTCCCCTCCCCCACCCATTTCTCTAACCTCCACGGCTACACTCCCTGGACAGCTGCCCTGCTCACCTCTCTATTTAGACCAGGGCCATAACCAGAGTAAGTGTTGAACATTAAACACACATCAGGGTCAGAATTACTAGGAAGGACTTTGGGCAATTCTATCAGCTATCATACTCTTTTTTTTTTTTTTTCCCTCTCTAAGGGGATGTCTGTCCTGCCGTGAAAAACCCATGGCTGGTGGCCAGTGCCAGCCAACTTGGGCTGTTTAATTGCAGTGTAGACCATGAAGTTCATTCTGGAGCCAAAGCTTTAGAACCTGGTGAGGTTGGAGGGGAACATCCACATTGCAATTAAACAGGTTGTTAGTCTGAGCCAGAGAGCCTGAGAGCAGGTCTACACTACGAGGACAAGTCAATCTAAGCTACATAATTTGAGTTACGTTAGTAGCATGACTCAAATCAGCGTAACTTACATCTACTTACTGTGGGGTCCACACTGCAGGGGGTCAACAGAATAAACTCTCCTGTCAATTCCCACTAGTCATCTAGTTCTGCTGGAGTACCAGAATCAACAGGAGAGTGATTGGCAGTTAATTTAGTGAGTCTTTACTAGACTCACTAAATTGATTACAGGTGGTTTGATTGCCCTGAGTCGTCTGATATGGCCAGCAGTGGGCTTTTAATTGCAGAGTAGGCTACTCAAAGGAAAAAATTGTCATAGGTAAAAATGGCATGTAAGCATCTAACACCCATTGGTTTGATCTAGGGACATAAACGAATAACCAGTTAACCACTTACCTAGTAAGCATCACCCTTATCTGATTGGTGGCATGGTTAATATTTGTATATATTTTTTACATCCCTGGCTTTGTCTACATTTAAATGTTTAAAGCACAGCCATGGCAGTTCTGCTGCAGTAGTGCTTTGAACAGAAAGTGTGGCCATGGCAGGAGCGCTGGGAAAGATGATTTCCTGGTGCTCTATGTAAAAGAGTAGCTAACAGAGTAGCCTGGTTCACACTGTTGCTTTACAGTGCCATAACTTCCTAGGCTTTGGGGGAAGGGAGAGAGTTTCACACGCTGAGCCAGAAAGTTACAGCGTTCTCAAGTGCCAGTGTATTGCATTGGGCCTTTGAGAGCATTCTCCGAATACGCCCAAATATGCCTACTTTTGAGAACATCTTGACTTAGTAAGCTTTGTGCAATTTAAAATCATGTAGGATATTTGTTTTTAATCTTGCTACTTCAGACCTGAAAGGTTTGTTGCTTATAAACACAATGGCTTAATAAATCCTTTGACCTGCTATCTTTTTATTACACATTTGTCTGCATCTTAAGATTGGCAATAAATGTGAATAGTTATTACAGACCACAGCTCCGGGGAAAACAAGAAATTACACAAATAATTAGCCTGTGTAATTACACATATAATTAGCACTGTTGTCACACTCTTATCTCTATATCTTTCTGTCTCTCTTCAGCATCTAAGGAAGAGAGTTATGTCTCATGAAAGTAAGGATGTTAACTAGTGGTTAATTTACTAGTCGAGTAGTCGATGGAATTTCCATTGACTTCTCAACTAGTAGATAGACACTTCCGCATTCCTCCTTTGAAATGTACAAGAGCCCCAGCAGGAATTCAAAGGAGGAATGCGGAACTTCGCGTGCAGCCAGGGCCAGCGGGAAGTCCAGACTACACACAGTGTGCCAGCTTTGAAATGTACAACAGTCCCCAGCGCCCTCATGGATCCTGGGGCTAGTGGGGGACTCCCCAGCTGATCCCAGGCTTTGTGCGTCCTTTCCATAGAACCTGGGGTCAGCTGGGGACTCCCCAGCTGGTCCTAGGCTTTGTGCGTCATTTCCATAGAACCTGGGGTCAGCTGGGGACTCCCCAGCTGATCCCAGGTTCCGTGGAGCCCAGGATCAGCTGGAGTCCCTAGATGTCCCCGGGCTCTGTGCGGCGCTGTTCAAAGGATCAGCTGTGCGGTGCTGCCACTTTGAAGTATCCACTCTCCCTCCCCGCCCCCCCGTTTGCTGCCTCTATCTGATAGAGGCAGCAAGGGGGGAGAATCGACTAATTGATTAGTCCTTAACGTCCTTACATGAAAGCTTACATTCCAATACCCTAATAAAAGTGTTGGTGTTTAAAATGCCTCCAGACTTCTTGTTGTTTTTGCTGAAACAGACTTACATGGCTACCTCTCTGAAACATGTCAGTGGTGTCTCTAATAGGGAAAACTAAAACAAAAAACAGGACTGTGTAGCACTTTAAAGACTAACAAGATGGTTTAATAGGTGATGAGCTTTCATGGGCCAGACCCACTTCCTCAGATCAAATAGTGGAAGAAAATTGTCACAACCATATATACCAAAGGATACAAATTAAAAAAATGAACACATATGAAAAGGACAAATCAAATTTCAGAACAGAAGGGGGATGAAATTTGATTTGTCCTTTTCATATGTGTTCATTTTTTTTAATTGTATCCTTTGGTATATATGGTTGTGACAATTTTCTTCCACTATTTGATCTGAGGAAGTGGGTCTGGCCCACGAAAGCTCAACACCTAATAAACCATCTTGTTAGTCTTTAAAGTGCTACCCAGTCCTGTTTTTTGTTTCAGCTGCACCAGACTAACACGGCTACATTTCTACCACTAGGGAAAACTAACAAGTTCTTAGACTCACAGTGCCTTTCTTTCCTTTCATACCATCTCCGATCATTTCCCAGGAATGTACTTTTGGACACATCCCCTTTTATTGGTGCTGGAGAGTTTTGTTTTGTGTTTTGAGCTTGTCAGGCATCTTCTCTTCCTCTACCTGAAACAAGAATTCTCTAGCTTAGGAATGTCCATGGCTCCGCCTAGCAGTAAATAAAATCTGGGTGGGAATCCTCCTGTGCTCAAGAAATGTCATTTCTCATCCACAGTTTGGGTGCAGATAACCCTTCTCTAATTTGTCTTATTTTACTATGCAGTAACATTACTAGTCACTTAACCAGGTAGTGGTCAGAGGCAATGGCAGAGGATGCTACTTCTATAGCTGTGTATCACTGTCAGTATCAAGAATAGCCTGGCCATTCACAGTGGAGTAGCAGAAGATGCTCAACATTTTTGACTTTTTCATTTTGCTTCCCCACCCTTCCCATCAAGTGATTTCAATGTAAAATCCCAGAGAAGACAAGACCCAGGTACTTGTAACTTCAGGGTAGCTAGTTCAGATCAATCCTGTGCCACCTGGGTAAAAATTGCCAGTTTGCTCACTCCCAGGTGACTGAAGCCTTCTGTGGAGCAACAAAATGGATCCACCATGGGCAGTATAAACTTGCCCTGTTTTCCCAAACGGTGATGTGAGATGGAAGATCAATGTCTAAGGGATCAGAGTCTAACTTTGCTTCTGTGGTTCCGCTGAAATTACCAACTGTAATACAAGTAGTAATAATAAAGGAGCCAAGTAGCACTGTTTTTATAGAGCCTGTTTTATGTGGCCCCCTTGTTCATTGGGAACCGGTCTGTTCGCACTTGCATGTGAAGCCAATGAAAGGCAATGAATGGAATCCTTGGCCAGTTCCATGATGGGTTGAGTAGGTTCTGGAGACGAAAGTTTCCATAGCTGTGTCCTCTCTATCTTTTGATCTCCTACTTAAATTGTGTCACTTTCTTTGCCAATCTTCATTATTTCCAGCTCTTTTTCTTGTGTGTTTGCCAACATTGAGATTGGAGAGTCTTTTTTCCAATGACATCACTTTGTGCTCAGTGAGCTTCGCGATCTAGGCAGGACACAGATTTGTACGTTCACATATAACTGAATTACGTGGCTCATTTCTGTGCACGTTTTTAAAAATAACACACGCTCCGTTTTCAGAGACACGGTTATAAACATGGTCTCTTCATATGCCAGGACTGCAGCTCGTTACTAGATAAGAAGAAAAAGCAAGGGGGCTGCTTCATCAAAATGAATGCCGGTGCTGAAAATTTCTCTCTCAGTTCTTCCCTTTTGGTGGAAAAGTGACCTGTTAAGTTGAGAATAAACATTCTGATTGATAGCCTCAGTGGCCTGCTCTCCTGGGCTCTTGTGCCAAAGCACCACTGTTATTTCTGTCCTTTTTTAAAAGGCTGTGCTGTGCCAAAGGAATTCAGTATGGCAAACTTACGATTTTTCTGTTGGAGGCAGGATGTACAGATGCCTTCTTCAGATAAATAATATAGGGCCAGCTGTTGAGTCAAAGTGAGAGTCATTTGCACAACTGTGTATCTGTCATTGTTTCTTCATGGTATCAGCTGCAGATCTTCAACATTACCTTTGTTGTTAAACCTGGTATCTTTTCTGGAGTCATTGAAATTCATAGCTTAGGTGTGTGGGGTCATTCCTTTTGTGGGGGTGGAGGAAAAAAAGAAGATTTTTCATGTCACTACTTGTCTAAGTACAGTGAGACAGCGTTATATTTAGCTAACCTCCCTATGCTTGACACCAGAGTTCCTATATTGTCTTCTGAAAACAAGTGAAGAAAATATTTTGTTTTAAGGACATGTAGAATAACTTCTGCTATAGTCCTGACTGTGCATGGGCTCTTTGCTAGCACTCAAAAATGCCTGTGATTGATAGAGGCGTCCATTTAAAAATTTAGAGATGCAAGGAGTCGGGAGGATTATGTTTAAGATCTGAATATGAAAATATTTTAATTTAGATTTAAAATATTTTCCCTTCCACGGCTCTTTGACTCTACGCCAGGGCAGAATGCTGTGAAGAGGCTGCTAGTAACAGAGAGTTGCAACTTTGCACCTGTCATTCTCTAGCATCTTGACATGACAGTTTCACAACCCGAGATACAAATGGCAGATCAAAAAGGATGCTTACAGGAGGAATCATCCCGTTGGAATTCTCACTGGCCTATCTTAACAAGAGGAGTAAATAATAATAACTCATTCTAATGGTGGTGTCCACCTGCAGCTCCATTAAGGTAGAGATATCACACACGGCACTGTTTATAGACATAAACATAACACCGAATATTAATGCAGATAACGAAAAGGCTGCACTCCATGATTTATGGCATGGTGCACACGCCAGTGTAATGGTATCTCAGCATGAGTACTGTGGTATGACAGTCACTCAGGAAGTGTCTGTCTGAGAAACAGGTGGTCACATATGATTTGGAGCTCTAAATCTCTTGCATTGTACGTTTGTGTGGGCTGGAACTTAACGTTCAGCTGTTGGGCTTCTTTGATGATCATGTAAGGACTTGTCTACGTGGGATAATTGACCAGTATAGCTATAATGGAATAATTGTACAGGTTGAACTTCTCCAGTCCGGCACCCTTAGATGCTGAACCAGAGAATTTGCTGAACCACGTGAGGTCAATATTGTCTGGCAACATTACTAGCATTTCCACAGCTTACTGGGCTCTTAGAAGACATTTAGGGGTAAACTAGAGCTAAATAACGGCACAGAACACTGAGAGCCAGGACTGGTGACTATAAACAAACTGTATGGGATCGTGGGAAACTTGGCTACACCCAGTACTTTTTTGTGGTGGTACTGCCCGGTACGCAGTACTGGCACCTCCAGTAAGAGCTTACCTGGAAAGAACGGAGCGTACTGGCACCTCCTGTAATAAATGGCCGACAGTTGGCTGGGCCTTGTCTCTTAAAAGGGCAATGCTGGCCCCATCGCCGTGTTTTTTTTTTTTTTTTTCTTCTTCAACAACATTTCCCCTGGAGTACCGGCATTTTCTTTTTTTTTTGTGTGTGTGTGTGTACAAAAAACGCACTGGCCATAAGTAGAGTTACCAGATAGCTTCAGAAAAAATACCAGACACACTTGATTGGGGGGGAGGGAAGGAACTGGCTGGGAGGGGAGTGGGGCTAGCTGGGAGGAGGGGGGGGACGGGAAGCAGGCCTGGCCGGGGGGTTAGGGGGTTTCAGGGGCAGCGGGGCTGACCAAAGGAGATCGGGGGAGTGGCCAGCGGGAAGCAAGGCTGGTTGGGAGGGCTTGGGGGCAGCGGGGCTGGCCAGGGGAGATCGGGGTGTGGCGGCTGGCGGGAAGCAGGGCTGGTGGGGGAAGATCGGGGTGGGAGGGGCGGGGGGAGCGGGGCTGGCCGGGGGAGATTGGGAGGAGGAGAACCGTCCGGCAGGAAGCGGGGCTGGCCGGGGGGGAAAGAATCGGCCGGCAGGGAGTGGGACTGACCCGGGCATGTGCAGATCCCATGGTCCCGGCGAAGCATGAGCGAGTCCGGCTGCAGCTCCACAACACACTTGAACAGTGCTCCGGAGCACGGACAGGGCTTCCCCTCCTCCCCAAGGGGTCACTCCTACGTCAGACGCAACAAGAGGCTCCCAGTGCCGATCGCGCCCCACCCCCCAGCCGCTCCTCCCACCCCCTCCAGGCTTCTGTTGGGTGCCCAGCCAGAAAACCAGAAAATACTAGACATTGCACATGTCCGGTATTTTCTGAATTTTTTTTAACCAGAAAGAGGGCCCAAAAACCAGACTGTCCGGTTGAATACTGGACAGCTGGCAATTCTACCCATAAGTGGCCATCCAGCTAACTAAAATCATGCTGGACCAGAGAGTTCAGGACTAGAGAGGTTCAACCTGTACTGCTTTAGCTGTGTCAGTATAACTCCCTTATACGGATCTCTCTTTTGGAATAAGCTACTGTGGAATAATTCCTCAGTGATACTATACCACTCAATTACTCTGTTCAGCAAACTCTTAAGCAACAAATCCACACAGGGAGATCTGAAATGGATGGCTCTGGTCAAATGGCCACTCTTAGGATTTCGCACAGCGTGAGGTGCACTATTTAGAGGGCCTATTTTTAAAAATGGGCACCAGAGTTTACTGTTACTTGTAAACAAAAGTTCATTGGCATGGATAGCATTGCAAAATGCTAACACGTTTCCAGCCTAATGCACTTCAAAGGGGATAAGCCAAACAGACGCTTTAAAGAGGACAGAAACAAACACACTGTGTGACCGGGATACTGTAAAAATTTTATTGCTTCTTGTTTCAGAAGATCTTTGTAACTCAACTGGGCTGTCCCAAAGAGAGCCCAATAAAAATGTTACAGAAATGTGTACTATCCTGTTCTCTCTCTCCTAGTATTTCATGAGCAATGTAAACATGGAGTTTTACCAGTCTGAGGGAGGGTCTGAATATGTAAAAAGTGGGTGCATTATTAATGTGTGTTCCTTTTTTTTTCTTTTCCTGGCATGTTTGTTTATCCACTTCGATTGCTTGGAATCTTCTGGATCCCTGATCCATTTAAATGAAATCACTACTTCCAGGTAAGATTTAGTATATATTGTGTATATGTACTACATATTACCCAATGCTTTTATACGTCTTTGTAAAGAGAGAATATTTGACAGTGTGGCATAAAGATTTTGAGCCTGCCCTTCCTCAAAGATTAGCTGCATGGAATATATGTGCGAATAACAGAAGTCAGTGAAACTACTTCAGTAGTACATCTGGGCCCGATAATGGAACCATTGCAAACTAATGCTGATTTTTGTTGAGAGGTGAAGTTATGAATCAGTTACGTTTCCTCAGTAAGAATTAGCAAAAGCTTTAGACTAGGGCATGTGTAGCAGAAGCTATTTTAGAAAAGTGGGGTTTTTTTAAAGAGAATTTTTCAATATTCATGTTTTGGAGACGCTCAGAAAAATAGAATCCAGAATCCCCGAGGACCATGTATCCAAATTAGGTAGCTTAATTCTCCTATGCAATTTGAAATCTTCCCCAAACAACCTAAGCTGTTGGTTTTATTTAAGCAAGTGCTATGAGCCCCATTTGAAAGCTGGGATTCTCCCATTGCTCGTGTTGAGTTCGGCGCGATGATAAGATACTGACCTTTCAAAACTCTGACTGTGGCCAGGTCAATGTAATTATGCGACAGGGTATGAAGAAGTTGCACATTTTGGGAGGGAAGATGGAAGCATTCCCCTGGCAGCTAGGAAAAAGACAGGTTCAGAAGTTGCTCAGAATTTATACTGATTAGATGTGATCCCAGCAGAGGCGGATTCTAGCAAGTGTGCGGTTGTGGCAGAGGTGCGGAGTAAATGAAGTTGATCCCATTTCAACACTATTTTACATGTTATAGGGAAGAGGGAACGTGCATAGGTCAGAGGTCCCCAAACTGTGTGAGGCGCCCCCTCAGGGCAGCACAGAGAAACATTGGGGTGGGGTACCAACAGGGCCTGGACCAACCCCTTTGGGAGGTGGGGAGGGAGCATCACGTAGCCCTCTTTTGCCCCCAGCTCTGCTTCTGACCCCAGGTATGGCCCCCTCCCAGCTCTGCCCCTCAGTCATGGCCTCTGGTCAGAGCTCTGCTTCCAGATCCTCCCCAAGCTGTGGCCCCAACTTCAGTCCTCTTACCCCATTCATGCCCTCCCCACCCCTTCTCCAGGTCTGCTTCCTCAGCCCCCCCCCCCCCAAACCATGCCCCCTCCCTCCCCAGGACATACACAGGAAAAAGCGACACTGAAAAGTTTGGGGGCATGGCTTGGGGTGGGGCTGAGGAATAGATTTTTTTGCTTTTTGTAATTGTCTCTTCATTTCTTACAAATTTGAAACACTCAAATTCTTATTACCACTGTGAAATGTTCCACAAGCAAAAGGAAAGGTCTGTGTTATGAGTATGCAGCAGGGTGGTAACTTTGATCATGGAACAGGGAGCTCTGACAACACCTCTGGGGAATTCTGTTATTTGTACTTTTGGGGCGGCTGCTGTGTGTGTACAGTATCTTTTCCTGACAATGCTGGTTCAATCAAATCTGCCCTCTGCAGATCGGTCGAGTTGAGCCCCATGTTCAGAGCCCAAGACTCCGTGTATAACCTCCTCCCTTAGACAAACTTAAACAGCAAATGGTCCTGTAGCACCTTAAAAGACTAATGAAAAAATATAGATAATATATAATGGGCACACAACTCACTTCTTCAGATGAATGGAGCAAGAAGTGGGTTGTGTCTATGAAAGCTCATGATACCAACTATATTTTTTGCTAGTCTCTAAACCTGATCTACTATGCTGGGAAGTTATTTTGAAATAACTGCCCTGATTTCTAAATAACAACTGGAGCATCCACACTACCACGCCTGTTATTTTAAAATAACCGGCTGCTTATTTCAAAATAATAACTCCTGCTTTCCCTGAGGAATAACACTTATTTTGAAATAGTGGTAGTGTGGATGCTCCACTGCTGCTATTTTGGAATAACTGTTCCCCAGAGTCATCTGAAGAAGTGGGCTGTGCCCACGAAAGCTCATGATACCATCTACATATTTGGTTAGTCTTTAAAGTGCTGCCAGACTATTTGTTGGTTTTTTAAGTTTATCCTGTACAGACTTTCAAGCTTTCAAAGTAATTCATTCCCTGTGTTTCCTGGGGCTCTCAGTCGAGGTAGTGTATCCACATTAGGGGAGCCTGCCTTGGACTAATTTTAGGCTTCCTATTCGAAAGTTATTTCAAGAATTATTATTTTGAAATGAGTTATTTTGAAATGATTTCCTAGTGTAGACATGCCCTATGGTGCTACGGGACCATTTGTTGTTTTTAAAGTTGTTTTTAATTACAGACTGACATGGCTACCCCTCAGAGACTCCTCCCTAGGGTAAAGCAGGCATCTGAGAAGCCACTTGTCCTATGCCATTTAGTCTCCACTACAACAGGGCAAACCTGGGGGAACGCGTCTGCTGCAAACTCAGCACTGAGCTTTCCTCTAGGTCAAAGCCAAGCATGTGTTGTACTAAAGAAAGTTGTTGTTTTTCTAAATCGAGGATGATAAAATCTTGTAATTTACAGACAATCTTAAACTTCCTGAATAAATCAGGAATTGGAACTCTTGTGGGCATGTTGTGGGCAGCTTCTTTCCCATGTTCTCTCTATGTGCAAAACTGTGAACAGTCAAATAGGAAAGACAAAGCCCTCTCTTCCCTAAGGGCTTATCTCTATTACGCGGGGGATAGATCGATCCACTGGCCGCCGATTTATGGTATCTGATTAGACATGATAAATCAACCTCCGAGTGCTTTCCCATCGATGCCGGTACTCCACCAGGATGGGCCCGGTCTACAGGAGAGCAGCGCCTACCAGTTTTACCACACACAAGATGTGGTGGTAAGTACCTCGACTTCATCTGTGCTGTTTGTGTAGCTGAAATGTTGTAGATTAGGTTGACGGTGGGGGTTAGTTTAAACAAGGCCTTAAAATCCAGAAACCTTTAATCTCTAGAGATCAGATGCCTGATTTTCACAACTCTAGGTTAAGAGTAACTCACATTGGCCTCCTTAGCAGCTAACCCTGCCATGGGAAAAACTAGAATCAGAGTGCCAAGTCACTATCTTAAATTATCCTACTTAAGTGCCTAACTCTCAGTGAATTGAATGGGTGTTAGGCTCTAATCATGCTAGGCATATCTGTAAATAGCCTGGGTAAATCCAGCTTCTTGTGCCTGCTGCAGGAGGCAGCATAGCCAGCAGTCTGTGGTCAAGAAAGGGACCCTCAGGCTTTTGTTTCAAGTACTGTAGAGAGTTGGGCTTATTTAGAATCTCCCATTTAATCTCCACTGCATTGTCACAAGAGCTGCCATCTGAAAATACTCCAATTTGACCCTACATTCTAGAGCAAGGATTGCTCGTAATTAAAGTTAAGGAGGGCAGAGTTGAAAATTTAATATTTACCCTTGTGTAACAGCCTGCATGTCAACAGCTGAATCTGAAGGTGCCTATAGTATTTTTTATAGTATTCCTGTTGGCGTTTGGCAACTGTTGCATGTGGAGCCATAGAACTGTTACAGAATTCCAATGGGAGTGATACAGCTAAGACTTATGAATGGTCTGAGTGGTGAGTCAGCAGTGTAGGCAGCTGCATTTCAAGGTAGCCGCTGTGCTCCCAGAGCAGAATCTTCCTCTAGGAACATGATGAAGACCATTGTTTCATGGTAGCTATTTCACTAGACATGAGCTGCTCAGACAATGGTGTAATCGTGTCTTTCCAATGAAACTCCAGAACTCAGATCCACTGTCTAGATTGAGTTATTCTTTATAAAATACATTTGGATTTTATGGACCCCACAAGGATAACTACAATACAGTGAGAGTCTCCTCTTGACTTCAGTGCACTTTGGATAATGGTCTAAAGTTGTGCATAGTTGTACCAAATCTATTTTTTCCCCCTCAGATGCTTATATCTTGGTAGGAAAAGATTTAACCCCTTAAACACTGGCAGCTGTGTATAAGATTTCTTACTCTTCCTGAAACAATAGTTGGACAAAAGTTTGTTGAAGGGACATGGCATGGATGGGAATTGATGCAGGTTTATTGGGCAGATCAGTTTCTTGGGCAGATCAGTTTCTAGTAACGTGAGACTTGTGTGCTTTTATTCTCTGGGAGACCAGTGTTTCTCAAATTGGGAGCCCTGACTAGGGATGAAAGTGACTAGTCGACTACCCCCTAAGCTTATCAGGTAGTCAAATAGTGACTCAACTAGTCGCTCCCCTACCCCCCGTCTTGCTGCCTCTATCTAAGGAGAGGGAGCAGGATCTGGTGCTTAAAAGCTGGTTCCCTCCAGCATTGTCTCCACAGAGGCGTAGCGGGGGGAGCAGGCGTGAGCCAGGAATCAGCTGCTTTTTAAATGTATTAAGAGCCGCCAGAGGGAAAACTGCAGACCCGCTGTGGGGTTAGCTGCAGGGTTATTAGGCAGAGGCGTAGCGGTGCGAGGGAAGAACCAAGCGCGAACCGGGAACTTCCGCTGAAGACATGCTTACTCAGCTAAGAAAAGTACGTAACCCACACAACATGTGGGCGTGACGTGCTGTCCCATCTAGTGGCCCTTAGACCGAGAGAGGGAATGAGAGTGCTTTATAGCCGTTTACCTGAGAGCCAGCTGGCTTTTAGCTCAAGCTGTAGAGGCGCATGCACTGAGCTCAGGAAGTCCCAGGTTCAGTTCCTTCTGTCGGTGTTACACCAGCATTTGACTAGACTTTGGCATGGATGTTTGTCTGGTGGGCATCAGCAGCAAAGCAAGTCCCTTTGGGAGCCATATCCTACCAAAGTAGATAAGAGCAGCCCTTTCTTCTCAGCAGAGCTAAGATTTTACTGAGTGCAGCTCAAAACCTTCCCCTATAGCACAATACACCACTACAAAGGACCAGAGTTAAGGTGGAGCAGGATTTCCTGACTGTGACCACCTTGCTGCATATACCATACATTTCTCCACAGTATTATTGCAATTACTTCAGAATATTTGCAGTGGGCCTGGTTCTGCTTTGGGTTGCTGGTATAAACTCAGAGTAACTAAATTAATTGAAGCAGCATTGCCCCAGATACGAACTGTCACCAGAAGCAGAATTCTTAACCAGAACTAGTTAAAGGCTCTTTCTTATAGAGCTAGCTATGACAGTATTACCATTTCAAAACTCTAGTTTCGCTCTCCACCAGGAGCCATGTGTAAAGTGTATTCCACAGGAGAGATGGGAAAGAAATGTGAGCGTGTTACTAATAGGAAGACATGTGGCCCATACAGTTTTAATATATTTTCATACTGGATTACTGTTGGGCTGTTTTTTTCCGGACGACTAATGATACAATAGGATGTGCATGGACTTTGGTTGCCTCGGGCACCAACCGTTGTTTCACCGCAGGATTTAATTTTACCATCACTGACTTGTGTCCTGCCATGTGCCAAATAATAACATTAGGTATTTGGAAGCTGTAATGCTCCCATGTGTAATGGTGCTGTGAGTGGTGATAGAAAAAGCTGGATTTCTTCATTGTCTGATCCTATTAATTATGTTTTTCATGAACTTCTTGGGAAACATTAGAGGAAGCTCATTAATTTGGGAGAAGGGCTAATGTCATTTTAGTAAGTCATTTAAAGGAGTCTTATTGGGAGTTGTTTTAACTTACCCCATGCCATTAGATTTACTTTTCTGAGAAAAACTGGGATTTGCATTATAGTAGTCCAAAAAACAATGAGTAATCCTGTGGCGCCTTAGAGACTAACCAAAGTATATAGAATTGTGAGCTTTCATGGGCAAACCCACTTCATCAGGTGAATTGGAGTAGAAATAACAGAAACCAAGATATATCTACATACACATAGACATAAAAAATAAAACTGCAGGAGTACCTGTCAATTGTAGGACCTATGTTAATGAGGACCACTCATTGTTTTTAAAGTTACAGATTAACACGGCTACCCCTCTGAAATTATATTACTCCAACATTGTTCTCCATCCTACTCCTAACTCCTCAAAATAGCTCTTAAATGGGGTTTAAGAAGCACTCAGGCATTGCTTTTTGTCTTCATAGGAGTGAATTTGAAATTAAGTCCCTGTTTAATTCTCCCTGACCATTTGATATTCTAGGGGAACTGGAGAAATTGCTACTCACTCGAGGTCATATTAAGGTGAAACATATATAGGCAAAAATTCACTTTTATTCTAGTTTATCTTCCTGCAACTGCTCTAAAGTTGTAATTAAGTTTCTAATATTGCATCCAAATTGTCAAAACATAGCCAAAATGCCACCTGGATAAAATGTTCTGTAATGACTTAGTTACCGGAGTGTATGTAGCCCTGCTGTCTGCAGGACAGAGGATAAGACCTGCTTAAATGTGTGTGACTATGGCAAGGTTTGGTCTACAAAGGATACATTTAAAGGAAATAATTGTTCACTTTCCTATATTCTAAAGACCCTACGTTCTTTCCCTAATTCCGTGTGTATGTGCAAATGAGCTGCCAAGTGTAGGGCACATTGTTCATAGGCATACGTTGGTTACAGCTGTCTCTTGTGCCTCATCTTCCACTTTAATATTTCTGTTTCAGCATAACCAATAGTTGCAAGGAGCTTAGGGCTAGAATAAGAATCAGAGAGGACAGTAGACATCTAGGTTGTGTACTTTGAACAAGAAACAACCTCAAAGCCAGACCCCTTGGTAGCCGTAGGCATACTTCGAGCCGTCTGTTTCCAAACAATATTGAGGACTCTTTCTTAGCTACAAGGTAGGGCTTCGACTCTGCTTGTATGCAGCAGGACAGCACTCTGCTTTCTTTCTCTTTTTTTGCTAGCAGCTACAATAAAAAAATGTGAACTTACTGCAACCCATTACAGTGCCAGATTTATGTACAAGTTAAATAAACTATAGTTTTGGGCCTCAGATTACGAGGGCCCTCTAAATACAAATAAAATACTAATTTTTAGTTGCATCCTGGCCTCAGTACCAGTATATATGCAAAAATAAAACTTTATTATTTCTGTTTTCATTGTCCTTTGTGTTAGAATGACGCACATTTTTGTGGAGAATGCGATGGAGCCTCTTAAACTTGTCATAGTTTAGGCCCTCCACATGTCTTAATCCAGTCCTGCCCATGCAGAGAGAGGCTAAATTCAAACTCATTATTTGCCTTGTAAATGGGTCACCAGATAGACTAAAATGGCCTAGATTAAAAATGATACATGCAAGGGTATTAAATGCGATATTGAGCATAGTTATTGGTCTTGTCCACATAAGCATCGTCATTCAAACAAATTAAAAACTTCACTCCTATGCTTGTTTGGTAAAACTAATGTTATTTTAGTACCTCTTGCTGAAGTAAAAACAAGTAGTCCTGTGGAGCCTTAGGCCATGTCTGCACTAAGAAAGTATTTCAAAATTACTAAATTTGACTTTACTCCAGATTTAACATATTCAAACTAGTGTGTCCACACTGTGGAGAAGCCTCAAAATTAGTCCAAGGTTGACTCTGTATATGTGGAAGTGCTACTTCAGACTTAGAGCCCCAGGAAGCACCGGGGAGTAATTAGTTCGAAATAGTGGCACTGAAGCGTCCACACTACCATTATTTTGAAACAACTATTTCGGAATTAGCGTTACTCCTGATAAAAAGCAGAAATACAGATTTCTAATTCCGTGGACCATTATTTCAAAATAATGGGCTTGGTAGTGTGAACACTCCGCTTATAAATTTGACCTTGGGAGAGTCATTTCGAAATAAAGTCCTAGAGTAGACCAGGGTTCGGAGACTAACAAGAAAACCTAAAAAACTTGTGTGTCATGAGTATTCGTGGGCAAAACATACTACTTCAGATGAGATGATTTTGACACTACTTGCTGGAGTTGTTCAGTGATATGCAAAATGCAGTGACTATTTAAGAAAAAATGTTTGTAACATCAGCATGTGTTAAACCTGTTTTGATTAATCAGCGATGGTGCATTTTCCATTTGCTTTGAAGGATTTTTTTTTTGTTATTGTTTATGGGCATCTCTTATGAAGATGATACACAGAATGAATGTCATATTTTCTATATAACCAGGAAATGTAGGTTGATTTCAATTTTACATACCGTATATTCCGGCATACAAGACGACCTCTGATGTTAAAAAACATCCCCCAAAAATCGGGGGTCGTCTTGTACGCCGGATGCCCCGCCGCCGGAGCCCCTCCGCGGCTTTGAAAGCCTCGGGGGAAGCCGGCAGCGGGGCATCCCAGGCGCGCATGGGCTGCCCCCCCGCCGGAGCCCCTCCGCGGCTTTGAAAGCCTCGGGGGAAGCCGGCGGCGGGGCATCCCAGGCGCGCATGGGCTGCCCCCCCGCCGGAGCCCCTCCGCGGCTTTGAAAGCCTCGGGGGAAGCCGGCGGGGGGGCATCCCAGGCGCGCATGGGCTGCCCGCCCGCCGGAGCCCCTCCGCGGCTTTGAAAGCCTCGGGGGAAGCCGGCGGGGGGGCGGAGGGGCTCCGGCGGGGGGGCAGCCCATGCGCGCCTGGGATGCCCCCCCGCCGGCTTCCCCCGAGGCTTTCAAAGCCGCGGAGGGGCTCCGGCGGGGGGGGGGGGGCAGCCCAGGCGCTCCTGGCGGCTTTGCTCCCGGTGCCTCTGGTCTGCTGGGGACCATCTCCAGCAGACCAGGGACACCGGGAGCAAAGGAGGCGGAGGGGCGCTGGGGTATAAGATGAAACCCTATCTTTTAATTAAAAAGATAGGGGGTCGTCTTATACACCCAGTCGCCCTATACGCCGGAAAATACGGTAGATGACTAGCATGACTAATATTGATTTGTGTTAACTTTTCACACACACGGTTTCTGTTATGTGATAGACTATGTCATATTAAATTGCTGGGTTGGTAATTGCTTAGACATGCTTTCAGTGAATATTGCCATTCTTATTTATTCTTTTATCTGTTCATTCTGCTTTTACCACAGTTTTATTTTATTGTTCTTTTCTTACCATAGACTGTTTTTATTCTTTCCTATATTTTTCTTTTTTTTTGTTGAGCTAAGCACAATGAGATGGTTAAATTAACATTGCCAACCTGCTTAAAATATGCATAACATCCTGTTTTTAATGTGTTGTCTACCTGGATTATTGGCTTTTTACTGTGCAAACCCATTTGGAAGTCTTCCAAAAATTGGTGCACTTTCTATTGATCTCTCAATAGCTATTTCTGATGTTGTTGTTCTCTGTCTACAAGAAATGTAAGCTGTTGTATTTTGATCAGCTTTGATTTAGTAAAGAGTGTATTTTCAGCATTGTAGTTCCACAATGTACACTGAAGAAAGTCCATCTGTCTCTTTGCCTGTTTCGACATGAACTGGCTCTGGCCCTGTGCAAGGATTTGTGTAATGGAGAAAGAAACATCATTGTTTTGGTCAGAAGAGTTGTTTTCCTACAGACACCTCAATCTGGAAATAGAGGGCAAAGCGTGGGGAGAAGAACATTGTAAAGCTTAGAAGTGGTGGGGGAATTTCAGCTTAAGAGGACTAGGCATCCTTCTCCCCCACTGCTGAAAAAATGGTGACATCTATCAATCCATCAAAGAGTGGAGCAGCAAGGTAAACAATCCCAATAAATTAGAACATCTGGCTTCCATAAATTAATTGGCCATTTACACAGTGAAGGTTGTTTGCATGCAGAAGCGGGCTTTCTTGCTAGCGTTGTCATACGCTTTTGATTCTCCCAGGTCCATCCATGAATTAGCGTGGCTTGTTTTAGTTAGCTGGCTTTCATTTATTTTACTTTGTCACTCTTGAAATGAAGAGGAACCAGGCGGTCATGAATCATGACATTGACACTTTGTCTTTTGATCCTCCGGGGTCTTGCTTCTATTTTCTCTTATAATAAGAAACTCAAGAAAGCTGGAAAAGGGGATTGGTGGGGGGAAGAAATCTGTTGAGCTTGTCTCTACAAATACAAGTTCAACCTCCACGTTCCCATAAGAAATCTTTTTTTTTTTCCAGTCATTCTGTTGACTATGATAGATGGTTTCATGTGCTAATGAGTTTTCCTTCTTACCAGCAACTCACTTGAAAAGGTGCCACAAATGTGGGAGCATTCTGGGTCCTCTGAACCTGACCTGGTCTGTCTTGAAGACACCTTTTGTGAAATGGACTAACCATTTATGGCCAGATGTATATTTCCAAAAGCACCATTAGTAGCTTTGCAGCACCTTCTGCATTTGAACCGTGCAAAGGAGAAAGGCAAAGGTACATAAAGAGCTTGACGTAAGGATGAGCAGCAGTTTGGATTGCAGTCAGTGGAAAGACTAAAACAAACTCAATCCGGGATTTATATTCCTGGGCCCAAAGCCAGAGCAGCTGAATGCGTCCCAGAAGCGATATACTCCTCAGTTCGTGTGTCTTTGGAAGGGAAGGAGAAGTTTGCTCTTCAACAGCTCTTTCCTGGTGCATCCATTCGGGGCTTAGAGAAGTAGCTGCTTTCATACCAGTTTGGTCAAAGACAAAGAACCCTTTTCTTTGAGGAGGCAAGATATAACTGCTGCCATGTTTGCTACCCTAAATTGTCTTCTAGGCCTTGGAGTCTTACACATCTGCTGCGATCTCCCCTTTCTTCCCCTTTCCCTCTACTACACATGGGTTTCACTTTCCCTTAAGAAGAGGAGGTGGGTTGTGGCTTTCTGGAGCTGTTAAATTGTTGCTCATAATTGTTGCAGCTTGATGAGTGGCTAGATAGGGACAGGAGGCCTTCCTTCCTTACAGGAGCAAGAGGTGCCTTATTTCTTCAGTGCTTCCGATTTTTCAGCATCAGTCCATATGAGAAAAGGGAAGTGGAGCATTGGTCCCAGATGCTGCTCCATTGGTCAGTAACGCACTGTCTCTCCCACATTTAAGAAGACTATAGAGCATGTGATTAGCGCTCCCATTTTAGATTTTGTAATCTATATTCATGAGTGCCATTTCAGGAGGGTGGGGTAGGGCCACACCTATGCTAGTGTAATCCACACGCTTATTAGGTGTGGTTCACTGTCCCATGTAGAGGCACTTAGATCATTTACAGAGAGGAAGGATGAGTGTACTCCACAGCCTTTGCTGAGAGCCAGCGGACTTTTAGCTCAAGTTGTAGAGGCTCATGCACTAAGCTCCAAGAGGTCCCAGCTTCGGCTCTACCTGTCGACGTTACACCAGGAGGCTGCTTGCTCTTCTTTTCGTTCCCCTGACAATCAGAGAGTGAGGGGAAAATACACAGCTTGTGTGAATTACACCTTTGTCCCCTCCCTTCATGAGCTGGGATTGAGAGGAATGCACACAAGCTATGTAAGCATCAACCCAGTACACATGACTGCAGCCCCTCTGCCGTCTCCAAATGGCACCCTTACCTACATTTAAAAACAAGCTTTCCAGTAGATCAGCGAGAGGCAACCGAGGCTAGTGAATGAGCCCTTCATCTCAGCGGGCCGGAAGATTGTCATAACCAAGACTGTCTCCCGGGATAGGGTAGTTTTACTGACTGTGCTTGTGTACTTAAAATGTGCAGGGCGTGCCGACTGAACAGTAGCAGTGCTTTGATGTAGAAAGAGCACCCGGCTCTCACAATGTTGTGTGCAATCCAGGGGCGGCCCGTGGATGTAGGCAACCTTGGCAGTTGCCTAGGGTACCGTGTTTAATGCGGCGCCCAATGATGACGTCACACCATTGAGGGTAATGGAGGTGGGACACCGATTGCACATTCCACCTAGGGCACCAGGGGTGTGTCTAGACTACATGCCTCCGTCGACGGAGGCATGTAGATTAGACAGATCGGCAGAGGGAAATGAAGCCGCGATTAACATAATAGCGGCTTCATTTAAATTTAAATGGCTGCCCCGCTCTGCCGATCAGCTGTTTGTCGGCAGATCGGGGCAGTCTGGACGCGCCGCGTCGACAAAGAAGCCTTTCTTGATCGGCACAGGTATGCCTCGTGAAATCAGGTTTACCTGTGCCGATCAAGAAAGGCTTCTTTGTCGACGTGGCACGTCCAGACTGCCCCGATCTGCCGACAAACAGCTGATCGGCAGAGCGGGGCAGCCATTTAAATTTAAATGAAGCCGCGATTATTTTAATCACGGCTTCATTTCCCTCTGCCGATCTGTCTAATCTACATGCCTCCGTCGATGGAGGCATGTAGTCTAGACACACCCCAGTTGCCGGCAGCTCTCCACGAGCCACTCCTGGTGCAATCAGCACGCACCGCACATCATGTGCCCTTCCTTTAAGTACGTGTCACTTTTGTAATACCGGTGGGGAGGATGGAAAAAACTACGCAGATGAAAACCAGAATCTGGCAACCCTGTGCATGGGCAACAGTGAACAGAATGTCTTGCAGGCCACACGCAGATGCCAATAGGCGGCATGGGATTGCATGTGGCCCTTGAGCTGCAGTTTGCCCACACTTGCAGTAGATGGTAATGTCTGAAGATAAGAGGTGAAATTCCAACATTAGCAGTTGGGATTAAATCTTGTTAACTTGTCTTTTGGTAAAAGACTAACACAAGAGGCAGCTCTGGTAGCAGCTAAATTGAGGATAGTTTCTTGAAAATCTCTTGAGCTGGAGCTAATGGGCTCCAACTGGTTGACATGAGTATGGCAGGCATAATGATGTGAGATCCTCCTGTTTCTTCCAGTAGCAAAAACAAAAGCCTAGAAAGTATTTTAAGTCACATAATGGATTAAAGCGGTTTGGCTTATGTGTGTATTCCTATTTATATTTAATGTAATAGGGTATGTCTACACTACCACCCTAGTTCGAACTAGGGTGGTTAATGTAGGCAACCGAAGTTGCAAATGAAGCCCGGGATTTGAATTTCCCGGGCTTCATTTGCATCTTGCCGGGCGCCACCATTTTTAAAGCCCCGCTAGTTCAGACTCCGTGCCCGCGGCTACACGCGGCACAGACTAGGTAGTTCGGATTAGGCTTCCTATTCCGAACTACCGGTACACCTTGTTCCATGAGGAGTAACGGTAGTTCGGATTAGGCTTCCTATTCCAAACTACCGTTACTCCTCATGGAACAAGGTGTACCGGTAGTTTGGAATAGGAAGCCTAATCCGAACTACCTACTCCGTGCCGCGTGTAGCCGTGGGCACGGAGTCTGAACTAGCGGGGCTTTAAAAATGGCGGCACCCAGCAAGATGCAAATGAAGCCCGGGAAATTCAAATCCCGGGCTTCATTTGCAACTTCGGTTGCCTACATTAACCACCTTAGTTCGAACTAGGGTGGTAGTGTAGACATACTCATAGTGATTATCCCAGCTCCCCGTGCTGTTTCCAAAAACATAAAAATGCACACAGGTTCTTCCCACCAAATTGCTGTACAAATTAATAGTTCCCCCTTCCTCCTCTCAGCCCTTTCTTTCCCCCATTTAGATAAATTAGTTACGCACTCAAGGTTAGCATAGTCATGCTCTGGGCAGAAGGTAGATGGAATTCCAAAACCTGCGGTACCTTCATGGAGAGTTCCTCTTTTGCAGCTTTGTCCCTTTTGAATGAAGGGGCTATTAATTATGATCACTCAAGCCACTTAAACTATCGTGATATCACCACCTCCCTCCCTGTATGTCTCAAGTTATGTCTACATTGCAAAAAAAACCCAACCCAAAAACCCCACAACTTCACAGTGGTAAGGGCGATAGCCCAGATCAACTGATTTGGGCTCACGCTATGGGTCTAAAAATAGCAGTGTAGATGCTTCCACTTGCGCTGGAGCCCAGCTCTGAAACCCAGCTAGTGGGGATGGTCTCTGAGCACAGGCTCTAGCCAGAGCAGGGTTATCTACATTGCTGTTTTTAGCCCCTCAAGCAAGACCCTTGAGCCTGAGTGAGTTGACCAGGCTTGCTGTCGTGGTTTTTTCCATTGTGTTGATGTGCCGTCAGGCATCCAGGTCCCAAGCCATTGAGGGCTTCCTAGGTTAAAACGAACAACTTAAAGTTCCATCTGTAAACCAGCAGGGGGCCAGTTTTATGATCGAGAGAATTTACTGATTCAGAGAGCAGTGATGGTTGTTTGCTGTGCGGTAGGTAGATGTGAACCAAAAAACCCTGACCCTACTTTGCTTATTAAAGATGTTAAGTCTATTGGTAAAAGTGATGAGGAATCCTGTGGCACCTTATAGACTAACAGATTTATTGGAGCATAAGCTTTCGTGGGCAAAGACCCACTTCGTCAGAAGCATCTGACGAAGTGGGTCTTTGACCACGAAAGCTTATGCTCCAATAAATCTGTTAGTCTATAAGGTGCCCCAGGACTCCTCGTTGCTTTTGCAGATCCAGACTAACACGGCTACCCCTCTGATACGTGACACCATGCAAGTCTATCGGTGTATCCATTCCTGTAGCTGGATTAGCAGTTGTGCGCAGCAGGGAGAAGATGCAAGGTCTAGTTGTTGGAACACGAGTCTGACTTGAGAACTGGGGTTGTACAACAGAATCCAAGGAATTTTGAGGAAATTCCTGCTGCACCTATCAGGACTTCAATTTTGCAAACATTGAACCTGATCCTGCATTCTGATCTATCCGGGCAAACAGATCCCCTCTGCCCATACTGAATCCACTGGGAACTTTGTGTCAGAGTTATATTGCAGGGTTGGAGCCATACTGAGTGCAGTGAAAGGCATCTGCTCTCTTACGCCATTGTATTTAAACAAGGAATCCACGTGTCTCAAAAAATCCTGTTATGTCTCAGTGTATAAACCACTCAAGAGAAGTCTCACTAAACTTGTAAGTTCTCTTCATGGAGGCTTTGTAGCAGAAAGGAACTTTATGAAACAGTATGCCTAGAATAAAAGACCTAATTGAGTTCTCCTGGGTCTGTGGCCAAGGTTTCACAGGACCATATTTTAGCCATGGTCAGTCATTCAGCATATCTGCCTCAGTTTCCCCATCTTAATATTGTGATACTTCAGATCCTGCCTCAACAATGATGATGTGAGAGAGTTTGTAAGTTGTTTTGAAATTAAAAAGTGTTGTAATATAGTAATAAGCATTTATATTCTTATTATTTATCAAATGATTTATTATAACCCCCCAAATACTGTTCTTTCATGGGTTTGGCTTGCTCCTGGTTTAAAATTGTCTTGATTGCTACAGGGCTGCCACTGTAAGTGTGTCAATCCCACAAGTCCTGGCAATAAAGGAGAAGTACTATCCCACTGTATTAACTTGTAGCTTTCATTTTGGACTTGTTCATCTGAGTGATAAGTCCCTGTGGTCGCTTTTTAAATGCTTCATTCTGGACGAGAGATGCATATTTCAACAGAGTAAGTCTTACTTACAGTAAGACTCTTAAAAGCATAAAGGTGGCTATGTCAATTCAGATTTGTACAAATGTCCGAATTGTGTCCCGTGGCGTCCACCGTCTTTTTCCCAAGCGCCAGCACCGTTGTGTTGCTGCTCTTTCCGTATGCTTAGCAGGTCTGCGTTTGGCATCCTCCTCCAAAACCCATCACTGCCTGGCCCTTTCAACAAAGTTTGCTTCCCTTTGATGCTAATCCAAATTGCCTTGGGACTAGTGGTAAATGAATCCCATTGTATTCAGTTGGCTGAAGGTTAAGTGAATCAGATCCTGAAGGGGCTGGCACAGGGACAACTCCTGCTGGATGATGTGGCAGTTTGGGCTCTGTAGAACGGGGAACACATTCTGGTACCCAAAATCCTTCCCTAGTCATTCCCATCCTCAAAACCCCCTTTCGTCGATTCCTCTTGGGGTCCAGTGACCTTTATCTCTCAAGGTACTTTGTGAACCAGGTTACTCCATCAGGATTATGTGGCTGCTTCTCCATTTTCTAGATTTGAGGCTACCATCGGCCTAAACTCCTCTTGTTGAAATTAATGATAATCTCTGGCTATGTCTTCACTGACAAAAAAGGCACAGTTAAAACATGAGCGAACCAATGCTTGTTGCAGGAAGAAATGTCGTAGAGACAAGGCACTTTAGCTTTCCTGTGATAGAAATGTAGCCGTGTTAGTCTGGTGTAGCTGAAACAAAATACAGGACTATGTAGCACTTTAAAGACTAACAAGATGGCTTATTAGATGATGAGCTTTCGTGGGCCAGACCCACTTCCTCAGATCAAATAGTGGAAGAAAATAGTCACAACCATATATACCAAAGGATACAATTTAAAAAAAATTTAAAAAATGAACACATATGAAAAGTCGTTTTCATATGTGTTCATTTTTTAAAATTGTATCCTTTGGTATATATGGTTGTGACTATTTTCTTCCACTATTTGATCTGAGGAAGTGGGTCTGACCCACGAAAGCTCATCATCTAATAAACCACCTTGTTAGTCTTTAAAGTGCTACATAGTCCTGTATTTTGTTTTAGCTTTCCTGTGACGTCAACCACAGACCTGACCTCACTTAGCTAACTCATGATAAACATGACAAGTGCCTTGTCCCCACTGACGGTGTGATAGTGAAATAACTATTGCAGGTTTATTATCTTGCTGTGAAATAAAAGCCCTCACATTTGTGTCCACGAAGGCAAAGCCTTTGTGGATGATTCTTCACTAGGAATCTTCACTTATCTGAGAGTAGCTAATGTGTGACAACAATCAGGAGGAAAAATCCTAGTGAAGGCAAGGCAGTCTGCAGTTTTTAATTCAAGTTGTCCAGTCAAGATAAAGATTGTGTGGTTGCTTAGGGTTTACCTTGCCATCCTAATTCATGGTGAAATCTCAAATTGCCTAATCTTCAATAGAATTTCCCTCCTGTTAGTTATTTCTTAGTTCTCTTGAAAGAAGCACACAAATTCATGAAGACAAGGTCTGTGGAGAGCAGGAAGCAGCCTGACTCTTCTGCCTCTCCCTGCTGAGCAGGAAGAGTTAGGCTGTGTCTTCACTCCAGAAAATTGATGCTGCCATGATTGATCTTTCGGCGTTGGATTTAGTGAGTCTAGTTAAGACTTGCTAAATAGAACTGAGGGCACCCTCACTGGAATCTGGTACTCCTGCTCTTGCTAGCTAGGAGGAAGGGAAGCCATCAGCCTCTCTAACCCTCGCTTGTTTTATGTAGTTGGGGTTGTGCACCTTAAGCCAGGCTGCTGGATCTAATGCAGACCTGGCTTTAGAAAGTATTCTTACTCCTGTCAGTAGCTCCTGTAGTAAGTGGCAGGCATATACATTCCTCCAAAACCTAACACTGTAGCTAGGTTTCCCTAGCATCCCAGCTAGTGTTTTATGGCTGGCAAAACCAAGGGGTTTCTTTAGCTAAGGATAGTGAGCAACGACATATTGTCAATTTTCTAGCAGCAGCAATTAGAGATCTGTGTAAGGGAATTAAGACATTTTGGAAATCATAGACAATCAGGTACCTTTTTTGTGTGTGTGTGGTGAATTCTTTGGAGCCAGGACTACCTCCTTTTGTGTCTGTACAGTGTTGAGCATAGAGTTGGTGCTTAAACAAAGTAAGATGCTTTGGGCCTAATTCTGTCCTTGAAGTGTGGGTTCTTATTTTTTCTAAAATCTATTTGGGGAGAGAAACAGGAGTGGTACGTTAATATAAAGCAGTGTTTCTTAAACTGTGTTACGCAGCATGGCGAACAACAGAATCCAAAATGGCCACCCTTAAAGGGGCAGGTGACTTTTTTCTCAATAACTTCCCCCCGACCCTTCTCCCTCTCCCCCCGACCATTTTTTTCTTCTCTCAAAAAAAAATCCTTGGTGTTCCCCATAAAAAAAAAATTGTTTGGTGTTTCTAAGTTTTAAAAAGTTTAAGAAACACTGATGTAAAGGAAGTAAAGAATATGGAAGACATCTGCCTGTGTGTTGTATGTGCTCTGGCTAAACTGTAAGACAGTGGTCCCCAACTATTTAAGGTTGCCGGGACCCAGGGGGCGTGGCCGTTCGCCCGCTGGGCGCCAGAGGGCGGGGCCACCCCCATAGCCGCCCCTGCCCCCATAGTCGCACGCCCGGGGCCGGCGCCCCGCCCCCAAGCGCAGCGTGCCCGGGGCCGACACTCCCCCCATGCTCCGCGCGCCCAGAGTGCGGGCGGCCAATCCGCGGCGCTCCCGGGGCCGGCGCTCACCGTACGCCACGTTCCCAGGGCCAGGCCAGCCCCGAGCACTTGGCGGGCGCACACAAATGCGGGCACCGTGTTGGGGACCACTGCTGTAAGATATAGTGAGTAGGTAAACTAGGAGAGAGAAGGTTGCACATTTCAAGAATAAGTACGGTGTTAGAATTAGCAGTGAACCAAGAAAAAATCTGTTTTTTTCAGAGTGAAGATATAGGCAATGATACACCAGAAGAGGTGATGTCAACACTGAGTGTGCAGAGAGAAATGAACTTAGTATTTTGGCTGACACAGAGTAGACCATTTGGACAGAAGCTAAAGACAATAAAGATAGCTACTGGATCATTCTTGGCTATTACTGTAGACCTTCGAAGCAGTTGGATGTTTCTTTTAACATTTGGGAAGTGTAAAATGGTCCAAACTTTGAGTAGAGTTTTTAATGTAGAGTATTAAGTAGGATAACAAGTATGCAAAAGTAAGAATAGTAGCCTGTTTCTAGAGGTACTCGTAGTCTGTTGCTCAGGCTTGGTTGGAATTGATCACTTGAACAATTGATTTAACAGTCTACAAGGTCAGAGATCATTTGGATCTAATTTTTATTAAGTGAGCCAAGTATGATAAATAATGTTGAAGTAGGGGAATAACTAGGACCCAACAGTGAAAGTATTCTTCCATTTAAAATATCCATGGCAAGTATAAGAGAAAGCAGCAGAAAGGTTTGATTATTAGAAAAGATTACTTTAAGGAGTTGTGATATACCCCAAAGAGTTTTGATTGGAATTCACTAATGTCTGGGAATTCTCCTGGAGAAAGTGAAAAATATTTAAGAAATAGTTGGAATAGCTGTAATTGTAACTTATCCCAGTTTAATCTAAACAAGATAAAAGGCAAGAGAGGCCAGTGTGGTTAAGCAAGGCTATAAAGATTAGCATAAGCAATAAGCAAGACTACTCTACAAATATAAACAATCCAGAGAAGAGAAGCATCAGGAGAGCTATAAAAATAACCAGGAGTAAGTTAAAAGTTTAATTAGAGAAGCATAGAGATGTTCATATTGCATGAAAAATAATCTCTAAGGGTCTTTTCCAATCTGTCCTTGATGGACACAAAAAAAGGGAACTGGAGATATTAAATAAGAAACTGGCAGATTTGATGAATAGCTACTGTATCTCTTTGTTTGCAGAAGAAAAGAGGAATCTATCAAGGCCTGGTGTCCTATAATTTTAAGCTGGATATCAAGGGTGCTGATAATGCATGTGGGGAAAGCGGGGCTTTGTCTACATTCAAATTTGTACCAATTTAACTAAGCTTATGGTATTAAACAATTTTAGTCAAATCAGTGCGAATTTGTGTTTAGAGACACTTATATTCTATTTTGAGTGATTTTTGTTGAGTTTAATCTATTTTATAAAGCTTAACAGAAAAAAACTCTACTTTTTCAGCTAGAGTAAGAATGTCTACACCCAAACTTGCACTGTTGTGGCTAAGTGAATTCTCAAACAGATTGTTAACTAAACCAGTGCACGGTTTGAGAGTATGCCATGCATGGCTAGATTTAAGGCAAAGGTCCCTCTATCAGAATGAATTTGCTAGATCCTGCTCTTATTACAGGCAATGGTAGCACTTCCATTTAGGGTTGCCAGATGTTCTAACCAAAAATACCAAACACCGCCCTCCCCCCCAACCCCCCCAAAAAAAACACTGGGGAAAAATTCTGTTGGAGGGGAAGGGGACAGAGTTGAGTTATTTGCTCAAACAACTAAAGTTGTTGAGCAAAAAATAAATAAATAATAAAACAGCATGGCTCCTTTCAGAGTGCATGCAGTCAGAATAGGGATAGGAACAGGGGAGAGGTTGAGCACTAAGACCCAGGGAAGGCATTGCTTCCCCTTGATCTTTAGACTTTTTGCTGGTGGCCATTTTGTTTTCTTGATCAAGCCAGAACGCAGCTTCCCTGTGGAACCTGGTAAGCAGGAGGCTGGGGATGGTGGGGCGGGCGGGCGCAGAGGCCGGTGACTGGGCCCGGTTGCTGAGTGTGTTGTAGGGTTACCAGATGTCTGGTATTTTTGCCTCCTGGCCAGGAAAAAAATCAGAAAATACCGGACATTTTAAGTGTCTGGTATTTTCTATGGGTTTTTTATTTATTTATTTATTTTACCAGACAGGAGGCGAAAATGCTGGACTGTCTGGATCAGTGCCGGACACCTGGCAACCCTACTTCCATTGATTTTAATGGTGTGCAAGCAGGACAAGCAGAGTTTTAGAATTTCTCTAATAACCTGAAATTAATATATTTAGCACTGTGTATTTGTTTAATCAGTCAATTATAAGTGGAAAGGGCTAGCAGAGATTCCCCTGTTTCAGAATGAAGGGGGCTAATGTAAACCCTCTCTTGGTTCTGGTTGTGTTCACATACTCCTGAGTTCTATTTTCCCATTTGGGGTGCTGCATGCCACACTAGAAGACTCAATTAAAAAGTGTTTTCAGAAGTTATTGAAGCTTATTCTCAAGGGACAAAAGGGGGATTCTTGATCGTGCCATGTAAATATTCTGAATTATTAATTTGTTAAAATGAAATGGCATAAATTATATGAAGTTGTGTTATGTTCAGATGTGTGTAGGAAGAATAAAATACACTGGTTCCCTTTTTAAACCACCAGGGTATTGTGTCTATTAAACTTGGATTTACAAAGGAGCTCTGGGGGATTTGGATTCTCTGTTTCCTTGATCTCCCTTGAAAATACCAAATGGAGCGATTACAGCAGTCCTAGAAATTGCTAGTGCTTGTAAGGATAGAGGTGAAGTGTAACAACATTACCTGACTTCACAGTAAACCAAATGGGTCCATATTACTCCTGGGGAAATTCTGTACAAAAAAAAATAGTCAGCCAAAAAAAGTAAAGATCTGTGCATAATATTTTAAAAGTCTGCAAAATTCCGCATATTTTATTTGTCAAAATAATGCAATGTAATCACTCTGGTGTCAATTATATCAGTAATTTATTTAAACTACAAGACAGTGAATGGAGAATGGGAGTGGGGAGCAATGGAGAAAATTCCCAAACCACCTTGCCTAGCAGTAATGTAACTAGGTTGGACCCTTTATTCCTATTTATCAGTAAACAAATCTATGCAGCCATATGTTCCCTGCTGTGTCACAGGCAACTGACAAGCAAATGAGGGCTGGGGAATCAAACTCACAGTTTATAATGGCTACTGATCATCTCCAGAAAAGTCAGTAGCAAAGAGTTCATGGCGCACATTTTTGTAGGAAATTATTTCAGTCAAAAAATTAGAGCAGTTCTAATAATTAAAGCACCATAAGCATGTAGAAGGCCATACTGTCCTTACACCACTCTGGTAATGTAAAGAAACCTTAAAACATTTAAATCTCCAGGGGGGACAATAGGAACAATTAACTAAGCAGGCAGGCTGTTACATGTCCCTTGCCTGGCTCCTAAAGCACCCCGAAGCCCTGCTCTTCCGTGCCTAGCATGCTCCACACTACTGCATACCCCTAGTGATTCATCTATCTTGGGTGCCTGAACCAACCTACGAGGGAGGAGCACGTCACCAACCACTCCTGCAACTTCCCTTTGTTTCCTCATAAATAATTTTTCTGGGGGAAAGCAAAAATAATTTGCTGGGGACATGTGTTTTGCATACTCACAGTGACACAGAATTTCCCCAGGGGTACCATAGGTATTTTCTGTTACAACTTGCATGATAGAATTTTCCTGCTGAGTTGCACATCCCATGTGTCTTTGAGAGCATGTAAGCACAATTTTCATGTGTTTACCTGTTGGGCCTAACTTAAACTAAGATTTTCAAAAGTGCAGGATAGACTCCTAAGTGCTTATGCGCTTTTCAAAATTAGATGTTAAGCTCCTAAATCACTTAGGCACTTTTGAAAATTTTGCCTCTAGGAAACCTATACTGAAGTGAAGGCCTAATTTTCTGAAAGTCTGCTCCAAGTGTTCAGACTTTCCAAAGGTCTGAATACTAGCGAATGTCATTTGAAGTCACCCTGAAAATTCAAACCACTTATTTAGGTATCTGAATATGGATTTTATAGACCTAACTTTAAGGAAACAGAATTAGAAATAGCTATTTTAAAACATTTAAACTGTCACATTTATTGTACTAATTCATTTACTGAAACCTCTCACATTAACACACAAGATTTCTAAAGAGGATGAATCTCAGAAGAGGAGTAATGCTAAAAGCCAATAGTAAGTCCACTACTACATTTCTTTTGTATAGCTGAAGCAGTGAGGACCCATGGAATAGCATCGTCTGTTTTTGCAGCAGTGACTCTGCAGTGGAAATCTTTCACAAAAGCCTCGTCAGGAAACAAGAGTGACAGAAAACGCCAGACACTTTTCAGCAACTCCTTACCCCTCAGCCTCAGAACTGTGATGTGCGTCTAAGAGTATTTGTTTTGCTAAAACATTTGTTGGCAGTTCGGTATAATGAGGATAAAAAAAAAAAGTGTACCTTGCAGTGAATGGCGTTGAAAGAGTTCCTCCTGTTGCTTGCTTTTACCTACTCATTTGCTAAATCTGACTTTCCGGCTGCTCAGGAGGTATAGGTTGAATCCACTTAACTCCTCTCCTTTGGGGCAAAGGAATCTTTTGGTGGGCTGCTTTATTACTGGGTTGAAGAGATCATGCTACAGCTCTTTTACACCTAGGATGTATCGGGGTTTTCCTCCATCTCCCCTAAAATGGAACAAGGTTTCTGATGCTTCAAGACTGGACTGAGCTTGATGGCTTGAAAATATGGGTACAAGAAATGTACTAGGGCTTTGATGCTGGAGATGAATGCAAAAATGTTTGCTTCTTGTGCATTTACTTTTAAAAACATTAATTAAGAGATTGTTCATGCTACCCAAAGCTACCTCTGGAAAGAAGAACATAGCTTGGTGTGGCTAAATATTAATTCCATTAGTGTGTTTCTTCTCAGATTGCATTAATAACAAACCTGTTCTGATATAACTTTTTCACAGTGACATTCGGCAGTGTGTTCATTTATGAACACGTGGAAATATATATCAAGTTGATTCCTTGTTAGTCAAGCTTGGCTCAAACAGTTGAATCCCTGTCCAGTGCTGTACAATGTAGCAAGCAACTTGGATATGCACTCTGGCCTAATTTTATTTTACTGTGGAAGTTTTCCCTTATGTCTCTAATTAGATAATCAGGTTATGGCTCATAGTTGCTAAGCAGAGAAATCTTATAGCTGGTTGACATATTTAAATAGGAAAAAGGTTAAAGCAGAAGGTATTTGTTTTATTGATGCAGTCTGTTGATATTGCTCTACTTTAGGATGTTATGAGTCTTTTAACTAGCGTAGTGGTGCTTGCTTTTCGTCAGATCCTCCTTATCCCGTTGTGATAAACGGAAAATAACTTATTTATTAAGGAACTGGAATTCCTTTTCTAAAGGCTAATTCCCTGTTTTAAAATCCACTCACATACAGCTGTTGGTCTGTTGTACTTCTAAGTGACCAGTAGATAGAATGAGCTATTTATTTTTCTTACTGCTTTGAGAAGAGAAAATTTCCCCTGAGTGCAATATTGCACAATTGACCTTTTTGCATTAGACATTTTCCTCCTTCCTTTGGAGTAGATGCACAAGTCTATTACCCATTTAGCAATTGCGAAGTAAAACCCGATATCTGTTGATTCATATTAGACAATACACGTATTAGACATACAATATACAACACTAATGGATATCATGCACATGGCTTTTTGGTATGCGTGTACATGCATATATGCATAAAAAGTGTTAGAAAGTTACGTAAACTGAATGTATTATGCTCTCCTCACAACTCTGTTCACCCATGGCAAGTATTTGGTAACACTTTGCAAAGCTGAAGTCAACTTAGGCATTAGAAAAACAAGATACATCAATACTGTGTCCTTGTACAAGTTGAAATATATCTTAATGCCTATCTAGTTTGGACTGTAGTGTCCAAAACAGACATAAGAACAGAACAGAGGAAAATGACAAATTAAGGAACTATTACGAACTGATGGGGCTGATTTTTAGTGACATGTAAAAGTTTTGTAACTCATAAAATTGTATTCTAAATATTAGCAGAAATGTGTATGTTTGAGGCTTGCCTTCTGTGTGTGTTGAACATTCTTCAAGAACGTACTTACTGGAAGAAAGTATCTTTCCTTTTCATCTTGTACTGCTCTGTATCTTTAGGTAACAGTCTTGGCTAAGTTTAGTTATTTGGTCTCTTGAACAATTTTAAGAACAAATCACTAGTGTAGTAAATTAGCTACCCCTTGTAATCAACACATGCCACAGTGCTAAACATGCTCTATTGTTAAATTTTCTAACCAACCCCATTGTGGGGGACTGTAGGCTAGCAAGAGTGGCATGCTCCAAACATGTGGATGGTTTTCATGGTTTAGAGATGAATGACAAGTTAAGCACTAATTATGTAGTCGTCTTTGGAGACTCTGGCTTAAATTTTAAAGGCTGAATGAAGATACATACCAGCTAACACAAATAAGCAGTATTTTGAGCCAGGAACATCATTATCATGCTAAACAAAGTGATGAAACAAGCCTTCCTAAATACTTGAATAGACAAGATGTGTCCACAAGGCTAGCTCTACAATTGATTTATCATTCTATGTTACTTGCATGGTCAGTATCACTGTAATGCCTAAGCACCTGACCATCTTTAATGTTTTTGTCTCCAGAACACTCCTGGGGGGTAGGGATAGGCTGTTATCCCCATTTTTCAGATGGGACAGAGACTACAAGGCTACAGGATGTCTGTAGTTTGAGCAGGAAACTGAATCTGGGTCTCCCAAGTCCCAGGGTGTTTCCCCTAATCCTCTCCTGTCAGCTATATGATTGCATGGAGGCAATGTGGTAATCATCTGTGTATCTCTCTGTGATGGGTTGTGATGACATCATCACCCTGTGATTTGGAGCTATGATGTGGATTTGCTACCAGTGTTTTATGAAAGTGCTAGGACCTTCCATATAGAATACCTAGTTGAATGCAAATAGTGCAAGGCTGCTTATGAGATAATTTCATTCTGTAGCACCGTGGTCTTATTTTTACTTTAGGCACAACTAGATCATGGCACTGTTAGCTCAGAATGCTGTGTTTAGCTAATTGCAGCACTGAGACAGCAAGAGTAAGCTTTCAATGAAATCAGTGGCTTGTTTGGTAATAAAGACTATCAAAGCAACCGTAAAGCTGATTCTCAATCCCATTCCTTGTTTTGCCTTCTAGCTTTTACAAACTGCTTCCTCCGAAGGAGTTTAATTTATCTTGAAGTCATCCAACAGCTTGACATGAACACAGATGGTGCTGACAAGGACTCCCCAAGAATTAACACCATCCTTTTGGATGAGCAGTCAACAGCTAGACTTACAAGAGTGTTAAGAGGAGTGTTGTGTTATGAGGAAGAGTCTAGCCTGTTTTTGTACACCTGACATGTCTCTTGATTTGGTTCTTCATAACTTTTCTGACTTGACTTTTGTTCTTATGTGTCTAGGTTTTTAATGTTTTATTTCCTTTTGCCTTTCGCCCTTCTGATACCAATTTAGTCTAAGTTATGCTGCAATACAAAAATCAACAGTTTACATCCTATTTCCAGCAAGTTTAATGAACAACAGAAAATGAGAAGGAATACCATCACTATTGCCAAACCATAATGTATCATTTAACTTCCAGAAAACACCACAAAATCTGGTACATGTAGAACAGGACTCATAACCAGATGGAAATTTTATAATTTTTGCGGGAAATTCTGCCACAACAACACTTTTCTTAAGAAATGGCATCAGTCATACTAAAATAACCAATAATTCATCTTCATCTTGGCTCAACTTTTGTCAATTTTAGACAAAATTGGATAGGCAGTTGTTGTTTGTTGTGTATTTTAAATACAATACAGTTGTCTGTTTGCACACGTCACTGAAAAATTGTAAATCAAGATGGGATGTTTTAAGATGTGCTCTGCAAATTATTTTGGGGAAGTTCTATGGCCAATGTTACAGAGGAGGTCAGACTAGATCATCCTATCACAACGATCCCTTCTTGCCTTGGAAGCCACGTGTCTATGGATTACAATCATACTTTCGGTGGAACAGGACATAGAGAAAGCCGGGAAACAAAGTTGCATGTTCTTTTTCAGACAAGAGAGGCATTTTCATTTCTTCAGTTTAGATATCAGCTAAGTTATACCATAGTCGTGCTTTATAATGTACAAAATGCTTGGCTCAGGGACTCTGGTTACAAAAAGGACACTTTAATCTGTAAATTGCCTCAATGCTGGGTTTCACCAGGTTAGAGAATATTAGCTGTGCCAAAACATACAGTAGTCCTTATCAGATCACCAAGGGCTAAAATTTAGGTCTCACTACTGGAATTTAGGCCTGTCTGTGAATGGCCTCTCAAATGGGATATCTGTTCTTTGCTAACATATTTTTCCTATAAAAATATTTTGCCTGCAAACACCCTAGATATTTTTTACACAACTAAGAAGGTTAGAAAAGGCATGGTAAGGTTGTGAGGTGTGAGGGGACTGCAGTTTTAAATAAACCTAAATCCTTCATTGAAATAAGACTGACCTCAATCTCCATCAGAATCATAAATTGTTTAGTTACTGCTTATTCTGTCAATCACACTAGATTTCAGAGAGATCTAGGACTCGCGATGAGTAGGGAAGTTGGATTCCATCAGAGGAAAGATCACCTTTCAGGCCATAAGGTCAATTTTTGTGAGTGGTTCTTTGTATTATTTATTGCCCCAAAAGGGGGATTGAAGAATGTTAGCTCTGTAGCATTTCTTTTGAGATTCTTTAATAATATCCTTTTAAAAAAAAGAGAACATAAAACTTATGTTCTTGATTTATTTTTTATATTTACCTTTAGGTTTATTATGTGGAGTGAATGTTTTCCTACTTGGAAGAAACCTAAAATTAGGATTGTGAGAGAGAGGCCCAGCTATTGAGTCCAAAGTAATGGGGTCAGACTCCTTTAGGCAGGTTTGTAACACTTGGCCATGCTAAACTTTAATGCAAATGAGTAGACTAGCTTTTGTGGCCAGGGCTAGGACTTTACATGATAAAGAGGTGCCAGTCCAAAGCACCCCTTCTAGTGCATTTACTGTTTTCATCTGCTTTCTCTATTAAATAACAATATTGCCATAAAGCTCGTCAGCATTCTCCCGACAGTAAGAACATTGGAAACCACAACAAGGACTCTGAGACTTCTCTATCTTTTTTTTAAGTAATTAGTCATTGGTTTTTTATAGTAATCCATGGAAACTTGCACACACAAAAAAACCACTGGCGCACATAAAAATTCACTTTCTCTATTATGCATAAACCCTGAGACTTTGTAGCTACAAAAAGCTTCCAAGAAGACTGTCAGTTAATGTCATCCATTCTTCTCCCTTTGCCTTCTTGTGATGGTGGTTGTTTGGTGCCACCTAGACCACATTGCACTAGACACCACAAAGCTATAGAAAGGTGGTTCAGGGCCTGCAGATCTTACTACTTCAGTAGACAAAACTAAGATTAAATCTACACTACAGCCTGGATCAATGCTCTGAGATTGATCCATTGGCACTCTATTTAGCAGGTCTAGTGAAGACCTGCCAGTTCTACCGCAGATCACTCTCTCATAAATCCTGTTACTCTTCTTGTCCAGGGTAAAGTAAGATAAGTGGATGGAAGAATTTCTCTCATCTAGCCTCCTGTGGTATAGAGTAGGGATGTAATAGATGGCACACCTACATAGACTACCCCCTTCCTCTCCCACATACACACCAGTAAATTTTTTAGCAGGCTGGCTCAGTCCGGGCTTGGAATGGGTCCAGACTTACCCCTGCTCCAGCTCTGCATTTAAAGTGTATTAGGATCCGGGCAGGCGGGCAGGCAGGCAGCCCGGCTCAGTTCTGGCTCATGCTGGGTCTGGGAGCTCAGACCCCACCCCACACAGGGGCCGCTGCCACCTCACACTGCTTCCGCTTTATCAGAGGCAGCAGCTCAGGGCGGTCTCTAAGGGGAGCTGGTTTTCCACTGGCTCCCCTCACAGACCAGCTCCTGCCTGGCACCTTGAGGCAGCAGTGCAGAGAGGCAGGGGGCTCCTCAGGAGTGAGGCCAGAGCGCACTGACTGCCACCCCTGCCCCCGGGGACTATAGAATAGTCGCCTAACAGATAAGAATTAACTAAGTTACTCAGCTATTCAATTAACCGATATTTATCATCCCTAGTGTAGAGCAATGTTCCCTCCCTCTCAGCTGCATGGCAGCACAGCTTTACTGGTGATTAATCAGCCCTGCCCAGTCAGTCAGGGAGCCCTGAGTAGGGTTGCCAGGTGTCTGGTATTCAACTGAACAGTCTAGTTTTTGCTCCCTCCGTCCCATAAAAAAATTCAGAAAATACCGGACATGTGCAATATATGTCAAAATATATGATGTAGATTGTTGATTGTTTATAATAAAGCTCCCATTCAGTGTTAAGCATAGCTGTGGTGGGGCTTTTTTGTTTGTTTTTGTTTTCTCGACAAATTTTTAGCACGTGTGTTCGGTATTTTTTGGGAAACCATCTGGCAGCCCTAGCCTTGAGCCTCTGACTGGGCTGATTAATCACCTGTGAAGCTGAGCTCCCATGCAGCTTAGAGAGAACAGTGGTGCAGAGCCTGCAGTAACTGTGACTTAAGGGATGTTGACTCTAGCTATGTTATTCACGTAGCTGGAGTTGTGTAGCTTACGTCAATTTTCCTGCTGTAGTATAGATTGGGAAGAGGAACCCACGGCCTGTTTGCCTGAATCTGGCCTCTGAGGCTCGGGGCTTCCCCCTTGGCATCAGGGACCTTGTGCTGGTGCTCCAGGCCTGTACCTTCCCCTCCCTGTGTGGCTGGAACACCGTCTCCCCAATGGGGATGGGGGAGCCCTGAGACTCGCGGGACGGAGTCAGGTAAGCTGGGGATGGATCCAGCCCATGGGTCCATCTGGCGGGAGGAGGAAGCGGCTCTGTGTGCTGCTACTCCTTCTCCCTCTGGATGGGAAATGACAGGTCAGGGAAGTGCTGCCTGGAGTCTTCTCTCCCCCCCGCCCACTCTGACTGGCTGCAATCGTGGCCAATAGGAGCAGCGGGGGCAGTGCCGGGGAGAGCCATATGTGTTGCCAGGGAACTGCTGAGATAAGCGCACCCCCATCACCTACACCACACCTTCACCTTGCACCTGCCCCCCATCTCCTGCCCAGACCCTGCACCCCAAGCCCACTTTCCAGCAGCCCTTTCCCACACACTGAACCCCTTATTTTGTCCCCGTCCCAGAGCCTAGGGGGGGTCCCACAAAATCTTCTAGCCCAAGCCCCCTAGGCTCTGTGGCTTGTGTATGAGAGGAGAGTGACTTTTTTTCTTTTTTCTGGTTCTCTGCATCAGTTGGGGACCTCATTAGTGAGTTTTTTTGTTTGTTTGGTTGGTTGGGGTTTTTGGCTTCTCTCTTTTGCATCCCCCCCCCCATCTGATTTTTCTGTGGGTCAGTGGCCCCTAATCCAAAAAGGTTCCCCAGTCCTGGTAGATGTAGCTCAAGTGTGGGAGATGAACCGGGAAGTAACTCACCAAAATGGACAGCAGTGGTCAGAGCCAGGAGTAGAACGCAAAGCTTCCGGCTCAGGTCAGTGTGTGGCTTTCCTGTCTAAAGAAGTCCCAGAACTCACCCCTCACTTTAGGAGCAGGGAGTTCTGTCTGGGTCTTAATGCTGTCTTTTTTAATAGCCCTAAGAGAATGGCTCCTCTTTTTCTGCTTGAATTATATCTTTGGAGTGTTATCTGAAGAAGCCTTCTTCAGTCATTTTGTAGCAGCCAAGATTTCTCATGAGGACCCTACTGATTTTGCAGCAGTGGATTGCTACACATTTTGGAGTGATAAGGGTCACAAAGTATTTGCTGAAACTGCTCAGCCATATTTTTGACCAGCGTGCAAAGCCAGTTTGCCAGTCTTCCATGTGAACGGACAGATTTTAAGACACGCTGACCATCCACAACTCCAGTCAATGCCACTAGGAAGTGCCCAAGCACAACACATGTGAAGATGAAGCTGCGAATGCCACTGAAAACACATCAAATCCAGCATGACTTTTTTTTTTTTTGGCAAGGAAAGTAATGGACACATACAACATACTAAGATTTGAGATTATAAGCATAACACTGCGTGTACATTGGCATTTTGGAATATTATGCAGAAAGCACACAAAGCTGAAACCAGTGGGAAAATAAATTTGTACTCTGACAATTTACATACACGACTTCCAGAAACAATAAGATGTACTTGGTGTACAAATAAACAGTTCCTTGTCTCTGATGAACTGGAATGGCTCAGTGCCATGCACAATAGGTTTCCAGGGAGGCCATCTTCAAGAAAGGGTGCTGGTATACGACTTGTTTTCCTTTTTCTCATTGGAGAATGTACAGTTTTGAGAATTATGGGCATGTTAGAAACTATGTCAACAGATGGAAGTTGGAGATGTTGTTTCTGTCAGAATTCCAGGGAATAATTCTGAATTGGTTCTGAAGGTCTTGTTTCTTTTAAGAAGTCTCAACAGACCAAGGTCAGGGTTTAAATGACCCAGCAAGGCTGGATATGAACAAGATTTTGAATCTTAAATCCTGGCCATTCTAGCACATTAATCTCACTGTTTGGTTTTGAACGTTGATAATTGTGTCTGTGCACCTGTTGGTTCAAGATAGCAGCTTGTGTGGGCCGAGGAGGCAGAAGTCCCTGAAAATGTTTGGCACTTCCTCTAAGAGAAGTAATAACAACAAGCGTGGTAGCACTGAGAGACTCCTTGACCATGTTAGAAATTGATTTTTGCAATGCGATCCACAGCTCTGATGTATTCTGTTTTAAACGGGGAGTATGTTAATGGTCAGGTTAAAATATTGACTAAGAAAGTTGTGTTCAATGAACATCCCTCCTGAGACTATATCCTCCCGCTGGAATAATACTCCAGGGCACAAAGTGGGTCCTTCTGTGAAGTGACCCTTGTAGTCAGTAAAGAAGCAGAAGGGCCAATGGACTTGGCCATTCAACAGATGTCCCAAGATCGGTGGGCATGTTCCTGGAACACGAGTACCTTCATGTGATTCTCTGGGGTGCTGACGGTCAGCATTCCGGTTGGTGGCTACATAGAGCTGAGTGCTGTGCAAGTTAATGCTGACTCAACATTAACTCCCCTAGGAACTTTCAGGAGGGATGGAGCCACACAGCTAGAGATCACCTGCAAGACCTCCTAAGGCATGGGTTCCTGAACTGGGGAGCATGAAGAAATTCCAGGGGGGGGTGAGGCAACCCAACCTCTCCCTTCTCTCTCGTCCCCCTTCTCCCCCCCTCACCCTCCCCGTAAACCACTCCCTACCTAAGTTTTGCTGATGTTTTTGTATTTCAGCCCCGGTCAGTTCCTTTTTTTTCTTTTTGCTCAACAACTTTTGCTGCTTGGTGGGGGAGGGGGGTAAGGGTTTCTCAAAAATCAAAAAGGGGGCATGATGCTGAAAAATTTGGGAACCACTGTCCTAAGGTCTCCTAGCAATGAGGTCCTCTGCTCACTGTCATTCTGGGGGACATAAGAGATTAGTTTCCTCTGCTTGTTATCTCTCTGCCCCAAAGATGGCCACTTGCTATCACATTGGACTAACTTACAGACTGCTGATGCCAGCAACTGTCTTCAATTTTCAACTAAAAGTCAACCACAGAGTTCAAGTGCACTTTGATTACAGCAAGGGCTCTATATTCAGTAGGAAAGTGTTTTCCAGCATGTTTTTAAAAGGGGTAACTAAAGAAAATTAGGGATGATACTTAATAGGCGATGCTTACTGGGTAACGGTTAACCATTACCCTGGAGCAGCCCGTGAGCCTGCACAGGGTGGGAGCCAGCAGCAGCCCAGTTCAGGGCCAAAAGCAGCTGGGTTGGGGTAGCCCCTGTCGATAGCGTGGGGGCTGCTCCAGCCTGCCTGTCCCTATTTAATCAGCTAACCAATTAAACTTAACATTTAACTGGTTAACTAATTAAACAGGATTTTACATCCCTAAAGAAAATAGACATTTCATAATACATGTCTCTATCTTTGCTGGAATACAATGCATGCACTGCACCTGCTCTACACTAACAGTGTTGCTAGTTGGTTTTACACAGTTGAGAAAGACCGACAACAATAGCACGTGTTGGAATACAGACCAAAGCTCCAGCGCTGCAAGTGGATTCATGTGAATCGACCCTTCCACATGTCCAGAGTCTCCCTGACAGCCACTAATGTTGCTCGTGACCATAGGGTCTATGCTTGTGTGGATCAACTTGCTTGATCAAAGACCATATTACTGGTGAAAACAGTTCTAAATTTAATATAACAAAAGTGGGGGGTTTTGTAATTCTCCTGTTATTCTGCATAAACTGGGAAAGCATTTTAATGTATGATGTAATGAAGTTTTATGTGGCTTTGAAAAAACTTCATGTGCATAGTTTACAAAGAGATTATTCCAAATTTTCTTGTTAGCTATACCCTGCCACAAAACACCATGCCTAGGGAATGGGGAATGGCTTGTATCAGTCTGTGGTTTGGTAAATAGACTCTGAAATTTAAGTGAAAAAGCATAGAAAATATCCCTAGCCCGATAGCAAGATTGGTAATTCCAGAGATTGGGCATCAAGAGAGGCCGGGCCCAAGTGTGATCTTGATTACATGGCTGTGTGAGGCAGGAGTTAGTTCGGATTATGCAGGTGTATTAGTGAGCAGGATTTGGCTCGCTAGCCACATCAAGTAATGTAGCAACTAGATGATGTGCCACATAATCTCCCGGGAAAATTGTCAGCAGAATCCATTTCAGTGCGCACTTGGGGTCTGCTCCCATTGTTCTTCTGCTTACAAATTCCATAAAGATGATAGGAATTCTGTGTCCACAGGGCTTGGCCATATAATGTGGCAATCTTACTCGTGAATATGGGGAATTTTGGATTTTGCAATTCCAGTGAGCCACTCCAAAATGCATGAGGGTTGTGGTTTTGGGTTTTTTTTGGTTTGGATTTTTTTAATTTTATTTATCCATGAAAGATCAGCTGATGTGTAGCATCTGCTTTTCAACAAGGTCCTGCCTTTTTTACTCTGTTTCCAGCAGGAATGACTAAGACATAAGGAAGTCCATGGTGACCTGCCCTAGGTCACACAGTGGACGGCTGATATTAGATTTTAAAAAACCGAACTCTTATAGCTGCTAGTCTTAGTAGTAATTATTAAAGTAAAATGCTTTTATGTTTGAATCTTTGAAACATAATGATAAGGCAATGCCTTAATCTTATGGAAATGTATGTAGATGAATTCTGTTGTAATTTTAATTGGTGGTTGGAATGTTTCAATTGTAGTTAAATTTAAAAATGAAATTCTCAAAATTGAATGTGTCCGTATTTGATATATTATTTAAAATATCGAAATTAAGAAGAAAAAATAAATAGAAATACTGTTCTTTGTTCTATTTAGAGTGAGCTTTAATTCAGATTTCCTATTGGAACACTTAATTGACTAGAACCAGGCGCATCTTGCACAGGAGACTCGGGCAACGTTAAAACACCTTTTTCGAGCACAAAACGTCACTAATTGTTCTGTTGGGAGAAGATCCTTCTGTGAAGAGCTACTGATTTTTTGCACTTTCCCATTTGGCAATTATTTTCTAGTCCGTGGAAGGCAGATAGTTTTCTTTCATCTCCTTTTGTGCTTACAGAGAACCATGTCATGTCAAAGCATCTCTGGGCATCAGCTTCCTTCGATGATGTCATCACAGCTCTGGAGATAGTGTATTTGGTCATTATCTAAAGCAAGCACAGCACCTTTGCTTTCGTTGAAGCCATTGTTCAGCCAAGGCATCTGCCTATCATCAGCTGGAAGGCGGTGGGGGGGGGGAAGCGGGGGAGGAGAGGAGAGAGAGACTGTCTAGATTCTAGCCTTCTAGCCCTGTCTAAAAGAACTCCAAGGGCTAATACCATTTTTTAGTCCCCTGCCGTCTGTCCAGAATCTGAAGTAGGAAGTCCGTTGCTTTGATAACTGCATGGGGTTGTGAGAAAGTTCAAGAACTAATGTAAAATAAAGTCTATTAAAAGGAAAGGGTAAAAACATAAGAAATGAAATATATAGCAGCGGAATGACTTGGAATGGCAGTATAGTTATTTTTATGATGTGAATGGGTAATTTGGTGCCAGATACTGCTTGGTGCCCAAAATGGATGAGGAAGGGGATTGTTAGAAGAATCTCCATCACTTGTACGGTTGTGTGCAAAGGCTGTGCCAGTGAGAGACCACAGGGGCTGCTTGTTCCCGAATTCCTGGGGCATGTGGCCCTGCAAAGCAGGGAATAGTAGGTGATGTGGTGATAATTCATTCTAAGGCCAGAAAGGAGCATTGTGATCATCTAGTTTCCTCACCTCAAAAAAGATATTTTGGCCTTGGAAAGGGTTCAGAAAAGGGCAACCAAAATGATTAGGGGTTTGGAACGGGTCCCATATGAGGAGAGGTTAAAGCGACTGGGACTTTTCAGTTTAGAAGAGAGGAGACTGAGGGGGGATATGATAGAGGTCTATAAAATCATGAGTGGTGTGGAGAGGGCCGATAAAGAAAAGTTATTTATTAGTTCCCTAAATGGAAGAACTAGAGGACACCAAATGAAATTAATGGGTAGCAGGTTTAAAACTAATAAAAGAAAGTTCTTCTTCACACAGCGTATAGTCAACCTGTGGAACTCCTTGCCAGAGGACGCTGTGACGGCTAGGACTATAATAGAGTTTAAAGAGAAGCTAGATAATTTCATGGAGGTTAGGTCCATAAAAGGCTATTAGCCAGGCTATTGTCCTTGGCCTCTGTTTGTCAGAGGCTGGAGAGGGATGGCAGGAGACAAATCGCTTGATCATTGTCTTCGGTCCACCCTCTCTGGGGCACCTGGTGCTGGCCACTGTCAGCAGACAAGATACTGGGCTAGATGGACCTTTGGTCTGACCCAGTACGGCCATTCTTATGTTCTAGTCTGATCCATTGTATAGCACGGGCCAGAGAATTCCCCCTCTTCTCCCCCTCTCCCACATACACACAAAACCCCAAGGCTATGTCTACACTGGCAGCTTCTTGCACAAGAATAGCTGTTCTTGTGCAAAAACTTGCTGGCTGTCTACACTGCACACGCATTCTTCCACAAGTAAATTTACAGTACAGCGTTGTAAAACAGGGCTTCTTCCGGAAGAGATATTCCTCCCTCCACGAGGAATAAGCTCTCTTGCGCAAGAGCTCTTCCACAAGAGGGCAGTGTAGACAGGCAACATGAATTTATTGCGCAAGAAGCCCCTATGGTTAAAATGGCCAGCAGAGCTTTCTTGTGCAAGAGAGCGTCCACACTGCCATGGATGCTTTTGCACAAAAGCACATGCTAGTGTAGACGCACACTTGTGGAAAACTTTTTGCACAAGAACTGCCAGCGTAGACGTAGCCCGAGAGCAGAACTTCTAGAAAAACATCCAAATCTTGGTTTTTAAAAATTGTTAGTGATTGAGAAACCATCATGATACTTGGCAAACTCTTCCAGTGGTTAAGAAGATATGCCTTATTTCCAGCCTGCACTTCTCTAGCCTCAACTTCCAGCCAGTAGGAGTGCTATGCCTATGTCTGCTAGAAAGAAGAGCCCATTATGGTCCTGCCTTCAGCCTCCATGTCTTCAGTGGGAGCATGGTCAAGCCCGTCGGTTTTTAACGTGCACATGTGTAAACACTTAAGATTTTTGTGATGCACCTTTTTATATTGCTTCCTTAAATGCATATGCATGGAAGGGTGCCCACCCACAGTGCCCTTCTCCCAACTCTTATGCTGTCTCTATCCAGCAAGGTCAGTGGTTCTCATACTTTTTATGTTGGCAATCCGTTTCCTGCAGTAAACCTCTGAGTGCGTTAAACTAAACTCACCCCCTCAATTTAATTTTTAATAGGGGGTTAGAGCTGACAGCTCTTGACCCCAGTGTGACCCCACCGATGACCCTTCAGAGGGTCATGACCTCCACTTTGATAACCCTTGGAGTAGTCCTGCAACATAGCAACTGGCCTTCCCTCTGCTGAGTTGACAATAGTTCAACCCAGAGTCCATCAACTCTTCCTCAGTTGGCCAAATACAGTCATTCTTAGCTCAGCAAGTTGACTCTACAGCACTCCCAGCTCCCTGTTTTACTCCAGAAGAGATGGATCTCATAAAGGAAGCTGAACTTGCATCTCCCACATGGTGATGTGTTGAATTGCCGTTAGACTGCTATGTTAGTTCTTGGATATGTGGTCTAATCCTGCCTCTCTCTTTGGGTATGTCTACACTTGCTCCCTACTTCAAAGTAGGGAGGCAAATGAAGGCGACCAAAGTTGCAAATCAAGCGCGGGATTTAAATATCCCGCGCTTGATTAGCATAGTCGTGGCCGGACGCCATGTTGGAAATTGACTAGTCCGAATTAACTCGCCGCGTGTAGACGTGGTACTCCGAGGGAAAACCCTGTACTTTGAATTAACTGTACTCCTCATTGCTTGATTTGCAACTTTGGTCGCCTTCATTTGCCTTCCTACTTCGAAGTAGGGGGCAAGTGTAGACGTACCCTTACTCATTAGGGATGAAATTCACCTCCATGCAGAAGGCAGCACCAGACTATGCACCATTTACATCAAAATAGTCAGTGCCCTGGTCTTGAACTGGTCTCTGTGTGGGGGAGCATTTCAGCTTAGGAGTCTTATTTTGCAGTTCTGTTGATGTCAGTGGAACCACTTGGGAGGATGGTACCACATAGCATGAAAAGAATTAGCCCCACAGTTTTTAACATGGGAAGCTGAACAATTAAAGTCACGTCATTGAGAGAAATCTTGTACTGAAAACAAGTCTCCTGCTGCTGTTAAATCTTGGATGTTTAAAACAAAAGTAAAAACACAGCCACAAATATCTATATTTTTGTGTAGAACTTAATCTTGTGTCTCTCCTGGAGAGCCAGCCAGATTGCATGCCTCTGCATTTTTAGTTGTATTTGTGCCTGAATTCAAGCAGCGCTGCCTATTTGACTCCATCCACCCCAGAGCCAAAGCAGAGCCTTGCTGTAAATCTCAGTGAACCTTACATAATGCAGATCAGCTAAACGCGGATGTTTAGGTTGCTTTGCAGTTGGCTCATGGCATTCCCATGTTGCTTTCATTAAACCTTAGCAGCTTTTTTATTTTTTAAGAGAAGGGGGGAGAAGAGGAGTAAATTCAGAGCCAAAATTAGTCATTTGAGAATCAAAGTTTGTTTTTCATTTGTTTGCAATTAAGAGGTTTTTGTTTTTTAAAGAAGGATTGTGAATATGGGGAAGGCAATGCAATGAACAAGCAAAGGGAAGACTTAACTTTGCGGCAATACCTACTATTCTGTGATGTTTTCTTGGAGTTTTTAGTATGGCTTTCTTCTTATTGCTCTCTTAGCTAGCTCTGCTCTCTTTGAGCATGTCTTCACTGCCCACCGGATCGATGGGCAGCTATCAATACCATGGGGTTGATTTATCTGTCTGTGAGGTGGAGCACTCTCTCATCAACTCCGTTATTCTACCAAAACGAGAAGATAAGTGGAGTCAACAGGAACACGTTAGCTGTTGATTTACCATAGTGAAGATACTGTAGCGAGCAGACCTAAGTGCGTTGACGTCAGCTCTGTTATTCCCATAGCTGGAATTGTGTAATTTATGTCGCTGGCCCGCGTCACATAGACAAGGCCAGTAGATTAAGATCTGTAGACTCTAATCTCCTCTGATCAGGTAACGGCCAGGCAACGCAACAGAAGCTTTCTCCTTCACGAACATGCCTCAGCCTTATCCTGGAACGTCTATCTCCCTATAGGAAGCCAGTTCATCCTCCATCTTATTCAGTCCTTTTGACTCCTCTGTGACTGCTAACAAGATTTCAGTTGGACTTGATGTTATTCTGTTATGGTTCTTGTAGGACCCTCGTCCTTGTAGTATCTGAGTACCTTGCAGCAATGCATGAAGTGGGTCACTTGTGATTGTTTTCTCCTATTCTCTCCCTTGGAGAAGAATGGTGCCTACAGTGGAGTGTGTTTAGTTTGGTGGGTATTTGTTGTTATTAAATGATATATCCAATCCGGTGTTGCCAACCCCATGCTTTGAAAGATCACGAGCCAGCCTCGCTCCTCAAAAATGAAGGAATTGACTTAGAAATTATGAGGGTGGTTTTAAATGCATTTGGCCTCCAGGCTTTTGAGCCTTTGGGGGTTCTCGGCTCATGTCACCCTGATTTTCTCTGCAACCAGAAAGCTCCAAACATACTTTCCAGTGAAAGCCATTTATCCCATCATCACAGGAGTCAGTAAACTTCATGAGAACCACCAATGCCTCAAGACTTGAGAGAAAAATGAGAGAGAGAGCAGTGCTGTTATTGATGTACTAATGGAGAACTCTTCCCTGGACACCAGAGACTCATTTAACCTAGGTTTTAGACCAGGCCTACTCAACACGCGGCATGCAGCCCGTTGGATTTTGGCCCACAGTGCAGTTTGGGTTTACGCGGGGCTTAACACGCGGCCTGCAGGTGGGATCCTGTGAATCTGGCATCCACTGGGAACACGCTCCACAACGGCAAGGCATCTCCCAGGAGGGGTTAGCATTGAAAGATGCAAGGGGATGGGCTGGCTGGAACGGATGAGTACAGGGTGTCAGCGTTTCTAGCCCCCAGGGAGGAGGTGCGGGAGTGCCGGGGCATTGTGTGAAATAAGCTATTTGCATATATTTGGATATATATTTTCATGAACATGCAACTACACTTAAATTGCAGCCCTTGGCATGTGCTGTGAGTATCATTGTGGCCCCTGAGGCTTCCAAAGTTGAGTAGCCCTATTTTAGACTCTTGTCAGGTAGTAAACTGCTCTGTGCAGGCTGTGTTGGTATAAATACTGCTGTGCTGCCCAAGAAACATACCACAATCTTGGTTTGGAAGGGATCAGAGAGAATTCAGTCTCTGTCAACTTCAATAATTTCCTCAGAGTGTATTGATTAACAGTCCAATGGCTCTCATTGATGGGATATTTCTGCTGATTGTCAGCCTAAATTTTAGTATCTTTTATGTAGTTCCTTTCATGATGCTTTCTGAGCCCGGTGGCTAAGTAATTCCTCTCCTGGCAGTTTAAACTTCATCGAAGCGCTGTTTAGTCCATTGCTATTTCGTCCTTGTTAATTTTTCCTTTGGCCACGTGACCATTTCTGTGTCAATCCAGGTTTTCGATACATTTTTGGGTGCATAGAATCAAAAGCCATATTTTGTTCATGCCACAGCTGAAGAGTGTGGGATTCTTAGACTGTTCTTATTCCCTGACACGATACCTTTTGTGTTTGCGGCCTAAAATCAGATTGGACTTTTTTTTTCCTTGCCAACCATGTTGCATTACAAACTCCTGTCTAATTTGCTTTCCACTCTCACCAGCTAGCTCTCTTTCAGAATTATTTCTCTCTGGGTTTCTCATTCCCACTGAAAAAGTATGAAAACTGCCTTTCCCAAGAAAAAACACGTGCTACAGAGCACTTCACCTATGTTCTGTGGCTGATAGAAATCTATATTAATAATTTGTTATAGTATATCAGTGATGGCATCATCGGAACATGTATTTTTAATTGATAAATTGCCTTGAACAAAATCTAATTTGGGATTAATAAGGAGAGATTTCAAACAGCAAAAACATCTCATTGAAAATTGAACTAAAGCCTCATTAATGGTGTGTTGTTGAGATAGATGTCAGCTAAATGGCCTTAAATTATATTAAATTGAAAGCACTCAAGCAAAATTGCCCATTTTGCTACCCATTGACTTGAATCATTTAGTTCCTGAACATGTTTCATTTAGGTTTTGGACATAATTTTTATACAGGTTAAAAAAAAAAAAAGTACGGGTGGGAAAGTTTCTTAAGAATTGTCACAACTGTTCTTAACCCATTTGATACAGTTCCTGATAGTAACTTCTGGGGGACCAGATTGTTGCATTTGTTTTAAATTGTTCCTGGTGATGCTTTGTTGAGACATAGAACATGTGTCGAAGGGGCCATGTGAGTGCCCTGTGGGTGAAAACAGCTGCACTGCTGGGCTTAAGAAAAGTGACTGCACCAGGGCAGGGAAGAAGAGAATGTGCTATGCACCCTCCCTCTCCCCACCCCCTTTTCCTCTTTGGCATCAAATAAAACAGTGTCTCGTATGGTACAGAGTGCAGGACTTGAGGAGATTCTGTCTCTGTACCACCCAGGATGGGTCTGGTTTTTATTGCTCACGCATACAAAGTAGAAAAGCAGAACTGTGTGCGGGGTAACAAAGGTTCTTAAGCTTCGAAAACAAATATTTGCCTCATATTCTTGGGAAAATCCTCAAGGATGTGCATATTTGAGATAAATAAATAAATAAACACGCATGTAATAAATATACCCTGAAATGCAAAATAAGCTCCGAGGCTGTGTTTTCATTTTCCTGTGGGGCCTCCCCAGGAGCTGTCAAAGATTGTGATTCTTTGTTTCCCTAGCCGGATCTCACTGTTGCCTGTTCCGCCTCAGACCTCCATATTTAGTATTCTCCTTTCAGGACTCGCTGTATTGTAGTCACCACCTTCTTATAATGCCGTGAAGCCGACACCAACCTTCAATATAAACACACAAGGATGCCCATCTCTCCATAGGAGCACAGAGAGTCCTGTAAGTTGGAAGCTGGCTTTAGACTCAGAATACCTGGCTTCCATTTTCAGATCAGGACAGGAGTGGTTTGAGGCAGGCTGCGGCAGCTGGCGCCCCAGGTGGAACACGCGATCGGCGCCCCCGCCTGCACGGCTGTCAATGGCCATGACGTAATCATTGGGCACCCTGGGCGCCCTGTTGAAGGCGGTGCCCTAGGCGACCTCATGGGCCGCTCTTGGTTCTAGATGGTCATGGTCCTTCTGTGAGGTGAGGGTACTGGACTTGATGATCTCTTGAGGTCCCTCCCAGTAGTTATATTCAATGATGCTGGACAGTTCATTTAGGGTACGTCTACTACACTGCAGCAAGAAACAAGCCTCTGGCCTGGACAGACAGATGCGTACTAGCAGGGCTCAGCCAGGCTAGAGTGGTCACCAGCCCCACCAGGGTCCCAGCCTAGTGGGTCTCCTGGCCTCTTTGGGCTACTGGTTACCGGTAAGCATCACCCAGCAAAAGCAATGCTTACCATGTAATTGGTGTGACCAAGCTCCTACTCAAAGTTGGTGGGTTCCGTGCTTTCAGCCAGATTGCTTGCCTGAGAGCTCACAGCAACCCTCAATTTCAGCACCATTCTTAGGGCATCAGCTTACAGTTTGTTGAGCTACTGTCATCATTGGTCAGCATGAGGTACAGAGGAAAACCAAACTCCATGGTCTCAGTGGAACCCCTTTCCCACCCCTCCCCCAATGATACAGGGCTGGGTAAACCCCCTTTTTTTTCCCCCAGCCAATCTTTTCCCTGAGTGGAAATGGGGAAGTGGGTCATGGGGGAGCCCGGGCCTACCCTCTACTCCAGATTCCAGCTCAGGACCCTGTAAAAGCAGCTATCTGTAAATGGCTCTAACCTCAGCTGTAAGACAGCAACAAATCCTCTGGCCTACTTCACCACATCTTCTCCAGCACCTTCCTTATCGTAGGCTCTTCCTCCTAGGATCCGCATGTGCTTGCTCCTCCTACGTCATCTGTAGCTCCTTCTATCTCCTCAGCTTCTCACACACTAACTGCCGAGAAGCTCTTTTTAACCAGTCTCAATAGGTTCTTTAGTTGGCCCCAGGTGTTCCAACTAGCCTCGGCTCTCTTAACTCTGGAAGTCCTTTTAATTAGTTCCAGGAGCTTAATTGCCCTGGTTGATTCAGGCAAGTTCCTGCTGGTTCTGGACTATCCCCTGCCAGTTTATCCTGGGAACAGAGATTTACTCAATCTAAGGCTAATATACGTCCCTTCTATCACTCTCTTGTACCCCTCTGGCCTGACCCTGTCATACCAGTTACCCGTTCATATCCTACTTCAAAATAGACCTAATTTGCTACATCTCTGAAATAACCTTGAATATCTTCTGATTCAGTATACATAGACATGTGATCCCATCATCATACAATAGTAGTTGAAAGGATAACATGCAGAGAACAGTCATTTCAGGCTCCAGAAATTGTGCTTCAGAGAATGATAAAACCCCTCCTAAAAATTCAAGTAAGAGGAATGCATAATGCTCACAAGTGAACAAGGTGTGGAAGTGTGAAGCATAGTGTACACCAGTGGTCTCCAGCCTTTTTAAGCGTGAGATCACTTTTTGAATTTAAGTGCAACCCAGGATCTACCTCAGACCCCAACACCCTGGCCCCGCCTCCATCCCACCCCTTCTCTGAGGCCCTGCCCCTGCTCACTCCATCCTCTCTCTCCATCCTCACTCACTTTTATCAGGCTGGGGTACAGGAGGGGTTCAGGACTGGGACCGGGGTTCGGAATGTGGGCTCCAGCTGGGCACCGCTTACCACAGGTGGCTTCTGGGTGGTGGTGCAGGGGACTAAGGCAGGTCACCCCTGCCCTGACCCTGCGCCACTCCCAGAAGCAGCCAGCAAACTTTCCATCCCTGCCCCCCTCTACTCTGTGGAGATGGGGTACAGAGTGTAGGGAGGGGCACCCTGACATCAGCACCCCCCCCCTTCTTCCCATGCCGTGCATAGCAAGCAGGAGGCTCCCAGAGGTTAGGGGCACCTCCAAGGCAGAGGGTAGGAGCCACATGGCAGTGCTGAGAGGGGCAGATGAAGTGCCAGAACTTGATAGCCTGCCAGCCGAACCTCTCAGGATCACCTGTCAAAGTTTCCAAGATCTACCAGTCGATCCCACTGGTGCACCAGTGTACCCACTGCATGCTTTTCTGTAGCTCTTTTAGCAGCTTTCTGAACTCTTAAGTGAAAAGGCAATGGGTTCATAACCTCCTCCAGGACTTGAGCTTGTATGCAATGCTCTCATCTAAGTGCAAGGAATAAGTTGCCTTGTAAAACTTGCCATTTTTCAAAACAAATATTCTTTAAACCAGATAGAAACTATAGATCCCATAGCTTGTTCACAAGAAGTACAAGATAATCCTAGTGTCCTGTGTTCTTTGTGGGGGGGGGGGGGGAGGGAAAGGTTCTGGGGTCCAAGACTATATATGTGAGCTTTAGATAAGTAAATAACAGCTGTTCTATTTGTCTGCACAGCCACCAAAGAGACGTAAAGCTGGCGCTGCCTATATGCTATGGGCAGCATAACTATGCAGAATTAAACAGCTTAACCCACAAAAAAATCATTCGGTTTCCAATACACTTCATCCGCTTGTCTTGATTAAAAATGTGCTAGGTTTATACAAGAGCCAGTGTGTGTAGTCTAGTTTTGGGTGAATATATGCTGCCTATCAGTGATGTGCTAGCATACAGCAAAAGGCAATTGAGATATACTCGGCAAGCTTCTGAGGGGAGTCTGAAGAAAAACTCGCTCACTCAGACTGCTAATGGGTAGTGTTCCCTCTGTCAATCAAACTGTTTAATGAGACAGAGTTTGAATAACAGAGTTGTGGTGGCAGCCTCTGGGAAACCATGAGAAGGCTCCAGTGCGGAGTTAATAAGAAATTAGAGACCCTGCCAGAAACTGTTAAATAAACAGAGATTACGTTGAAGATATTTTTCTTTCATTTAGATTTATGACAGCTGCTCCGTTGAATCTAAATAAGTTAATCTTCTCTAAGACAAACACCAAGTCGGTTATTTGGTGGGGGAACACAGCGGTAGTGAGGGACACATTGTGAAGGTGGCGGGTGACGTGGCCGTGGACACTCAAGTCGGGTACTTTTTCTTGATAAAATTTACTTTTTTTCCTTTGTGTAGGCTGTAAATTAATTGGCTGGGTTTGGAGCATGTGGCCCTTGGCCTAGGTAAAAACACGTATTGAGGCAGGACAGACTCTGGGCTCAATAGTAAGCTTTGGGCCTATACTTCCCCCGGTAGCTTTGAGCATTGGATGAGCCTCATAGGATTCAGAGGTGGTATTTTGCTAAGCAAACTTTATTCAAACCATCCCTTTTTGACTTACAGTAATGGGCTTTCCACATGAACATAACATCAAATCTGGGCCAGAACCAGGAAGTGGTAGAGGTGCCTGAAAATGGAAAAGCAATGTGAAAAGCCACATTTCCAAACATCAACAAAATGTTTAGTTCAAGTTTTGAGCACAGGCTGAAGAGCACTGCTCCAGCTCATGTCTGCTTTAAAAACTGAAACACTCTTCTCTAAAGCTAAATAATCAACTAGCAAGCCCTGCCAATACAATCAGCTTTCAGGTAGGTACTTCAGCATAAAGGAACAAAGCACCGGAGAGATTCGCTCTACCAAAGTAACTTATAGCAAGGGGATGCATAGAGTGCAGTTGAATTTCCACCACACATTTAAAGCGTCTGTACTTGACATTAGAGAACAATTAAGATTTCTACTCAGTTACACCAAAGACGCTCACCTCATCTGTGGCTTGAGCTCTGAAAAGAAAAACAAGGGATTTAAGACACAGTCTTAAGTCCTGCTGTTGTTGGTGTGACTGTTCCTGCCAAGTAATAATACCAGTCTTCTTTGAAGATGACACTGTAGTATTGTATTTACTAAACAAATGCATTAATAATTTCCATATTTTAGGTCTCTGCTCTGAGAACATAGATTGTCATGCTGTCCATAATTTAGCCTTTTCGATATTTGTGCACTCCACTGTGGTATGTCTATACCCACTGAGACACTTCACTGGCTTTTAGAAGGGGGGGGGGTTATAACAGGTTTTTTGAGTTTGCTATAAATTCAAAGCCTTAAGACACAGCACTTGAAATTCATTAAATATTAAGTACAGAGATAATTATTTATAAAATGGCTCTTCAGCCAATTGCTAATTATTATAAGTATAAGAATAATGCATTCATTTCAAAATATGACCATTAGCAGTTTGTGGCTAATTCATCTTAAATCAAAGCAGTCTCTTTAAGAAAACCGAGTCATTCATAGTTGACTGTCTAGTATTTTTGAAAAGGAGCGTACACATGCTGTTTTAGGATTTTCTGAACTGTAGATTCAAAGCTTGAGTGAATCTTCTACAACACAAATATTCAAAACTTATTTTTCATTATTTCCTTTCTGCCACCGGTTTGAGTTAAAGGGCAAAACAAAACTGCCTTTGGGTATGATATACACATAGGACATGCTATGAGAACATCTTCTCTAGACCCTTACTGATATAGCAAAGATTATTTCAGATGCCCTGGACTCTCTCCTAGATTTTAAAAGCAGGGATCAAAGGCTCAGAACCAATGATGATGTTGGAGGGCTTGTAAGGTCAACATGGGATGTCCTAAAGTAATCACTTTCTGGAGGGATTGAGAACGAATCTCAGAATCAGAAATATTTATTTTGGGCCTTTCCAGTTTGAAAAGAAGCCTGAAGAAACATACGAAGTTGTGATATCTCTCAACTAAGTGGCTGTTCCTTCAAATATGGAAGTTGGACACCTCACTTTTATTTTGCCTTTGCATACTTCTCCCATGGTCTCATATATTATGATGACCAGATAACACGCTTCCTTATAATTGAGATGATATGTATTTGGTTTGTTTAAGTGCCATCTGTACGGCTCTCCAGTATGTCCTTGTTTGGCTTCTTGGGGGTACGCCACTACCCTCTTCTATTTTCTTTCCATTGTGTTTAGCTTTTCCTCTGCTTTGTCGAAAGGCAGTAATTATGGGTGTTCGTCACGGGGTGGTGCAGGGGAAAACAAGGGGCCCAGACATGCATCCATGTTTTAAAGTCAGTGGAAAGGCTTTTGTTGGCTTCATTGGGCTTTTGATCAAGTACTGTCCTGAGTGTAGTAAAACTAGTCTTAAATTCCCATGTTCTTCCGGTGCACCTGTCACTCCACTTTGGAAACACTTATTACTAATGGTAAGGCCAGTGAGGTCTGTACCAGAACTTTCTAAGGTCTTTCTGCCTCCTACTCAGCTGGCTTCCTATTGAGATCCTTTCACCTCTGACTTTAGATTAGTTCCTTTTTCTTACCTTTTGCTTCCCAATCATCCTTTTTTTCTCTTTGACTTTGGACTCCTCTTCTTCTTTTCCTTCGCTTTTGGCTTTATTTTGTAACTTGAACAAGCTTCTCACATCTTTTATCTTAGGGCTGCATGGGCCTGATTCATGAGTTCAAATTTCTAAACCAAACTAATTAGACCATCATCTTTTGCATTGCACCATGCACCATATAGTATAGCAATGGTAGTTGTCAAACTCTTCTTACAGCCTTCCCCCTGTATTTCTTGTGATCCCAAAATCTGTGGACATCTGTGATTACATCAGCATCAGTTCTCTAAAGAGTTCAATGTTTTAAAAAATGTGGCATGTGATCTTTTGCTGAAAGCTTCAGGTTTGACACCCCAGCCATTGTGTGATCCGGGCTTTAACTGCCTCAATTTCTGTGCCTTTAGAATCTGTTCTCTCTCTTAACTTCGAACATGGAGAGATTTTGCTGGTACACTTTGAACCTCTCTAATCCGGCCCCCTTGGGACCTGACTGGTGCTGAACCAGAGAATTTGCCAGACCATGGAGATCAGTGTTGTCTAGCAGCATAACCAACACTTCCACTGCTCGCTGAGCTCTTAGAAGACATTTAGAGGTAAATTAGAGCTAAATAACAGCACAGAACACTGAGAGCCAGGACTGGTGGCTGCAAACAAACTTTACTGGACTGTGGAAAATGTGGTCACACCCGAGGTAAGTGGACATCCGGCTCACTAAACTCATGCTGGACCACGAACATTGCCAGACCAGAGAGTGCTGGATTAGAGAGGCTCAATCTGTAGTGGGAAAGGGGGAAATGAACTAAAAATTGGAGGGAGCGAGAGAACTTCACAGAGAAGCATTTTTAACCTTGTATCTCTGCAAAGGTTTTTGATGGCCATGGAGCTCCTGTTGCTACCAAAATATAGGAATTTCATCAGCAAAATTCAGACACTGCTGTGTGAAATGTCAGATATGCTTTACATGGCATCATGTCGCACCTAAAGACAGTTCAGCATTGTTGAAGCTATAGAAGTGGCATTCTCACCTGAAATACTCTGCAGGGCTCTAGAAAGCAACACGTACAATTCCTGTATCTCTGTGCTACATATTAAAGCGTTGTATTTAAACAAGCCCCAGCGACAAGGACACTATGAAGTATAATCCTGCTTTGTTTTCAAAATATTGGTCGCTAAAAGTCAGACTACAGCAGCTCCTGGTCTATATGGCAGGCGTTTATCATACCATGGAAGTGTTGTGATGACTGCAAGTAGAATTCTCTCTTTCATATTACTTTTTATCTGTTTTTTATTATCGCTTTGAATGCTGTGTTTAAAGGAAACCAAGAGCTATTACAACCGCCAAATGATTGTCCTTATAAAACTCACTCTTTCACCATCCTTTGTTGTGCAGTTTAATCTGGTTTGGAAACTGTCTTTCTTGAGCCCCTGAGTGGGAGACAATCGGAATTTCTGAAGGAGAAGTGATTATGTTAGTTGTGCTGATAAGAGCTTCATTTCTGGTAACCTGCGGATTCTGAATGCCTTCTGCTCTGGACAAAAGTTCAATTATAGTCTGGCTTGCAGAGTCATTTGGGTCACTCATGCACATGCACACTAGTTTGGACAGACATTTCAGGCACAATTTATCTCCAGTCAAGATAATCAGACATCTTAGGTTTCCCCTTAGCAGCAATTAGCCAAACTCTCATTCCTTTAGAAATTGGATTAAGAAGGTGTATATTTGTCTAAAACGGATTGCAGGCTTAGTAGTTCAGTGAGCTACAGGGAGGAGGCATGGTCCAGTGGATAAGTCACTGGTCTGGGAGTGAGGTGACCTGGGTCCCAGTCCCAGGTCTGCTACTGATTTGCTGTGTGGCCATGGTCATATCAGTTACCTCACTGGTAAAATATGGGTAACACATTCCCATATCTATAAACTGCTTCAGATTCCAATGATAACAAAATCTATATAAGTGGCAAGCAATATTCTCTCTAATTTTTCCCATGTGTGGAATAAATTTTGTTATGTGCACCAAGGCATGTGAGGATGTGAGTAGAAATACATGTGCCAGCGGTGAGCAGATGTGGGCACTCTGCTAATTAGGTGAGCGGCATTTCAATCTCTCCTAGGTGGCAGCCCAACAGCTCAGCTTACAGAGAGCACTTGTGGCAAGCTGTAAGCCTTTCAACCACTGCAGACCTGGGTTAAAGTCTTGAGTTACATCATATATGACATTTAGCTCTTAAGTTCACAGGTGTGTTTGAAGTTTATCAGGTATTGTTGCTGGTGAGTGTCATGCCCTAGCTCAATTCCACTAAGGTCTAAAATAGAAAATAAGCAAATACAGGACAACAGAGCAAGATTAATAACAAAAATCAATTACAGGTAGAGGCAAGAAAAATTCGGTATGGGTTCAAATAATGGTAAAAACTGAACGAGGCGCACCATATACAGTAATGACTATTGGATATTTTTAAAATCTTACATTATAACCCTTTCCACCCATCCTTTCTGCAAATTGTGCAATTGGATTTGTATATTCTATGGTGCAGAATCTGTTTTTTTCGTGTGTTTGCAAGGTGCTTGGCAGACATACGTACACTGTTACTACTTAGTAACATATAGATGATATGTGGGCCCTTTTTCTCAGGCCTTTCCAGCTCCTTTGCAAGCAGTACGAATCACAAATGAGCCTATCCTTTAAGAATGGACAGTATCTTGGATAAAACTGAATGTTTTCTTTTTTGATATTGGGCAGTTTCAAAACGTTAGGATAACTGAATGAGCAAATTCCTCACTTGCATTTATGTAGAAACAATTGAAATACTTCCACTTTGTTTCTTTACTTTGGGAAACAGCAATCGAGGGTTAGTTACCAGGTTAAATAAAGTGTCTTGTAAAAGCAGTTTGTCTTTATTGCACCATTTGAACGTTGGAAATATATTTTCCTTTTGAGCTAAAAGAATTTGCAAACCTGGCAGTTAAAACCCCACTGGGAAACAGATTTCCACTATGAATTATTCCCGCCAGGGCTCTAAGATATGTATTGTCTGACCTATTTTCAGTTTAAATACAACCGGATATCAACTTGACTGCAATCAGTGTAACACTATCAGGCTGGTAAAATGCATATGGATTAGTGCTTCCTCGGTCTTTTGAAGCTGCAGAAATTGGAATGATTTTATAAATGCACAGAAAAGGCATTCTTTTGTAAGACAGGGCAAGAGTCAAAAAGTCTTCGCAAGGCTGAAAGGTCAAAATCTGGTGTTCAGAGTAAGGACATTAGAGTAGGTGTCATATAGACATTTTTAAGAAGTCTCCACAACTTCAAAGCACAGACAACTGGGTGTTCGGGCCATTGGGTCACTTCCTGTGGCAGACTTAAAGTTTGCCAGAAAAGTGATTCGGATTGAAAGATTAATGGCCTAGTCAATTGATTTTAATACACATTGTGTCATTTTTTTCCTTAGGAATCGATTGGGGAGAGAAATGTTGATTCAGAGGTTTTAGAGATTTTTTTTTTTTTTTTTATAGCTTCTCTGGTCTCCAGGAATATCTTAAGTCCTTGCTTGGATGTGAAGAGAGCATGCTGGAGGATTTTCTTTTTTTACATGTCTCATTACAATACAGGTTGAACCTCTCTAATCCAGAATTCTCTATTACGGAAATATCCATCATCTGGAATATTTTAGTTAGCCGGGTGTCCACTTTTCATGGGTGTGTCCAAGTTTCCCGTGGTCCCGTAAAGTTTGTTTACAGCTACCAGTCCTGGCTCTTTTCGGTGCTCTAATTTACCCCTAAATGTTCTCTAACAGCCCGGTAAGCCATGGAAGTGTTGGTAATGCTGCTAGACAACACTGACCTTCCGTGGTCCAGACAATTCTCTCGGACATGTCCCCAGGGTGCTGGACTAGAGAGGTTCAACCTATAGTGTATTCTCAATTGACAATTACATTTATAGAATTAATTTTTCTTAGCTCATTACATTGCCCATTTGTGTCCAAACTAAGTGGTACCTTCGGTAGCAGACACCGTTTTCCATCTTGTCCCTCTGTCAAACTGCATACTTGAGAGGTCATTACATTTAGTTAAAGATAATCCCATCTCTTATGTCACTAACTTGCGTCTATATTGTGCTTTTTTTAGGCAGGCCCTACATAGGGGCAAGTGCACACATGCACCACCCCAGCAAGAGAGATGGGAGACATTGTGCAGCAGGGAGACACAAGTGGAGGAAGAGCAGGCCTTCTGATGGAGGGGAAAGAAGAGGGGCAAAGGGGTAGTGTCTGTAGGGCCCAGTGATTCTAAAGGGCCCAGGGCTCTTGGCCACTGCCGGTGGCTGGAGCCCTAGGCCCTTAAGAATCACCACCAGAGCCCACATCATATGCTCCGGGGGAGCAGGTGCCGTGAACTCTGGGTGGCATTGTGCCCTTCTGGCTGGGGGCCTGCCCCTTCTGGAAGTGCGGAGCCAATTGAGGCTCAGTAATCCTCTCAGCCCTCCTGGTGGAGAGCAATTCTGGCCCTGAGAGAAGGTCACAGGATGACCCCTCCTAGCCCCCTCCCCACCAACAAGTCTACCTGCCTCTGAGTGTACTGGCATTATGGCTTCATTGCTCAAGTAAAGTTCGAAGTCCAGAGTACCTCCAGGTAGGGAGGAAGGCTGGCTGGGTGGCTTCAAGCATCATCCCCCGTCTTTTACACCTGGGGCCGGGCACAGTCCTGCCTGTCACCTCTTGCGGGCACAGTTACTGCTCAGCTAGACATGTGTCTCATTGCTCTGTGGGATCCACTCTAGTTTGACCAGCAGCGGGCAATGTGAAGTAACCAACTGAACTGTAAATAATACCAGATCATTTCTGCCTAGGAATACTGTGAGTAACACAACTCTTGTTCAGGGAGTGGATTTGTGCAGCCTTGAGTCTATGGCGCTGCACGCAGCAGGGTCCCTTGTTGCAGATCCTTGTTTTGGACTAACATTTGTGTGGGGGTGAATTGCCTTGGTCCTTTCTGCTCCCACGGAGGTACTTGTGTAACCACCACCAGGCGGATTTGAACCTGGGATCTCTGAAGCGGAATATAGGGGCCTCTACCCTCTGAACTAAAAGCCAGTTGGCTCCTAGCCCACGCTGTAGAGGTCTCTTGGTCTTAACTGTTGCTGTGGTCTAGGTGCCACCGCATGGTAACCCCACTAGGTGTGTAGGTTACACTTGCTCTTATTGTAATTCCAGTAGGTGGGATTCCATCGCAGTACTTGCTGACATTAGCAACACTGGAAGCTTCTAGGCTTATTCTGTACCAACGTCCATACCCATGAAGTGTCCGTGCTAATCTCTCCGCTGTCTGTTTGCCACCAACTTTAAGACCTGTTGAAAATCACTTTGAAATAACCCATTAGTAGGGAAAAGGGGTCGTCGTCTTATTAACCTTGAGAATTCCTGCATATGCCGACTAACACACTCCTTATTTTACCAGCAGCATTAATTCCCCCTGCAGTTTCATTTAGAAATGCATGCATACATTCTGCCACAGAGTGACATGTCTTTGTATTTCTGAGAGATCTAGTTGGAGCATCATTCAGTTTCAAAGCGAGGCTTTGCTTCCCAATGGGATGACATTTTTTTTCTCTACTTGACAATCCTAAGGTACAAAGATTACACTGCCTGGCATGATTTGGGGATAGGACCAGACCTGTCACTTGGTGGCAAGAGAGGAGGGCCCCTCCCGGCAAATAGCCTACTGGGTTGTTCTACCACCCAGAAAGGCAGGCAAGTGATTGCAGGAGCTCCCTGATACAGCTGGATCTTCAGCAAACAAACCATCTGGACCGGATAAATGAGGCTTTCAGATCTTGAGCTGTGCTGCCAGGTCTGCCACTTGGCTTAAGGAAACAATTGCCCAGTTGTGATTTTCTTCTGAGGTGCTCAGGGGGTTGGAACATCCATACAGAAAGGCAGTAATGGAAGACAAGCTAATGGGAAGAGGAAAATACATGCCTCCCCTATCATAGTGTATTGACAGGGACCTCTGTCTTCTGTATCCCTTTCCTGACAGGGATCATTTTTTGCTGCTGCCTCCTACAGGAAAAGGGGTGGGTTTGAAGAAACGTGGTCTGGAAGACAAGTGGCAAGTTCCATCCCCTAATCTCCCCCTTCTTACTGCTTAGAGGCAACATTTGCACTCTTTGGTTTGCCAGGTATGTCTCTATGTTTGTGGAACAGCATGAACAACTCATGCCTAAAATGGCAGCTGTTCTCAACTGTTCTCTGACTGGGTCTTGAATATTTTAGCCATGGTACCTTACTGCCCCAGCTTGCTTGCTTTCAAGTTTTTCTGGGCACACTTATTTATGCTCTCTGGTTTTGCTAGTATGTTTTCAGTGTGGTTATGGCCCCTGAACCCCATGTCAATAGGCGGGACATAAAGAAACAAATCAGAAGATTTTTAAGATTCTTTAAAATTGTTCTGTTAAGAATTGTAGGCCATAGTCAATGCTATTACTTACCATTTTCATCACCATAGGTCCTAGGAGCACTAGTCATGCAGTGTTCCCTGTAAGCTGATTGCTTGGGCAGCCACCCAGGAGATATTCAGGTGCCACCCAGACAATTATCAGAGCATCCACAGCTGGTAGCACGTGTTTCTACTGGTGGTGCACAGCTGCGCGTGCCTTGGTACATATAACAAAATTTATTCCATGCATGAATGGAAAAAAATTAGAGGGAACATAGAATACCGGTACTCCATTATGCAAGGCATCATGCAAACACAGGGAAAAAAAAAGATGGTTCCTGCCTCAGAGAATTTACTAATGACAATAAAAGGATACAGCCAGACTGAACAGGAGATCTAAGGAAACAGTGCGGCATGATTGATTAGCATGATTGGATGACATATCAGTGCACCAGCAGCCTTAGCATTGTCGGTTTATTTTATAGGTATCCAGGCAAAGAGTGTTTTAAAGAGGGATTTAAAGTGTCTGAAAGGCTGCTTACAGCTTAAGTATTTAGCCCCATATTGAGTGATCATTGTCAAATATGCCACACTGTGTTCAATCAAACCTCCTTTTGCAGCAGGAAGTGCTGTACTAGAGAGGTCTATTGAAGATCAGAAAACCGATGCCATGTATGGGCCAGAGGTTAGTTCAGTACCACGTACTCAGAGAGAAAATCCTGCCACTTTCTGCTGTCGTCAAGCTGGAATGTAATTATATTCCATTTTTCTTAGGATTTTCCCAAACCCCTTTCCTTTCCAGTGGCACATAGCTATGTTGTTTTTGTTTCTATTTTTAACAAACGATCCCTGCATTGACTCTCCGGCTGATGTTAATCAATTAGGAAAAGATATTGGAAACGTGTCTGGTTTTGTCTTAAATCTCATTTGGTTATGAAACAAATTTTCTAACAGGCACCAACTTGGCTTGACTCAAGTTCCGTTACAGGCCAGGCACTATTTCGACTGTCACGTGAGTCAGAAATTGAATTCCGTTGTCTTTTCCATATTTGCTAACAATTCGGAGGAATGCTTTGTGAGTTCTGTTTCATCTTATTAAGGATACCCTTCTAAATCACATTAGTGTGGTAGAAATCACTCCCAGATTGCTGGTAAATCAGGCTCCTATGGTGAGTCACATAAGCAGTCGGTCAGCCTTTTACATGGGGTGTAAACAAAAGAATTATAATCAACAATGAGATTTTTATTGGTTTGTAAACTGACTCATTCCCCACTGAGCTTTAAGCATCAATCAAGAGCTATGCCAGTATTTAGGACAGCATGACTGTATTTTGGTTTGTAAAAATATCAAGTCAGGAAGCACAGCTGCTGGGGGCAAGTGAGTAGACTCACTAATAATATTGAGAAAACTAAACCTTGTTGTAAATCTTTACTAGTTTCTCCCTCCAGCATGATTCCGCCGGGGCTGAGTAAGGACTTCAGGATGTGGTTCATAGACAGGGCGTTCTAGGTCATGATGGACTAGACTGCCACCAATCGAGATACTTCAGCTGTGAGGTTGCCTAAACTCTAGTGGATGTCAAAAAGGTGGTATAGGAGCTTCCTGACTGAGCCAGCAGCAATGGGGCGACAGAGGCATGTAGATTAGGCTACCCGGCATAGGAAAATGAAGCGGCGATTTAAATAATCGCCGCTTCATTTAAATTTACATGGCTGCCGCGCTGAGCCGATAAGCTGTTTGTCGGCTCAGTGCGGTAGTCTGGACGCTCCGCGGTCGACATCAAAGGCATTTGTCGACCACCCAGGTATGCCTCATCTCAGGAGGCATACCTGGGTGGTCGACAAATGCCTTTGATGTCGACCCCCGCGCGTCCAGACTACCACACTGAGCCGACAAACAGCTGATCAGCTCAGCGCAGCAGCCATGTAAATTTAAATGAAGTGTCGATTATGTAAATTGCCGCTTCATTTTCCTATGCCGGGTAGCCTAATCTACATGCCTCTGTCGCCAGAGGCATGTAGTCTAGACGTACCCTTATAGACACCTCACCACTACCAGGAACGTCTAGACAGCACTAATCAGGTTGGTTGGTGAGACAAGACCCAAGCTAGCACTTACTGTAACCATCCAAATAAGAACATTATCAGGTTTTGAGGTTGCACCTGCTAATGTGAATGGGATTGTTACTTTACTTTGTTTTAATGTCTCCCAACAGCTATGGCAAATGATGTTTTCTCCCTGCCATTCAGCTGTGCCAAGCACCTTGCTCTTTCAGGAGGAACTGGGAAATCTTCTCAGAGTATACATCTGCTGCAAACATTTGCACCTTGGATGATGTAGTTGATCAGAGAGGCTTTGTTGGCAGCTGCATCTTTTTCAGAGAGTGGAATGCTTTTTTGGTCTTTCTGGGAAACATCTGTGGGTGATTTCTTCCTTACTCCCATCCGCACTCACTACCTCTTGCCCCTGCTCGGTTTCTGGATAGCCCGCTTTCAAATACAAACCGATTCATCTATATGCCAGAAAAATACTTTTGTGTGTGTGCCACTACTACTCCAGCTGCAGAACAGAATGCATGTCAGTTACCAGTACTTCAAGGAACCTGCAGCGATTCATTCCAATGCCTTATACAGTTAAAGGAATGTTAACTAAAACCGAATATCTGAGGGAGAAAAAGGTACTGAAAGTTCTGGGTGCTATTTTATGAATAAAGGATTTTAGGCTTTAACCCACAGAATAAAACACAGCATGACATGAGATAATATAATGGGTTCTATGAGTTTGGGATCTCTATTTCTCTTGTTTTTATACCCTCTCGACCAAGGTAGTCAACCTGTGGAACTCCCTGCCAGAGGAGGCTGTGAAGGCTAGGACTATAACAGAGTTTAAAGAGAAACTAGATAATTTCATGGAGGTTAGGTCCATAAAAGGCTATTAGCCAGGGGATAGAAATGGTGTCCCTGGCCTCTGTTGGTCAGAGGCTGGAGCGGGATGGTAGGAGACAAATCACTTGATCATTGTCTTCGGTGCACCCTCTCTGGAGCACCTGGTGCTGGCCACTGTTGGCAGACAGGCTACCGGGCTAGATGGACCTTTGGTCTGACCCAGTATGGCCGTTCTTATGTTCTTATGTAAGGTTCCTTCTAAGCTTTTTCCATCCTTGGGCAAATATTATGTTTTGTTATGTGCACTAAGGAATGTGCAGATGTGCACCGCTAATAGAAACACATGCTGTCTGCTGTGGGCTCTCTGCTAATCAGCTGGGCGGCCGCTCAAGCGCTCAGCTTACAGGGATCATTGCTCTCCACCATAATCCCCGGAAAAAAGTATTTTAGAGAATTCTTCCAAAAACCAGCCACATTTTGGTGGTATTGCTCACGTTCCTTTCTCTTACTCAATGAGCCCAACTATGTTGGCTGTCGAGTGACAGAAAAATTTGTACCAGCAAATGGTAGAAATTATATTTAGTATACAGCATTTTTTCCTCAAACTCAGGCTGTTGCTGTTTTAAGGCCCAATCTTTCACAAGGCACCTGAGTCAGACACAAACTCTTTGTACTGTTCGCCTGGCATTCCAGCTTCCCACTGGCATGAGATGTTCCTTGCCCAGCCGGCTCATGAAATCGCAAAACTTCAGAACTCCGTAGGACGGCTCATTTGTAGCAGCAGATTTTCTGCGTAGTGAGCCCACGCTAACCAAGTTGCTCAACCCGGAGTGCCATTGCAACATTGAGTGGAACATTGTCAGTCCTTCAACCAGGGTAGCTTACTTTACAACAGCTGTGGACATCTCTAGCCCAGTAGTTCTAACCTTCTCAGACTACTCGTCTCCTGAAACCTGGCCTGCCGCCCAGGGCTGAAACATGTAACTTGGCTTCACCTGACCCCTGTGGTATTGGACTCTGGGCAGTTGGCCTGCTTGTCACTCCCTAATACTGGCCCCACACTAGCGACCCCCTAAACCCATCCTGTGACACTCTCCCCCAACCATTCCCGCAAGAAACAAGACCAAGATTAAGCCCATTGTTTACCCGTTGCTCAGGTCCTTAAGGAGGAGCTCAGGGCAGGGGGCGGGGAGTGTGGGAGGTGCAAGAGTCAGTGCATGGGGGGTGAGGAGAGATTCTGAGCAGTGGATTGAGTGTGTCTATGTGTGCGCATGTATTGGGGGACGGTGCGGAGGCTAAAGGCCCTGTCCAAGATTCATGCCAGGGCTGCTTGCTCTTCCCCTTCCTGTCCCTGTCAGGCAGCGAGAGCTAAGTGCACAGCTTCTCTGCCCCCTACACTCCCCAGCCAGAGTGAGGAATGCAGCAAACTCTGCACTTTCCCTTCATTCCCTGACAGTGACAAAGGGAAACAACCAGCAATGTCCCTGTTCAATTCTGGAGAGAGCTTCAGCCTCCTCTGTCCTCCATAAAGGGCTCCTGGGGAGTGGGAGGCTGAGATGGGGCTATCCCAGATGGGAGGGGCACCCCATCCAGCCCCTTTCATCTGCCTGGCGATGGTCTCTTTTCAGTATGGTTTTGTGAGAAGCAATCCATTCCAAGCACATCCCATTTGCCTGGCACAACCAGACTCCTGCGTTGCTTTTAGTTATCAGAGGAAGCTGTGTGCCGAATTTGGTGCTCCCAGTTCTTACCGTTTAGGAGGAATTCTTCAGACAGACAAACTTTCTCAAATGTAGAGTAGGTCTGTTGAAGAAAACAAATGCCAAATAAATAGCAATAACATGTTGTGTCTTCTGGGTTCTTAGATATTCTATTCTTGCTTTCCTTGCTTGAAATCCTGTGTAGACGTTGTTCTCTCACTTCATGGCCGTGTACTGGTTTTGGGCTGGAGGGAGGCCAAGCTGCCTCACTGCTCTGCGTCCAGACCAGCTGGGAGATCTGTGGAGCCCAGCTACTGGGCTGGCCTGCAGCAGTCTAGGGGCTCTGGTCTATGGCCTGGCCAGATAATAGCTTGCAGGTCCTGGCCCTAGCGCAGAGCAAGACAGTCAAAGGTCCTGGGGTTCAGGCCAATGCTCTGGCTGAGCAGCAGTTCACAGGCCCTCTTTGGGCCAAGCAATAGTTCAATGCCCCAGCCCTGGTGCAGGGCAGGCAACAAGCAAACAGTTAAGAGCTCAAACCTTTCTGAGCAGCAGTGTATAGGGCCAGGCCTTGGTCAGTTTACAAACGACAATCGAAGCAGTTTACGGGCTCAGGCCTGGCAGCAGGGCTGAGTGGAGACCGGTGGAGAGCTGACAAGTGCAGGGGATTTACCCCAACAGGCAGAAACCTGCCACCCAAGGTGAGGAATGGCGGGGCGGGGGAGACACAGGCCCACCCACCCCACTGCATCCCAGCCCAGGGCCTTAACCGTTGCAGCACGGGCTTCCACTGGGTCAGGGGGGATCCTGGCTGCAAGATGCCGACCAGGTCACTAGGTCAGCAGAGATCCTGACTGCAATGCATGTCCGGTTGAATTCCATGTCCTCGGCCGATGCAGGGTTGGCTATCCCTGGCCCACTTCCCAGTTTCCCCGGGACCCTGCCTGCCTCAGCCTCTGCTCCTCGGGAGCTGCTGGGGACGATGGTGCTGGCAGCGTGTCCATGAGTTCTGGGTCCGGCTCAGTCCGCGGTCCAGGAGGCGCAGGCCAATCTCCTGGGTTCGGCAGCTGCCCTGGCTGTCCAGGCCAGTCTTCAGGGCTTGTCAATGACCGTGGCAGCCCTGGCCACTCTTCAGGCCCAGCAGGGGCCCTGGCGGTCCAGGCCAGTTCTCCGTTCTTGGGCAGGGTAGCTGGGCCTTCCTTCTTGGGAGTTAGAGTGGAGCATCTGGCTGGCTCGGCCGCTGGCCTCCAACAGCTCCAAGGCCCTCCTTTTATGTTTCCAGCCCTGCCTTTCTGCTTCTTGGGGTTGGGGCTGGATTGCTCTGGCACCGCTCACCAGGCGTCTTAGGGAGTGTTTCCCCTTCCGGGTCCGAGGGAGGCCAGACTGCCAGACAGGCCCCTAAGCCAAGGAAATATATTTTATGCCTCACTTAACTCATGGGATCGGCTCAGAGTTTGCCACAATCAACTTGTCCATGACTTGCTTATGAATCTGAGATCCTCCTTTGCTTTCCAACGGGTCTTATTTATGTTCATCTCTTTATCCAATGTGAATACAATTATAAATTATTAGATCGTTCATAAGCACAATTCAGCTTTTGTTTTTCATGTGGTTTCATTGTTGCTGTTTTAGTAACAGCTGTGCCAGTTTCCATGCTGAAGAGCTGGAAGGTGGCCTAAGCCCCAGTGGTTTCTGTTGGGTACCAGATATGCACCTAGTAATGTTCTAAGGACCAGATTACCTAGGGGGCGGGGGCATTATGACAAGGTTGGGCACTTTGATCTCAAGCCGTCTCTAATGAGAAGCCTGTGTTGTACTTACGGAGGAGGAGCTGCAAGAACTTTTGCTAAGAAGCTCACATTACTCTACGCTAGGAGAAGACCTACAGTTATTTGCACCCATCTTGAATTTCGGGTCATGATTTGTTTGCCTGTGTAAGAGAAGAGGAAGTGAAGGTGGAAGTCGGGAGGTCTCTTTCTGGTTAGCTAAAATGTCTTCCTCCCCCAGCCCTTTTACAGACCTGCCATTCAAGTTAGCCTCTCAGAAGCTGGTGCCCCAATGGCAGCATTATGCTTTGATCAGTACTCTAGCAGCCATGCTCGTCCTGGCAAGCTTGAAGTGTCCGTGTTATGTGCTAACAGAGTGACAATGTAGGAGAGCCAGCCAGAGGGTGAGTTGACAGCCCTGCAGGAGCTTTTAGAAGCCAGCTGTTCATTCTGGTGAATCACCATTTGAATTAAGTTTTTTAAACTAATGACTGTGGTTTTGTGATGGTAAAGTCACTCCTCAGGAAGGTCATCTTCAGCAGCAAATTTTCCATGTGGTAATCCCATGTTGGCTAGGATAATTAACAAAGAGTTGCTGTGGGCTAGATTGTGGTTAGCTGCACACAAGGCCAGGATGGGAAAGGACACAGAAACCACTTCCTTCTCATACCTATGCATGGAGGCTAGTCACAATCTTGTGCAAAGTAGGCAGGAGATCAAGGCTTGCCAGGACCCTAAGGGTACGTCTACACTTGCTCCCTAGTTCAAACTAGGGATACAAATGTAGGCGACCGAAATTGCTAATGAAGCGGGGATTTAAATATCCTGCTCTTCATTAGCATGATCTTGCCGGCGCGTTACTCCACTCAACAGCTGTTTCGAAAGTGAAAGTGCATGCTGGGACGTGTTAGTTCGAACCAAACCCCTTGGTTAGAACTAACGTTACTCCTCAAATACTCCAAATTGCTTCATTAACAATTTCGCTCACTATCCCAAAAAGAACCAAAGAGGACTTGGTGGTTCAGCTTGTCAGTCATGGTTTTTAAAGAGCTGCACATTATGCAGGTTACTGGCAGCCAATAGCAGACATTGAAGTGGTGGGTTAGCTTTTTGATTGTATCTCTTACTACATAGGTACTGGTGTTGGTATGAAATGTCCATTTAGAGAAATTGAAATCCATAAAAATGGAGCAATTAAATTACTGTGATGTTTTGACTGGCTGTGCAATTTCTCTTCTGCTAGAGAAAGAAAGTGGCCCGTGTAAATAGTTGTACACATTTTCTATGATGACTGAGTGGGTGCATTTTTCTCCCCTAATCACTTCATCTGTTATGTGTAACAGTCTGAGAAGAGCAAGAATGTTTCCAAAAGTTTCAAAAATTATGCAACAAATGTAATGCTTGTTGCACCAAGATCTATCCCAGTGTAGCCTGCTAAGATATATCTTTCCTATCTTATCCCTTTCTTGATATACTTTTATAGCAAACCAGTAATGCAAGGCCTACAGGACTTAATTTATTCTGTATGAATTAGCTTTAGCAATAGTATTGTGATAAAGTATAGGGTTAAATCATTTTTCTTGTTACTTTTTGACATATGTATTGTGTAAGAATTAAGCAAGACCTTTGCGACAAAACTTATAGTTAGGCCTTCAGACAGATGGGCCATGACTCAATATTGCATGAGTATAGGTAAGTTCAAAACTGCAGAATCCAGCAAAACTCAAGAGAACAGATTTCTTGGTTCCTAACCGCAAGATTTCCCATGTTTTCCATGTTCCGGGAATCGGTCCAAGGAGACGTCAAGTGGTTCTCCTCTATATATTCATAGACCTGCCCCAATATCTCTCCCAACCAGCAGCAGGTACCCACAGAAATCTCAGGGTGCAAAGTCTGGCGCCAGAAACGGGATAAAGGCCTAGAAATTAAGGAAATCAGGGCTGTTGTGGCTGCTGCTGCTGCTGCTGCTAAATCCCACTCCGGAGCTTTAAAGGCTTAAAGTTCTGGTTCACTCATTGATTTTTTCTTCCTTCTGCCAATTTGCCTTGTGTTAGCAGGATGTGTTATATATGTTCGTGACTGTTTACAGCAATGCCTATGATTGAGCAATGGCTGCTCTGTTATCTCTGTGAAGATTTTTAGCACATCTGCTATGCATTTGTCCATGACAAGACTGATGATTCCCCAGGGAAGAACTGGCGGGGGCATAGATGATGGCAGACCAGGGGGGAAAAAGCAGCATTTGGCACATTCCAAATCCAAGCAGCCCTCATCTGCGGATGACGATGTCAGTCAGAAATGATTTACATAGTCACTCCTGCCCTGAATGGAGGTGTCTGTTCTCAATATGCTGTTTGGCTTGTAAAACTTGGATGAAGCCTAAGTAATTAACCATACTGTGTGTTCTAAAACATGTTTAAGAACACAAATGCAGAGAAACAGCACTTTCCTCATGTTCTACATGCTCGAAGCCAGACGTGGTGAGTAACATTGTCTTTTGACATGGGTGTGAAGAGTTGTCTAAACTTGAACCCCTAAAAATGATAAAAGTTTATTTCCATGGGAGAATGAAAATTAGGATGTAACCATTATTAGGTTTATATATCTTCCAGTCAGTGCTTGGGGAGCAGGACTGTTTTGACTCTCCTTCCCATCTTTGGTATTCCCCAAACTGGTGTGGTCATGTGTCTTCTCCCTCGGATCCACATGCACTTCAATTAGATCAGAAGACTAGTTCATTTTCTTTTTCTCTTCATGTTACAGAGTATGAGAATAGCTCATTGGGTAACCAGACATGACTAGCCAGATCCCTTATTGGTTTAGCTCAGCATAGTTCCATTCGCTTTAGCTAATTAACTAAGGCCTTGTCTACACACAGATTATATATTGATTGGAGTAATGTTAACAGTTGTACCTGTACAACCCCCACAGTGTGGACACAATATATGATAGAAAGATATGGGTATAAGCTGTGCCGACTTAACCGCATCCACATGGAGGGCAATGGGTTGTGTTGCTTTAACCATAGCTGTATTCATGCAGCAAGTCCTTGTCTACATTTAAAAAAAAAGATCACTGCTGCCATAATCAGTCTTCCAGAGTTTGATTTAGCAGTCTAGTTAAGACTCGCAACATCGAACTCAGAAAGCACCCCTGCTGGCATTCAGTACTCCTCCTTTTCCGAGGAGCAAGGGAAGCTGATGGGAGCATTTGCGTAGAATACATAGCTGGAGTTGCATGCTGTAAGCCGAGCTGCCAGGTCTAGTGTAGACCTGGCCTTAGAGCATTTAACAGTTAAGGTCCATAGGGTGTACAGTTTGGGTGTGTATTTGGTTTCTTAGGTCTCCCACAGGCTGTAATCCATATCCTTTGCACACCCTGACTAAATGTTTCTTTCCCAAATTACCAGGGTTCGACAAATAATGTAATCTACTCGACAGTGGCAAGTAGATTACAACCCGGAAGAGCCGGTGCAGAGCGATCTGCGCATGTGCAGAACCGCGCAGCTGGCGAGCGGGGCTCGGCGCCGCTTGGTGAGCCCTGCAAATTACTAATTATGGACAGGGCCGGATTAAGGGGCGGGGCTAGCTGGGCAGCCGCCTGGGGCGCCAACCTATGGAAGGCACCTGATTGAAGTGGTAAGGGGCGCCGCACACTCGGAGGCGGGGCCACACATGCGCTGCACACCCAGGGCTGGGCTGCGCATGTGCCCACTCTCTGGAGTGCAACTATGGGTCGGTCCGGCACTGATTATGGGTACATCTACACAGCAGCGTTATTTCAGAATAATTTTGAGATGGAGGACTTCTTGCTCTGACTCCTGTAACACTCATTTCACGAGGAGTAAGGGAAATTGAAGGAAGAGTGTTCTTTCTTCGGCTTCTTGCTGTATAGACAGCGCCAAAAGCTGAATTAAGCTATTTCAACTTCAGCTATGCAATTAAGGTAGCTGAAGTTATGTATCTTCATTCGACTTTTGCCCTGCTGTGTGGACGTGGACATGCTCTATGGGTCCAGTTCAGTTCCATGAGAAACTTTCCCCATGCAAGTATTCTCACTACCTTCGCTGGGGCTAGTCACACATGTAAATGTGAATGAAGTATTTGCAGAATCATACTCTGTGATGTTATGGGGTAAAATTGAGCATGACCTGTCTGCAAGAGAAGGATAGTCAAACACAAGAAAAAGCCATATGTAAAATCTCCTGTTTCCCCCCCAAAAAATATGGCCTTGAACTAAATTTGGAGCATTCTAGAAAGCTACTGAATTCTGTTAGTTTCCGCAGAACAAAACTGGAAAACAAAGTTAGATTTCTGCAAAGTCACCCAATAAAATGACTTAGTTTTTTTTCCAGACTTTCCATTCTATCCTTGCTGCAGTATCAAGTTTCTGTATATTTTTCAACTCTGAAACAATTGTCTGCTCTTATCAGCATTTGAGTGGAAAGACTTATTAAAGCTCTGATACGTTATCTTAAACTCTTCCTTCCATGTATGTGAACTTGAACTTTTCATAGCTGCTTTGATAAACTTTTCAACAGGGTTTAAACTACTAACAAAGGATCACATTCCCCTCTCCATTCAAATCTATTCATCTTGCGTTAATGATTAGGACCCTACCAAATTCACAGCTGTGAAAAACACCTCACGGACCGTGAAATCTGGTCTCCTCTGTGACGTTTGGCAGTTGTAGGGGTTCATGGTATTGCCACCCCTTACTTCTGTGCTATCTTTGGAGCAGTGGCTGCTGGCCAGGCATCCACCTCCAAAAGCAGTGCTGACTCCAGTAGCAGCTCACAAGTGTGGGTGGCATGGTGTGGGGAGAGAACAGGAGCGGCCCGAGGCCGACCGCGGCAGCTGGCACTCTCGGCGGAAGGCGCGATCTGTGCCCCCGCCTGCACGGCCATCAATGGCCGTGATGTCATCATTGGGCGCCGGGGCCCGCAGCGCTCTAGGTAACTGCCTACTTTGCCTAGGTCCATGGGCCGCCCCTGGGAGGGAATCACTTTTTGGAGGGATGCAGGGACGGCACTGTGTGTGGGCATCATGGTTGGGTGGGCACTTTGGTCAACCACCACCACCCAGGCAGCCCCAGGACTCTTTAATACCCAAGAACTTTGGAGTAGCAGGGCTGGGGATTCTCTGGCTAGGGGCGCCTACCATGTGCCAGGCTCCAGTTACTAGCCCTGGCTGGGCTGTCAAGGGACGTAATTTCCTCTTGCCCTGCACAGGATGCTCTCCAGCTCCCAGTGTCTGAAGGCAGCGTCACCACCACCAGCAGAGCAAAAGGGTGGCAATACAACAACTGCCCGACAATAGTCTTGCACGTCCTCACATCCCTTTTTGTGTCAGGGCCTCCGCAGCTACAACACTGTGAAATCTCAGATGTACTATTAAGGATGTACTGTATCTGCATAAAGTAAATTGTGCCTTCATCCGCACTGCTCTTCGTGTTGTTTAAATAGCTACTGCCAGATAGTCTGGCTCCAAATCTTTGGTTTTGTTACATTACAAACTAATATTTTAATTATTTTTTAATTTTTAAAACTCAGAAAAGTTGTTTATTTTAAAACATTTGTGCTATGGTGGTAACCTAAACTGTAGGGTCTGTTGGAAAAAGTATAGTGTTTGTGAAATTGATTGGAAATGTAGGACAGTTTAGTTAGATGAGCAAAATGCCAACGTAGTATAAATGGCAATAAGTAAAAAAATAGTATAAATTAAGGTTCTTTCGGCTTCACTAATTTTAGATTTTCTTATTAAAACAAATTAGAATTATTATGTTTTTCCAGCATTTGACTATCCTTTTACAATTGTACCTGTAATGCAGAATGGTTTAGTAGTAAACATATTATCATCTTATTGTATGAAGTTTCATGTACTTTTTTGATCACTGCTTTCACTGGACTACTATGTGACTGACCCCTCTCTAATATTTTATGTACTTTTTACAAAACAGTGACATTGTCAGTCTTCGTCTTTGTCACCAAAGAACAATCCCAGAAAGGGCAGATGAGAATACAAAAAACTTGGCTAATTTCATACATAATAGAGAAGTTACAGATCAATATGTACTGGCCAATGAGAAAACATATATTCAGTAAGATCTTCTTTCCTAACTGCTTTTGGCTATACTGTTCTCAAGATTGACCATCAGTATACTGTTTCAAATTGATGTGTTCTATTCACCTTTTGCCATCTGATGCAATTGATGTTTGGAAGAGAAATGAATAAGTGATGGTAACTACAGCATTGAAAGTACATTTCATGACAGCCGTCGTTTCAAGTCTCTGGCTCAGACCACTAGTTCCTATGTTGAAACAATAACACAAGTGAGAGATAATTACCAAGAAGACTCAAATTTTTATTTCAAGTCAAGCTTGGTAATTGGAGAGTAATTGTATGGAGTATGTTCCAACATAGTACCTGCAGGCAGCTTTTTGTTCAACTTACAAAATTACATTTCATTTGGATACATTTCAAATTCCTTAAAATGGAAGGAGAACTAAGCCAGAAGGCCAGCTGACACCAGGGGAAAGAAGGCATTGATTTAAGAAGGAATTGTATCCTGCATGCTTCAGGCAGCTCATTGAACTGTTTTCTTATTAAATTATTATTTACTAATACGATTGTGTGTTTGGTGCGCATTTGTAAGAGGTGGTCTCTGGCCCAAGCATCTTCCATGAGTGAGTCACATGTTTGCCACCTCCTACTCTGACTTCTCGCATGGTTTGTAGTGAGTCTAGCCTGCCCACAAAGATATTTTAAACCTCTTGCTGATGAGACCATGTGTTTCCATAAGTGGTGGTGCATGTAGAAGGCACAAGTTAAACTGTGACATCTTTGTGATAGTCAACTGTTTGTTCTCATATAAATCTGTATGGTGGTTAGTGTAAATGAGGACCCAATCTTGAAGTTGCTACTTCAGGATAAATATTATATAAAGTTAATAAAAGCCCCTAATTTTAATCAGGGTGCTTTTCTATATAAAACAGGAGACAGACCGTTAAAAAACGATGCAAAAGTTTCAAAAGGCAACATACACTTGAACAACAAAGGATTTTGTTTAGAATGTAATGTCGAGACAAAGGCCTGGTCTACACTATGGGAGAAAATTGACCTAAAACATGCTACGAGAATAGCGTAGCTGGAGTTGACATACCATAGGTCAAATTTCTGCTTGAGTCCCCACTGTGGCAGGTCAATGGGAGAAATTGTCCTTTTTTTTCCTCACAACCCAGCGGGGTTCTGAGGTTGACGGGAATGCCATCAGTGGTCAATTTAGCATGTCCTTACTAGATCCGCTAAATCAAACCCCAGGAGATTGCTCTCGGAAGCATTGATTTCAGGGTGAATGAGGACAAGCACTCATTCTTGTAACTTGCAAACTGCTCTTGACCATGGAGTTACCTTCTTGTGATAATGTCCTGTGGTACCTTATAAACTAACAGATTTATTGGAGCATAAGCTTTCATGGGCAAAGGCCCACTTCGTCAGATGCAGATTCAGACTAACATGGCTACTCCTCTGATTCCTCTTGTGATAGATATTTATGTGAGTAACTTCCTGATTAATTGAATTAGAATATGCCCATATTAAAAGTCAGGGCATCTTAACTAAGTATGCTGGCATGTCAGAATGGCTGCTAGACCTGGGAGCATGTGAGAAAGAACTCTGAATTCAGCCTCTGATTTGTTTTTGAGGTTTGCTAAACACTAGCTCTTAGGAGCTCAGTCATCTGGACTTGGATTTGAAGGCAACAATCTCCTAGACATCAGACGTAGTACCATCTGGGACACTGGACATGAACAGACTGTCCTGAACCCTCTGCTGTGTGCAGTGTTAAGATGCTTTTGAGTGAGGCTGCAGACTTGTTTTTGAGGACCAAGGCCAGCCTTGGGCCAATTATAAAGAAGACATACTATTCCTGTGTTAGAAATCTATACTGAACTCCACTCTCCTCCCCCTTTATACCAAGTGTTAGGGTTGTGTGTGGCATTTCGGCTGAATTCCATACAGCTGAAGCACCTATCCTCCCTCATCCATTAAGTTTAAGGGAAAGAAAATCTCTGTGCATAGAGACAGTGTCTGATGTAGAGTCCTTGGAGCGTGTAGAAAATACAGATTAATATTCATTAGTGACTCGGTCAGAAAAGGTCATCGGTATCAAGAAAGCACCAGCTCTGATGTATCGGGAGGAAATGAAGCACTACTAAGGACTGACTTCCGCAGGAGTTGAGGGCACTCAGTACCTTTTTAGGAGACACTCCGCATCTTGCAGGATTCAGTTCCTAGCCTGCATTTCATCAAAACTTATTTTTGTGCACGTGTTTAACTTCCGTTGAAGTCAATGAGACTTAAGCACATGCTAATGTGCTTTGTGGCATAGGAATGAATTGCTGACTCAGGGACTTAATGAGCAGCTCCATTTCCTAAGTGTGTGTAAAACTAAAGCAATGGCATTTTGTCACTAAACACCCCCACTAAATACCATCTTCAGATGGCAACCATGAACCAAGGATCTCTTCAAAGTCTGATTTAGTTAAAGTTCTTCTATATTTCCTGATGGCAATTTAAAAAAAAACATGTGAGAGATGGGTGAGTGGGGAGAGTGTCAGAATTCTGGTATGGATCAAAAGAGGTTTCTTGTAAAACAAAGTGTGTGCGTGTGTGTCGATGATGCACAGACTTTGGTGAAAAATCTCATGCTGTTGTTTTATTTCCTAGTTCTACAGCCATGACTGTGCTGGCATCAGGTCACAGAGGATGAAAAAATAAAAGGCAGATGCAGTTGTATTACTTTGACGTTATTCATAAATAGCATTGACTTGCAGTTGAGTGATTGAATCATTTTAACATTTAAAAAAGAAACCCACCTTCAACCTTAGCAAATCCAAGTAGGATTTTTTTCAAAAGGGAGAGTTTTTAAGAGCTGTAATCATTCGTGTTCTTAATTTTTTAAAAATAAAGGAAAAAGAAGCAAAACTTGGAGCAATTTACTAACCACCACGGCCATCCTAGAGCAGGGCTACTCAACACATGGCCCGCGGCCTGTTTGTTTGCAGCCTGCGGTGAAGTTTGGGTTTACATGGGGCTCAAAACGTGGCCCACGGGCAGGATCATTGGCCGCCACAATGGCAATGCATCTCCCAGGCGGGGTGAGCATTGAATGATGGAAGCGGAGGGGCTGGCTGGAACAGACGGGTACAGGGTGTTGGCGTTTCTATCCACCAGGGAGTAGGTGCCGGGAGCTTAGCCGTGTGGGCAGAGCCTGAGAGGTGCTGACTGACTCACACTGGCCACGTTTGGGTCCGGTGCCGTGGCTTAATTTTTGTATTCATGCCCATCAGCGTGAAAGAAGCCATTTGCATATGTATTTGAATGCACATGCAACCACACTTAAGTTGCGGCCCTCGGCATGTGCTGTCAGTATCTGTGCTGGCCCCCAGGGCTTCCAAAATTGAGTAGCCCTATCCTAGAGAGTTTATATACTTATAAGAAACGGTAATAGATGGAGGATAGCTTTATGCCATGCGGAAGATTTGAAACAGGACGAAAGAAGTGTCCTGTATGTGAGGCATGAGTATAGTGCATTTTTCTGACACCATAGCTGAACGCTGGTTGTGTGGCAAAATTTATGCATTGAACTGTATAAACAGCCATCCTTAAAAATGCTGCCTAGAAACCAGCTGTGTAAACATTTAAATGCATTTTTTTCTTCTGATTATTATTCAGTTCCCCCATTTGCATTCACTTCTCTTTAGTAAATGAGTTCTCTCTGCAGCCTTATGTAGTAGAATCATACTGCATAGGCCAAGCTACAAAGCTAAAAGAAGGGAGGAGGAACATAAGATGCTTGACTTCATTGTATTTCTCGCTAGAACACAGTATGTCACACTACTTCACCCACGAAGCTTTCGTGGTCACATCCAAGTGGCATCTCTCTGGCTCTTACTTCATTGACTCTTTGGTAGCTGGCAGAGATGGCACACGTTCTACTGAGAGATCCGTCCTGAGCCAAATAGCAGAATTTCTGCGGGTAGAGATGGGAAAGTCTCCTCCGATCCCATTCTCAGAACCGGGATTATTCCTTATGGTAGGGTTTTTTCTGTGCTTTGTTCAGACTGGTTTAAGTATTCCAGTTGTAAGACTCAAGCTGCTTCTTGGGAACAATATTCGTCTGTCCAGCATATGGTCATTGCTCATTATCACTGTAAAAAGTCCAATAGCATGAGACAATCTGTACCACCTTTGGCTTCAATCCTATTGCTACTGAAAAATGTGGGAATTGTGCTGTTGACTTCAAGAATAACAGGATCCTCCACTCAAACCCTGCAAGTACAAAGTTTATTTTAAGCAGACCTGTCTCTTTTGCACTAAGTGTGCAGGTACTTTTGTTTCTAAACTGCTGGAATAAATTGTAAGGTATTAAAGACAAGTATGGCTTTATATACCCAAATTAGGGATGTTAAATTTAGTTTAATCGACTAGTCGTTGAATTTTCCATTGACGAGTCGATTAGTCAATAAGCGGGGAGCTGCAATGGAGTTACCGCCCAGCCCACTGCAGCTCTGCCTTTTAAAAATATTAAATATTTAAATATATTTAAAGTGCAGCAGAAGGAACCCAGCACGAGCCGGGACACCTGATTCCCAGCTCACGCAGTGTCTCCCCTGCTATCAGCCTTTTAAATGTATTAAGAGCCTTTTGGCTCTTAATATATTTAAAAAGTAGAGGCACGTCTGGGACTAGGCATGAGCCAGGAATCTACTGATTCCCAGCTCGCGCCCGGTCCCTGCTACCTCCCTGCCTTCCCTGTCCTCTGCTGAGATGGTGCTTGGGGGAGTTGGCTTTTAAGTTGGCTCTCCTCAGCACTGGCTCCTGCTCCTCCATTATTGCTGCCTCAGATAGTGGCAGCAAGGGCGGGGGAAGCAACTCATTGACTATCCAATAAATTTTTGCTTATCAGATAGTAGACTAGTCGCTTACATCCCTAATCCAAATATAAGCCCGAAGGGCGGGAATCTCTAAACTTTGTTTTCCTATTTTGCAGAGAGAGGTATTGTTTCCTTATTAGCAAGTGGTTTTGGATGTGTCGCTTAGTCATTAAGTATCTATTAACTTTAGTTGTTGGTAGTAATGGGCCGAGAAAACAAAGCACATACAGAAATTTGCTCCAGCAATGTAGTAATTTACACATCAGAATAAACCAATGGTTTACATAGCCTATCCTGCCTCTACAGCAGTATATACTTGATGCTTCTGCAGGAGGTGGGAGGACACTCTCTACAATACTAGAACAAGTGCTCAGTATGAAGGAAACTGCTGCCTGACCCCCAGCTGGTGATCAGTTTATACCCTGGAGCATGAGGACTAATCACATTTGTCTTTTTTACACTAGCCAGTTTATCTGGATTGGCTATTTTTCTTCATATGTATCTAATCTGCAGGATTGTAAAAAAGCCCTGCCTAACGTTGGAGCCAAATGTTTATTTATTAAGTCTAGATTAGTAATGTAGTGGTTACATATTCCTGGCCAGGATCTTGTGCTCAATCGCATATGTCAGCCCTACTTAAATTTTTTTTCAGAACTGAACATATTTCATTCCCTCCAGGCCACCAATTAGCCTTATTGTTCACTTACATGCTATTTCGAACATCTGAATGCCTTTAAACTTGGTGACCACTTCAGTTCACAGTATCTGATTAGGCATGACATAGGTCACTCCTCCCCAAACTGGGCTCCATTGAACACTTCCGCTTTATTAATGACTGAATGGTGCTCTTTTCACTAAAGAACAAAAAATGGATGAATTCATCCAACTTCTTAATCTGTAATATCCTAAAGCAGTTTGCACTTCTGATCTAATATAGGAAGCATGATTTTCATAACTATAAAATAATTGTAGAAAGATTGAAGCCAAATACACATTCTATGTTTTACAGTACTTGCAAATCCAGTTGCTTTGTTAAATCTGTAATCTTACAAACAAAATTCTTCTTAAGAAAAATCAGTAACAGATAAATGCATGTGCTTTGCCTGTTACATTTCTTCTATACCCTCATGATTTAGGAGTTCTTACGTTAAAGAAACAAAAAGTTCCCATAACATAGATCTTAAAATCTGTATTTTCTTTGGTACATGTTCAGTTTCAATATCAAATCTAGAGGTTATGAAAGAGACTGTTGGCATAACAACGTACTACATCATGTTAAGACATAGTCTGATTCAGTGATGACTAGGGCTGCCTACCAATCACAGTTAACTCACACGATTAACTCAAACAATTAATTATGATTAATTGCACTGTTAAGCAATAAACTAACCACTGAAATTGAATAAGTATTTGAATGTTTTTCTACATTTTCAATATTATTTCAGTTGCAACACAGAATACAAAATATACAGTGTTCACTTTATATTATTTAACATTTTTGCAGTGTATATATCTGTAAACAAAATAAATAGTATTTTTCAAATCACCTCCATACAAGTACTGAAGTGCAATTTCTTTACCATGTAAGTGTAATGTACAAATGTAGATTTTTTTGGTGACATAACTGCACTCAAACAAAACAATGTAAAACTTTAGAGCCTATAAGTCTACTCAGACCTACTTCTTGTTCAACCAATTGCTAAGATAAAGAAAAACAAGTTTGTTTACATTGACGGGAGGTACTGCTGCCTGCTTCTTATTTACGATGTCACCAGAAAGTGAGAACAAGTGTTTGCATGGCACTTTTGTAGCCAGAATTGAAAGGTATTTATGTGCCAGATATGCAGAAAAGTTGGTATTCCCCTTCATGCTTCAGCCACCATTCCAGAGGATATGCTTCCATGCTGATGATGCTCTTTTTGAAAAAAAGCAAAAAAACATTAAATTTGTGACCAAACTCCTTAAGGGAGAATCATGTTTCTCCTGCACTGTTTTACCCACATTCTGCCATACATTTAATGTTATAGCAAACTCGGATGATGACCCAGCGCATGCTTGTTTTAAAAACCCCTTTTCGCAGCAGATTTGACAAAATGCAAAAAAAAAATTGCAAGATTTCTCAAGATAGCTACAGCACTCAACCCAGATCCCGTGCCTTCCAAAATCTGAGAGTGATGAGGTGTGGAGCATGTTTTCTGAAGTCTTAGAAGAGCAACACACTGATGCGGAAACGATACAACCCGAACCACCAAAAAAGAAAATCAACCTTCTGCTGGTGGCATCTGACTCGGAATCATAGAATCATAGAATAGTAGAATTGGAAGAGACTTCAAGAGGTCATCAAGTCCAGTCCCCTGCTCTCACAGCAGGACCAAGCACCATCTAGATCACGGATGGGCAATAATTTTTGGTGGAGGGCCACTCCAAGAGGGTATGTCTACACTGCATCCCTAGTTCGAACTAGGGATGCAAATGGAGACAATCGAACTAGTTAATGAAGCGGGGATTTAAATATCCCGCGCTCCATTAACATGATCTCGCTGGCGCGCTAGTTCGAATCACAGCTGATTCGAACCAGGAAGTGCGCGCCGGGACGCGTTAGTTCGGACTAAAGCCCTTAGTCCGAACTAATGTTACTCCTCAAAAAATGAGTAACATTAGTTCGGACTAAGGGCTTTAGTCCGAACTAACGCGTCCCGGCGCGCACTTCCTGGTTCGAATCAGCTGTGATTCGAACTAGCGCGCCGGCGAGATCATGTTAATGGAGCGCGGGATATTTAAATCCCCGCTACATTAACTAGTTCGATTGTCTCCATTTGCATCCCTAGTTCGAACTAGGGATGCAGTGTAGACATACCCAGAAAGTGGTTGGAAAGTGGTCAAGGGCAGCACTTTTCTGTGGAGAGAGATGCAGAAGAGTGCACGGGGTAAGGACTGGGGTGCAGGAGATGGTGTAAGGTCTGAGAGGGAGTTTGGGTGAAGGAGGGAGTTGTGACCTGGATCAGGGGTTTGGGGTGTAGGATCGGGGAGGAGCTATGGATGCAGGAGAGGATTCTGGCTTGGGGGAGGGATGGAGGAGGAGGTACAGGATCTGGGAGGGAGTTGTGACCTAGGACAAGCGGGCAGGATGCAGGGAGGCGGGGTGCCAAGGGTTTGGATGGTGACCTGGGGGAGGAAGTTGGGGTGTGGGAAAGGCAGAGGTGCCCGAGGCAAGCTTTGTTGGGTAGACACTTACTTAAGAATCTCCTGGCCAGCAGCCCAAGGCAGGCTGCAGCCCCAAATTGATTAAAACTGCAGGCTGCTCCCTCCATGTGGCTCTCCACTCCAGGAGGAGGGAAAGGCTTCAGTTGCCCAAGTGCCCCAGTCTAATCTCTCAGCTCCTATTGGCTGGTTGTTTCTAGCCAATAGGAGCTGAGAAATTGGCTGAGGAAAATTCCTATTGGCCACTTGTTTCTGTCCAATAGGAGCTGAGGATTGGGCTGGAGGCGGAGAGATCACATAAAGCTTCCCCCTCCCTCTAGAGCACAGAGGCATAGGAGCAGCCCTGTGCTTGAAACAGCAGCTGCTGCATACCTGAGGGTCTCATCAGGGGGGTTCATGGGCCGGATCCGGTGGCTTGGCAAGCCAGATCCAGCGTGCTAGAGGTATTCTGCCTATCCCTGATCTAGATCATCCCTGTTAGATGTCTATCCAACCTGCTCTTAAATATCTCCAGTGTTTAACTACCCTGACAGTTAGTAACTTTTTCCTAATGTCCAACCTAAACCTCCCTTGCTGCAGTTTAAGCCCATTGAGTATGCAATGCTTTGGCTTGTTATTGATCAGAACCTGTCATCATAATAGACCCTTATTCTCTGGAATGATAGTTGAAGCATGAAGGGACATATGAATCTTTAGCACATCTGGCATGTAAATACCTTGCAGAGCCAGCTCCAACAATGCTATGTCAATGCCTCTTCTCACTTTCAGGTGACACTGTAAACAAGAAGCAGTCAGCATTATCTTGTGTGCAAATTGTAACCAAACATGTTTGTCTGAGTGATTGCCTGAACAAGAAGCAGGACTGGGTGGACTTGTAAGCGCTAAAGTTTTACGTTTGTTTTATTTTTGAATGCAGGTTTTATTTGTCCATAATTCTATATTTGTAACCTATACTTTCATGGTAAAGAGATTGTACTACAACAATAGAAAAATACAATATTTTTTCTTTACAGTGCAAATATTTGTAATAAAATAAATATAAAGCGAGTACTGTACACTTTGTATTCCATATTATTGAAATCTATATATTTGAAAATGTAGAAACATCCAAAAATATTCAAAATAAATGGCATTTTTCTTGTTATTTAACAGTGTGATTAATTGCACAGTTGATTTTTTTGATCGTTTGACAGTCTTAGTGGTGGCATAAGTACCTATTATTAAATCTCAATCCAAACAAAGACATAAGAAGATAATCAGTCAGATACAGCTGGTGGAATTGAGAAAGGCTTGAAAATACTACAGCTGATAATATTACATTTATGTACTGCCTTTCATCCTAAAGTACTTTACAAAATTCATACATTCAGTACAAAGATCACTCGCCAATTGCTGAAATGCAATTTGGAATATGGACTAAGGAGAACAAACGTAACAGCTGTTTCACAGTCCAGATTAACATGACCTAGGAAAGTTATGTGAAAAGTGAGTCCCGCTGAAACTGCAAGGGGAATTGTTAGTTGAACCAAAAGAAATGACACAACTGGAATTTGGCTGGCGTATCAGAGTTCATACTCCAACAGGATTGGGACTGAAATCTGTTCTTAGCATATCCCCATTCCTGCCACAGGGTAGACATGTGGTCCCCACAGTGTTATATGTAACATATTTTGTAAACTCATTACCAAACCAGTGATGGTGATTTAAAAAAGGTATGTAACTGACAGGCATAATAAAGCAGAATAATGACAGGGTAATGTAAGAGAAATCTGCAACTGATGCAGTATGGTAGCAGTTTGCTAAAATTATGGCAACCTGATTTGCTGAATGATGACTGGACATTAAAATGGACTTCACCGTTTGGCTGAGACTCTAACCAGGTGCTGGGATGTGTTGGGTAGGTATCCTGAATATTAACTTCTTCAGGTCTCAGCCCAGAATGCTTGTGGTCTTTAGGCAGCTGTTAGAGATGAACGAAGAGGGAATCTCCTCTGGCCAGAGTAATAGAAAATGTACAAGAAACATCTCATCTGGAATTTGTAGAATCCATATTTTCCATTTTCTTCCCTTTCCATTAGTACATCTGCTGGCCAGACATTAGAGCAGATTAGCCATAAGGCTTCTCTCAGAGACAAGATTTTTGCACCATGTACATCACTACAGATGAGACTCAGAGGTGGATCTCTCTCTAAGTAGGAATTCTGGCAAGTAAACAAAAAGGTGAAATAACTAGGGCGGGTTGAAAATTTTTCCATCAGTACTGCTAGTCGATGGAAAATTTAGCTTTCAATTAAACAAAAAAAAGTGTCCAAAAAGCTTTCAGTGGGGGAAAAAAAACCCTGACACAGCTTTTTGGCTGAAAACCAAAAAATCAGTATTGTGTGTGGTATTATTTTGGTCTTCGATATCACTGAGAGTGTTAGCTTTCCACTTTCACTTCTAATTTAGAGGCATTCAACAAGTGTGTATTTATATTCATGCTTTGCAATCTGTGCTTCTAGTTAATGAACCATTTTTCTCTCTTTTTTCTTTCTAAAACTGATTAGCTTGGGGATATAGAGAGACTCTCAAAAACATAAATGGCTGACTATTGTTAATCTAAATTTCCCAGGTGTTGCTTACAAATAGACTGTAACAAATGTGGTCACCTTATTATGTATATTTTTGAACAAAAATATTTGTAAGTAGCATATATCTGATCTGGGTCATAAAATGGCTCGAAGACTGTTTTATCTTAGCTAGGCCAAGGTAATGTGCACCTGGTTAGTGCTTGATAATAAATATGCTTCTGATTTCTGAAGTCACTACTTTGTAGTCTGCTTACAGCTGATGTAATTGGCTAAAATCCAGCCTCATTTCTCACAGTATCCTTCCACTAACAAGTGGGCCTGGAATGTTATAAAGAAGAAAAAAATCTCTTTGACACATGTATTAGTCATATGACATGCCAGGGACACAGTCTCATACCAGAACCCTTTTTTTCTCCCAGGAGGGCATGAATTGGTTTTTGTCCCCTCAAGGTGACTTTCCAACTGTCCTTATGTGTCTTTGCAGCTACAATTGAAGAAGCATTTAGGGCAGGGATAGAGCAACTTCTTCAGAGGATTTTGCTGATGGATAAATAATTTCTAAATGTGCATGGTCTGGGCGGACAGGGTCTTCTACCCAGAGGGATCAAATTCTCCTACCAAGCTGTCGTATAGTGCAGTCCTTTTCTGTAGTAAATCATGTTGATCAATAGCAAGGTGCAGTTTGCTTATTGATGGTCTTTAAAAAGAAAAAACTCAACCTTTTCCTTGTCTGAAATGAAGTATATTATAGTGTGATCTGCAACAGATGGCATTGCTGGGACTAAAACACGACTAACCCCCTGTGTAAATTAACACCAAGAAAGGACTATTGAGACTCTGCTTATACAGAATGACTGAAATACAGTATATAGTTATAGGTTGCTGGAATTTCACTTATGCCACATAGTTATAACTGTTATAAAATTGTATTTGTTCTTAGGCAAAAAAACCAAACAACCACTCTGTTGGGAAACTCAGGAAGAAGATTTTTCTGTTACATTTGGGGAGAGTGCTGGAAAGCTAGATACCCTGAGAGAAGGGTTGCCAGATACTTTAAAAAAAATTCTGAACATGGCGGGAAAAAATTTGGTTGAGCAAAAGAAAGAAAGAAAGAAAGGCACTGCGCCTTTAAATCCTCATGCATGCCACTCCCCTCACACCTGCCAGACACAGCGGGGGGGGAGAATGTCCCAAGCGGCCTTCCATCTAAGAAAAACAGAAAATACCGGACATTTTATGGTATTTTCTGTTTGTTTGTTTTTACTGGACAGAGGCCACAAATATTGGACCGTCTGGGCCAATATCGGACTCCTGGCAACCCTACTTGAGAGTGATCTAACACGCAAGTCAAGTGCAAGGGATTATCCATTCCAGATACGGTTTAGTTTACTCTTGGGCAGCTGATGTGTAGTCAGTGTCCAAAAGCCTATTCAAAGGCTATAATAAAGTGAGTTTTGTTACTGTAGTTGATTGATTTTGCCCAGGATTCTGTTCTCCAGATGCTGTAATATACATGTACTAGGTCTGTTTCTTGTATTCCCCAAAACTGCTGCATAAAGGCTTATATAGAAAATTAGGGTTTTTTTAAAATGTCTTCTACACTGCAAAAACGGGTAATATCTTTAACTGGATAAGACCCTTGGAGACCAAACAATAAATGAATAAATAGTCAAAATTTTGCTTGGTGCTGTCAAAACCAGCCAGCTGTTCTGACATTCTTGTAATGCTGCGTCTTTCACAATGGAAGAGATGGTTTTTCCACCCACAGACTTTTCCCACCCACTAGGAGAAGTGCAAGAGGTTCAAACTTTTAAGCGAGAAACATTCAGAGAGGTTGCAGGCAGAGGTGAGGGTTGCTGGGAAAGGCTGAAAGTGACAGAGATTTGATGTCAGAGTGCACAACATTTGGGTAGGTGGGGCACAAAACAGCACCACTTTGAAAATGAGAACTGTGGGCCTTTCAGAGTGCACACTTAGGTGTGTTTACATGGGGTTTTAAACAATGAAGGGCCAGGGGCACTTGTTTCCTTACCGTATATCTAGACTGCACCCCTCTACCAGGCAGAGGGATGCAGATTAGGCTGGATGAAATTGCTAATGAAGCAGGGATTTAACTATCCCGTGCTTCATTAGCATAAAAACGGCCGCCGCTTTTTTCCGGCATGGAGCTTTGTCAGAGAAAAGCGGCAGTCTAGAGGCTGATCTATCACTAAAGAAAGCCTTTTCCGATAGATCCTGTATACCTTGTTTTACACTGCATGGTGTGCTCCAGACCCCCACACCCTGCACTCCAGCTGGCTCAGCTGGCTAATGAAAGGTGGGGTGCAGTCCGGCACCGGTACACTCTCTCATTGCCCAGGGGCCCAGCAATCCTGTTGGCTCCCCCTGCCTACAGCTGATTCCTCCCTTGTTGGTTCACTGGCAAGTCTGAAAAGTGAGCACAAATTGTTTTGTTTTTCATCCAATGGAAATTTTGGCAAATCAAAAAAGATTTTGAAAAAATGGTTTCATGTCAAACTAAAGGCTTGTTTCATGGCCTGAGTTCTTTCTAGCTTCTTTTTTTTTTTTTTTTTTTAAATTAAGGTAAAGAAAACATCTATTTGAAAATCAAAATGTTTAATTTTGGAGATGTTGAAACTAAATATTTTTGAAGTTTTTTTCAAAAGTATTTTTTTTGGAGGATCTGGGTGAGGTGTTCCAATCAAAACAATTTTGCAAAATCAGCATTAGTTTTTGGGTTGAGGGGAATACATAGTTTTTTTGTTTTTTTTTAATGGTTGGTTTGAAAATTTTTGGTTAAAATTTTTAACTAGCTCTAGCTGAAGCAGACCAGGAGGACACAGAGTGTTCACTTCTGCTGTTCTGCACATTTCACCTGTCCTGTGGATTGGACTGTCAGACTGCACTTTTCATGAGCAATAAAAACATTAGGAAGATGTCAATGGAGGAGAGGGGAGTCAAATATGTGTTTATATATTTCGTAATGTTAACTAATAGAAAACAGAACTGGGCTTATTACACTTAAATCTCTTATAGCCATTACTCTAAAATGGATGGAACATTTGTACTCCAGCTGAAAAGTATTAGAAATAGTTGATTGACATGGGAAATTGAAATAGATGGGGAGGCACAGTGGGAGAAGAGAATGATGACTTTTTAAAGAGCTAGCTCTAAAATTGCTTTTAAAATTACTTAATGGCTTATTGAGGCGAAAACCTGGAGCAAGAAATAATTGTTCATAAATTCCAAGCCACTAGTATAAGGAAAAATCTTACAATGATGGAAATGGAATGAGAATGTGAGAGATTTAAAAGAAAAGAAGGTGAAGAGGAGTACTGGGGGATTGTGAAAATATGGCAACTTTTTGGTAGAGAGATTAAAATACTCCAAATAATAGTGTTTCAGAGAAGCTGAATTCCAGGAAAGGTTTTGTTTTGCTTTGTTTAATCAAAGTAGAGAATGCCTTCAGTTTCAATGAGTCACGTTAGAGCATGTGTTAGTTTCATATAAAATTCAGTCTTCCACCTGTCCTCAATGTCCTCCTCAACAGGGAAAGGTGGTGAAAATGTCCAACCCCTTTCTGCCTTTTTCAGACATTCAGAGCATGGTATTTAGGAGCCTGGTATCAAAATGGGAGGAGAGTGGCTTTTTGAGAATGCGGTGGGTCTTACGTGCAACTCACACTCTGTTTTGCAAGAGTACATCTGACTCCTTGTGCACTTTTTTTTACTGTAGAAATTTTGCTTTGCTTAGAGAAAAATGAGCTATTTGGAAAGTTTCACTGTGTTGTCTTGCTCTTTGATAGTGTATGCAAAATTCTTGCAGATTTAACTTTAATATTCCTTGGGGCTGCAAAGCTGTGGGCTTTTTTTATAAATACATGTTGCTGCCAAAATAGACAAATACCTTCCGTGCTAATAAAGACAGGGGAATTGGGCCCTTTTTTCGAGAGCCATGAATGTTTTCATTTTGCATTTGTTACCATTGCATTTCAGTGCTCTATTCTATAAAACTGGGGGTAAAGGAGAGGGACATTATTTCCTTACAAAATTGTGTCAGGAAGTGATTTTGTTGTGCCTTTCTTTCATCGTGGAAGCAATGGCTGGAGTGTTTCTGAAAAGGTTTTTAGGATTATAACATTGGCCACTGTAGAGATGGGTCCAAACAGAATACTTAGATTCGCTTCCACCCTCCCTCAGACTTTGGGAGGTTCAGATTCAAATCCAGACTCTGTCTTGGTCCCATTTCTAATTCCTACACAATTGTATCACATCTGGTCATGCTCTGCTACTTGGGCTAAAGAACAAGCAAGGGGACACATGTTACCTCCAGTTCTTTATAGGATGACATGACCACAGAGGGCATAATTCTCAGCACACACAAATGGAGATCTAAACTGTGGCCCCTGTGCTATAAACTAGCTGTGGGTAGCCTGTGGCCCATCAGGGTTCTCTGTGTGGCCCATGAGACATTTTGTTTAACCGTTTTTCATGAGCAGGGTTGTCGGATTCCGCTGGTTTCCCTCCATGTAGGATTTTTCCTACCGGTGTTACTAAAATGGTACACACGTGAATCAAAGGGACATGGTGTGAGGTGCATGCTGATTGTACACAGCACTGACAGTGAGAGCCACGCACTCCCTCTGAATTCAACTAAATTCTAGGTACACGAGTGCAGTTAGTGAAACAACCCTATCCCAGGAGACCATCTTGGTTACGAGAATCTTGTGGCCCACTCACTAGCCTAGGTTGCCCATTGCTGCTGTAAACTCTTAGGTCACATCTACACTACATTGTTTTCTTTAAAGGAGATATGCAACTTTGGCACTAATTTACATATCTTCTTCCGATCACTTTTTCGAAAGCGGGTTTTTTGAAAGTGAAACTAGTCTAGACATGTTTTTTTCGGGAAAAAACACCCTATTTTGAAAAACCGCGTAACCTTCCTTTTTTTAGGAAGAGCGGTTTTTTGAAAAAGGGGGGTTTTTTCCTGGAAAAAACTGCGTCCAGACTACTTTCACTTTTGAAAAACCAATCAGAAGAAGATATGCAAATTAGCACTGAATTTGCATATCTCCTTTCGAAGAAAACCCGTCACCTAGATGTGCCCTTAGGAATGTGAATAATTCCACTAAGTTCACTTGGACGTGTGTACAGCTACTCGCATGTCAGCATTTGCCGAATGGGAGCCTGTATCGTTAACTCCTAAAGAACTTCCGTGTTGCTTGTGTGAACATTCTAGTTTCATCTAAACCTATGAAAGAATAATCTGTTCTCCCTGTGAGTTACTATTCGAAGAGTGAGTTGGATGAAAACTCTTTGGCCCACCAGTTTGTGGGTTGTTTAGTTGTTTTCCTTGTTCATGCTTGATAACCGGAGTCATGAGTGAAGGTGGAGAGACCAGAGGTATCAAGAGTAAACCAGAAAATAAAATACGAGGGACAAGAATATTTTGCAACAGAGAATGTTTTTGATTAAAAGCCAGATTTATATTTTCTCATTCTTTCATTTCCTTCCTTCTTCCAACACAAAAAACCCCAGACTACCCCCCTGCATCTTTCTTCTCTTTTAGCTGCGCAAAATCAATACAAAAGGTACACTGGTGTTTCTAACATGAAAAGAGTGACAGTGAGAGGATACTTATGCAAATGCAGAGAGAAGTGGGAATCATGTTACTTTTTAAATGTACCTGTGGCTACTTCGGTCAGATGCAATATCCAGAGGGGGAGAGGGAGGCAGGGTGATGGGGCCCATCAGCTGTCATGAGACACTGAGCAAACTGAGAATGGCACAGCACCACTTAATGAGATCCGTTGGTGGCCTTCTTGCCCGACCCTGCTCATGAGTGTTGATTGAAATGGAGGCATCTTGCGCAGCTGCGTGCACATTTCGGTGCCCTGGGCAGAGGCTTCTCTGCCTCCAGCAAAGCAAACACTGAGCACTTGGCAGACAAGCGCCCCCTCCAAGTGTTCAGTTTTAATTATGTTGATGATAATTCATGGCACGCGCACAAATGTCCCATTGTCCGACTTCAAAAGCCTGGGAAAGAGGAGGCCTCCTTACTGCAGTGAATTCCTGCTCAGAAGTGGGGCGAGAAGGCCCTTTTCCCCTTGGTATAGAATGATCACGTTTAGGGGTTAATGCAATGAGAATCTGTAATTCCTCAGATCCACTAGCCAAACTCTCCCTGCATAAGGGAGGGACAGCAGTTTTAAAAGCTCCTATGGTCAAAGCCAGGAGCACAATTGCTCCACGGTCAGCCATGGTTACCTCTATGGGGCGCAAATACCCAGTGGCTTTTGTGGTTGAAAATGAATTCTCAGCACATGGAGAATAGGGATGTTAATGGCAAACCAGTAGGGCTTGAAGCAGCCCATCGCAGGCAGGGGGCTGCTCCAGCCTCGCAGTGCCCATCACGGGTGGGGGAGTTCCAGCCCGACCAGAGCAGCCGCGGTGGGTAGAGGGCCACTTCAGCCCGGTCAGGCTGGAGCGACCCCCACCCCCACCCAAACACTCCATGTAATTGGTTAACTGGTCAAACTTAATGATGAACCTGTTTAACCAATTAAATGAGATTTTATACCCCTTTTGGAGAGTATAAGCAGGGCCAACCCTATCCATGCTGGTGCCCTATCCATGTGGGGAGCAGCAACACCATAGGGAGGAATGCAGGGGCAGGAGGAATTGGATGCAATGGCATCTGGTCCAAGAGAGTTGGCAGCTGGGAGGAGGGAAGGAGGCTTCCCCGCAGCCTCGGGGCAGCCGGCGGGAAGTGCTGGCAGTGTGAGCGTAGGCCAGAGAGACACAAAGATGACCATGCTGCCGGTTGGAACACAGCAGTGCTTTGGAGGAGGGGAAACTGTCACTTCTCTCCAAGGGTATATCTAGACTACACGCCTCTGCCAACAGAGGCATGTAAAATAGGCTACCCGACATAGCCAATGAAGCGGGGATTTAAATATCCTCAGCTTCATTAAAATAAAAATGGCCGCCGTGCTGTGCCGGCTCAGCTGATTGTCGGCACAGCGCAGCAGTCAAGATGCAGATCGGTTGACAGGGGAAGGCTTTGTCGACCGCTCCCTTCTGCCTCGTGAAACGAGGTTTACAGGAGTGGTCGACAAAGGCTTCCCCTGTCGACCGATCCGCGTCTTGACTTCCGTGCTATGCCAACAATCATCTGAGCTGGCACAGTGCAGCGGCCATTTTTATTTTAATGAAGCCGGGGATATTTAAATCCCCGCTTCATTGACTATGTCCGGTAGTCTAATTCACATGCCTTTGTCGGCAGAGGCATGTAGTCTAGGCAAACCCCAACTACTATCTTGCTCCTCTAGAGTCCTTCAGCCCACGCTCAAGCTACTCACCACCGCCTGAGGGGAGGGGCAGCCCGCAGGGTAGGGGGAGCTGAGGGCTAGGGCAGGAGGCTGTCAGACCAGTGCTGAGCCCATGGGAAGGGCAGCTAGGCGATAGGGCTGCCGTCTGCTTAACGTCCCATCCCTAGGCATACACAGCATAGGACACCTGCCCTGCGCTGCTGCGTGTGTCTAAGGATGGCCCGGATAAGAGTCATAAAGGAAGGAATCCCAGAAGTTTCTGACATGAATCATTTTTCTCTCCCTTTCCCCACCACAGAGTCTTTAGTCCCATTCTTGTCCCTTGACAGGGTCACTCTGTGTTCTTGGGGCAGGAGGGCAGAGGTGTGGCCGAAGGAGCCCCTTAATGCCAACTGGCAAAGGGCCCCCCACTCTTCGGTGCCTCTTCTGAAGCCCGACATGCTCTCTAGCACGTTGCTGTTGTCACCGGTGTACGTAAAGAGAAGGATCGAATGCAAGCTGGTGACATGCTGGCCCCGAACACCACGGGGTGATGGATGGGTAGATGGTGCGTGAAGAGTTACATTTGTGTGCTGGAGATATGGCTGGGGACAGACTTGGTGAACATGTTTGTCCTAGACAAAGGAATGGTGGGTTGCCTGTGCGTGTGATCACAAGGATGCCAGAGACCACAAGCAATTCGTCTGCATCTGAGGTCACCACCAGATGGCAGGAGGATGAGGAACCAACTTGGCATCGGCACACTGGTGAACACCCTGTGGTCTAAACTCGGGGAGGGTCAACTGACTCTTGTGACAAAGGCCGTGCACTTTGGGGCACAATAAGGAGAAACTATAGGGTCAGACCTGACATGGGCGGGGCAAATGGGGCAACTGACCTAGGCCCAGCAACTGCTCAACTGCCCAACTGCTCTGGGGCTCCTGGCCATCACTGCTGCTATGGTGGCAGTAGCATGGGCAAGAACCCTGGGCCCTTTAAATCACTACCGGAATGCCGCATGGCGCCCTCTGGGCGACTCTGAAAGCTGCTGTGGAGTTGGGGAGTAGGGTGCATAGTGCACTCTGGGTGGTGCTGAGGGTTATCTGCATTGGCACCGCCCCTTCTGCCTGAGGTCATGCCTCTTCCAGGACTGTGGAGCTGCTCCCTTCTCCCTCTCCTGACCTTGCTCAGGGGCCCAGCATGGTTGCCAGCTCCCCTGACTAGAGCATCTTGTTATCTGATACTCAGGGACCAAAGGTGTGTGCACTGAATGGTGGATCCCCAACTCAAAAGTCATTGAGAGAGCGATGACAAACCAAGATCCTGCTAAGTTTATATATAGTGTCTTGAAGCTTATATTAAATTGTTCTTTTATTGTCTGGATGTTATCTCTCCTTTGCAGCACTTAAATCTCTGTTCTTTATTAATAAACTTATTGTTGTTTTAGTGTAAATCCATCTCAGTGCTGTTTTGTTACATGCATCCTCAGATGAGCCTGCAGGCTGGTGGTTTTTCTGTGTCCCTGTGGAATCAGCGGACTTGGTATTTCTGTAGACATCCAGCGACAGGGGCTAGAGAGACACACTTTTGGAGCATTTATGAACTGAAGTATGCCCGGAGTTTACCTGCCAGGCAAGGAGGGGACTGACTGATCCTGAGGAGTTGGCTGGGCCAGCTAACAGGCTGAAATGTCTGAGAGGTGACACACAGTCCAGGAGCAGGAAATCTCTCTCTCTCCCTCTCTTCTCTCTGTGGAAGATCAACACTGTTGCATCAATCTTCTGGAGTTTGATTTAGTGGGTCTAGCAAAGATCTGCTAAATCAAACTCGGAGGGTGTCCCCCTCCCATTGGCGGCTGGTATTCCTGCTCTTGTAAGGAGTAAGGGAAGCCAACAGCAGTGTTTGCTCCCATTGGCCTCTCACTGTGAGGATGGTGGAGAAACTCGAATTAAGGTATGTCGACTCCAGCTACATAATGAACGTAGTGCAAGCTTTGTATCTTAATTTGATCTTTTCCTTTAGTGTAGACCTAGCCCAACTTTCTGAGGGGTTGTATAGAGAGGCCCCAAGAAACTATCACAGGAAGAAGAGTTCAGTTTGCTCCCTCCGTTCCCCATTGCCCTTCCCCTCCCCCCACACCCTTTGAACAGTTCATTTCCCCCTGGCTATGTAAGTGACGAGGATTAGGCCTTGTGTGTCTGGCTGTAACTAATGGGCCTTGCAGTTCCAAGTGCCTTTCTCAGACTGAATGAACAACACGACCTCCATTAGTACCTGGGTCCACTGCCCCCGGGCTCATTTGTGGTGCTTTACAACAGTGGTTCCCAACCTGTGGTCTGTGGACCCCTGGAGGTCCGTGACAGGACTATAGGGGGGTCTGCGGAAAGTTTAGGAAAGGAAAGGAAAAGTTCGCTTCAGGCCCACAGAGGGATTGGGACTTTCCGCCAGGTGATTCTTGCCCAGGGTTCACTGGCCACACGCTTCCTCCCTCCCACCCTTGGGATGGGAACTTAATACCCCAGCAGGCACCATCCATCCTCCCACTGCCAGCTGCGCTGCTGTTTATGCGCCAGCCCTCTCCCCCCACCTAGTCCCACAGTGGGCCCAATCCTTACTTTTTTTTTCCTCCCCTAGGGCTCCATGCCCTACCAAGGGCGGAGTGCCAGGGCAGTAGCTGCCTTTGGCCACAAGACTCCCCCTCCCCCCGTTGTATGCTCTGTGGATGAGCAGGGGGCGGGAGCTGAGGAAGCAGTGCAGGCCATGGGATGTGCTGGCTGCCGCTGCCTTTGCGGAAGGTCTGTAAAATGTTAACAGATTGAAAAGAGGTCCGTATGCTCAAAAAGGTTGGGAACCACTGACTTACAACATTAAGTAACTTGATGGAGAAAGATGCTCATTGGGTTATATACAATGCACCGGGTATCTCTTTTTACCAGTGTGATTTTTGTTTTTAACCGGCTCTTTACAGAACACTGCTGTGGTGATTGTCCAGTGTGTATATCTATGGGTTTGGAACTGCAGAGGGGTTTTTGTTTTCTTTTTTTAATGGAGTCATACAAATCTGCTGGGGGCTTTAACTCAGCATGTGTTTCTAGCACTGCTGTTCTGCAGCTGTATGGCTATTGAAATGTTTTATTGTTTCAATAACGTTTCAAAGGAAAGTGATGCCCAATTGGAAGGGATATATTGAATTCTCTTCCTGTAGATTGATGATTAAAACATGGGATTAAAAATGATGCAGGTGCTCAGACTGCATTTCAAAACTTACAAGGCCAAAAGTGCAGAGTCTAGACTGCCAGTGACTTTGGACAGGAGCCCAGAGAGAGGCCAGTATGGCTGTCAGTGTCACTTATGAAAACCATACATTCAAGAGCAAATCACTGGGGATGCTTGCTGTCGTAGTTCAGGGCAATTGCACCTGTATTTTCCCCTCATAGTCCACCATGGGCACCCACTGTAGGTGCTGGACTCCTCAGCAGTTACCTCTCTTGGGCAAAGATGTGGGATGCTCTCAGGCCCGCCAGTGAGGTGTATGGGGGGCAATTGCCCCAGGCCCCAGTGATTCAAAGGAGGTGGGGTTGCCATGCAGCGCATTCCAGGCAGAACTAGGGGAGGGAGCTCTGTGGTCTGGGTACCAGCTGCCCTCAGACCTACCCCCTCTACCTCAGACCCTGCCCCTTCTGGGAGAGCTGAACTGCCCCCCTCCCTAATCTGTCCCAGGGCATGTCTATATTTACAGAAAGATTGACCCTCCAGAGGTCAATCTTCTAGCATTTGATTTAGCGGGTCTAGTGTAGACCCTCTAAATCGAATGCTGAGGGCAGCCCTTGCTGGCGTCTGGTGGTACTCCTGCTGTGAGGAATAAGAGAAGCCAATGAGAGCATGTGCTCCTGTTTGCCTTCTGCTGTGTGGACACCACCGCATTTTGCATAGCTGGAGTTGCATACCTTAAGATGAGTTGCCTGGTATAGTATAATCCAGGCTTCAGAGGCCCAGCGAGGCTAACGGCTCCCTTGGATGCTCAGACTGGGATATTTCAAAGCTACCTGTCCATAATGGCAGTTCCCCACCAAGTTCGATTGCCTAAGCAGGCCTGCTCTGTCCTCTCCTCAGAAGCTATAAATCATATAATTCCCCATAGCTGTGTTATCACACACTTATTCTTGAGGTGATAACATTTAACCAATAACCCATGTACATGGTAATAGATTTACTGGAGATCACCTGAGCTCCAGCAAGCCCTCTTTTTTTTTTTTATCACAAGTTGATAACAGCCATTAGCTCAGAACAAGGTGAGTATCTAAAAGGGTGTTACAAGGAGGAGGGAGAAAAAAAATTTCTCCTCAGCCTCTGAGGATAGGACAAGAAGCAATGGGCTTAAACTGCAGCAAGTGAGTTTTAGGTTGGACATTAGGAAAAACCTCCTAACTGTCAGGGTGGTTAAACACTGGAATAAGTTGCCTAGGGCAGGTTGTAGAATCTCCATCACTGGAGATGTTTAAGAGCAGGTTAGATTAACATCTATCAGGGATGGTCTAGGTGGTGCCTGGTCCTGCTATGAGGGCAGGGGGCTGGACTTGATAGTCTCTCAAGGTCCCTTCCATTTCTAGTGTGCCATGATTCTATTATAAGAATCTATGTGAATGGGAACATCACTTCTTTAGACAGTTTGGCCTTTTATCTCCAGAGACTATGAATAGGTCACTATCCCAACATTGGTACCTCCTCAGGGCAAAGCTTCAAATCATGAGAAGTGATTTTTCCACTCTACTCTGTACTAGGGATGTAAACCAGTAGACAACTATCCAATTAACTGTAACCCCCGTTTTCCTCCCTGGGTTATTTGGGAGCAGGCCACGCTCACCTGTGTGCCTGATGTTTTTAACATATAAGGAGATCCTGAGTACCCCAGTGGTGATGTTGTACAACTGGGGATCCCCTCTCCGCCCTGTTTGCTGCTGTCCCTTGCCTAGGGTTACCAGATGGTTTAACCAAAAATACTGAACATTCCCTCTCTCCTCCCAAAAAAACACACACACCCGGGGAAAAAATTCTGTTGAGGAAAAAAACAGGAGAGACCAAAGTTGTTGAGCCAAAAAAAGGCGGGGGGAGGGGACCCCAAGAATTTTTAAGTGGAAAATTTTTTTAAAAAGCATATCCCTTTTAAGAAATGCCTTTGAGGCTTTTATTTGGCCCTAATAGGCAGCCGATGGCCACCTTGTCTTGCTGCTCTGGGCCAGACAGCTCCTCTGAGGAATCAGGTAAGGTGGGGGGGAAGCTGGTCCCGATTGCTGTGTGTGTCCAGGTGTCTGGTATTGACCCAGACAATCCGGTATTTTCGCTTCCTGGCTAGGAAAAAATCAGAAAATACCGAACATTTTAAGAGTCCGGTATTTTCTGAATTTTTTTACTGGACAGGAGGTGAAAATACTGGACTATCCAGGTCAGTACCGGACACCTGGCTACCCTACCCCTGCCTCTAAAGTAAAATAAAATGGCGGTGCCTCTTCCTGGCTGGCCCCTGTTTACACTTAATGGTGTGCCTTGGGAGTCTCCAGTAATAATCTGAGTCTAACTCCTAAACAACAATTATAAATAATATACTATAAATAATAATATACTATAAATAATTCTAATTGATTAAATTAGAATTAACACACCTTTACTTAACAACTTAAAGAAACAGGGTTTAACAGACTAAAATTGAATAAAATCAATTAACAAAATACACAGAAATAAATTAAATTCATCTATCTGGCATTTACATGGCCACCATTTATCCCACCCCAGAGTGCGCACTGCTCTGGATCTCAGTGTTCCAGACACTTGCGTGGGCGCACTTGAAGATCTGAGGCTGGAGTGGAGACAGCACTGGGCAGGTTCTGTGTGTGTTAGTTCAAGCAGCAACAACTGCAAATTCCCTCTGCTGCGGGAGCTGGACCCACAAAATGCCAGCAGCTCTGGTTCCCTGGGCAGATCACTTTGCCTCTCTTTGGACCCTGAATCAGTTTGTCTTCTGTGCTCTGTCCCAGGCAGCACTTTCCCAAACAGCCACAGTTACTCACAGTACCTTCTATGCAGGCACAGTACTGTCTCAGTCACAGGCACAGCCAGGGTGTCTCCCCTTCAGGGACAAGCCCCAACAGCCTCTGAAACAGCCTGCTAGATCAAAGCCCCAGCAGACTCTCAGCAGCAGGCTCTATCTTCCAGCAGCAGATCCTGGACTGGAAAAGGCTCCACACCAGCAAGCTGGCTGCTCTCTCCAGATTAGTGGCCCCCGACTCTCTCCTTGGACTGCCTCAAAGAAAGCAACAGTTGCCCTCCTTTTTCCCAAGGCATCATGGGAATTGTAGTCTCTAGGGCTAGATTGCAGCACCAAGGATACTCCCAGTAAAAGTCAGAGGCTCCTGTAATTAAGGGAGCCTACATAACTGATAAGCCTAGGCTTATTAGTTAATCTCGTTGACTACTAGCATTCCCCCCTCCTTGTTGCCTCTGTGTCAAAGGCAGCAAGGGTGGGGGAAGGAGCCAGTGCTGGGGGGAGCCATCTTAAAAGCCGGTTCCTCCCAGCACCAGCTCCATGGTGCCACCTCCCGCCTAGGGTTGCCAGGTGTCCAGTATTATACTGGACAGTCCGGTATTTGCGCGCTCTGTCCGGTAAAAAAAATCAGAAAATACCAGACATGTGCAATGTCCGGTATTTTCTGATTTTTCCAGCTGCGCACTGGATGGAAGCCTGGCGTGGACGGGGGAGTGGCTGGGAGTCAGTTGAGTGTGAGGAGGAGGGGAAGCCTCCTCCTTGCTCATGCGTCGCTGGGAGCCTTCGCGGGACAGGCAGCAAGTGCCCAGGTCAGTCTAGCTCCCCGCCGGCCAATTTGCTCATCCCCCGCTTTCCCTCCTGATCTTCCCCGGCCAGGGCCCTGCATCCCCCCCACCCCAGCTCTGCTTCCCGCCAGCCCGTTCCTCTTCCTGATTTCCCCCGGCCAGCGGTGCTGCACCCCACCCCCACCAGCTCTGCTTCCCATCCTCCCCTTTCTCTCGGCCACGCTCAGGGCCCCCGATTCCCCCCAGCTGTGCTTCCCGCCCCCCCTTACACCCGGCCAGCCCCCCCATCTCCTCCAGCCAGCCCCGTTGCCCCCCCTTAGCTGTTTCCAGGCCCCCCCCTTCCCAGCCAGCACCGCTCCCTTCCTGGCCGGGTCCCCCCTCCATCCCCATGAAGCATGTCTGTGTTTTTTTTTTTTTGTTTTTGTTTTTTTTTGTTTTTTTAATGACTACCTGGTATCCCCTAGTAGTGATCCAGGTTCTTGGAGTGTTTTTTTGTTTTTGTTTTTGTTTTTGTTTTTGTTTTTTAAGCTCAACAACTTTGCCCCCCCCCCTTTTTTTTCCTTCAACAAAATTTTTTCCCAGTGTTTGTGTGTGTGTGTGGGGACGGGGGGTGTTAAGTATTTTTGTTTCAGCCATCTGGCAACCCTACTCCCCCCTGACCTCTGCACTGCTGCCTCTGTCAGATACAGAGGCAGAAAGGGAGGGAAATGTGAGTAGTCGATTAGACTAACTGATAAGACTAGGCAGATACAGAGGCAGCAGCAGTGAGTAGCAGGGGGCTCCCTGGGAGTCGGGCTGGAGTGCACTGGCTGCAAGCCCCACTCCCAGGGACTATAGAATAGTCAACTAAACTCTTAAGAATTCATGTGTTTAGTTGACCATTCTATTCCCACGATCTAATATCCCTAATCTGCACTGATTAGGCCTCAACTGAAGTATTGTGTCCAGTTCTGGGCACCAAATTTCAAGAAAGGTGTGGAAAAATTGGAGAAGGTGCAGAGAACAGCAACAAAAATGATTTAAGATCTAGGAAATATGACTTATGAGGGAAGACTGAAAAAACGGGGTTTGTTGAGTCTGGAAAAGAGAGCACTGAAATGGGACAGAACAGCTTTCAGCTACCAAAAAGGATGTTACAAGGAGGAGGGAGAAAACTTATCCTTAACCACTGATGATAGGACAAGTTGCAATTAGCTTAAATTGCAGCAAGGGAGGTTTAGGTTGGACATTAGGACAAACTTCCTAAGTGTCATTAAGCACTGGAATAAATTGCCCAGGGAGGTTGTGGAATCTCCATCACTGAAGATATGTAAGAGCAGATTAGAGAAACATCTGTCAGGGATGATTTAGGTAGTGCTTGGTCCTGCTGTGAGTGCAGGGGACAGCATTTGATGACCTCTCGAGGTCCCTTCCAGTTCTTGTATGATTCTGCAATTCAGAGGGTGCTAGATCTTTGCGTAACTAGAGGTGCTAATTTGCGTTTATTTCCCCCTTGGTATTTCCTCGAAACACACTTTGTCTGTGTGATATACAGTGTAAAACAGTCTGTTGATGCTCATAACACTTCCCAAAGTTTACATTGGCCACATCTCCCTTTGAGAGAGTTATGCACAATCTCACCATACTCCATATACTTTGCCAAAGAGACTTAAACTTAACTCAGTAGGATTTTGTATAATTCAGTAGGGCTTATCCAGGAAATTGGCACACTTGCATAAAAGAGGCTTCACAACATTGAGTTCTGTAGGAAAACTGTGCAGTTCACTCACCAGAGTACTGGCCAGTGTTCCCTGTTGGCTGAACGCTTAGGTGGCCACCCAGGAAAGATTCCAGTGCTGCCCAGCTGATTAGCACAGCACCCACAGCTGGTAGCATGTATTTATAGTGGTGGTGCACATCCACACATATTCCTCGGTGCGCAAAACAAAATTTATTCTGCACATGGATGGAAAAATTGGAGGGCACATTGGTAGTGATCTGTAAATGTGTTGGAAATAGTGCGTAATATATTTAGCCCACACAAATCCTCTAGCAGGTCTTTTAATAAAGAGCACCTATTGCATGGGATTATGAACAAGAGTAGAGTTAATTTCAGTGTGTGGAGAAAGCAGTAAGGACTGGGGTCATAGGAGACTCCAAAAATGCTTGCACATGTTGCCCAGTGAACGTGTGATGATGTCCCATGCACATTCTGAGTGATTGGCATGACACACTGGGCAGAATCTGGAATTTGGTTCATGTTACTCATTGGGTTTTATGACTCGTAGGGTGCAGAATGTGATTGATTGATTGATTGGCAAGGCATCCAGGCAAAATTTAAAATGTTCTACATGTCACCCAGTGGGTTTTCTGACTCATCAGACGTGCTGATTGATTGGCAGAGCACACAGGCAGAGACAAGAATTTCTCTTTGAAGTCCCTTCTGGCAAGTGTTGCAGGCGTTCCATTGTGCAAACAAGCAGAAGGACCTTTTGGTTTTGCTGCTGCTTCTTTTTGAGGCGCTAACAGAGTCCCTGTTTCAGGTCTTTAGAAAGGATTGTTGCTTGCTGACAGTAAGGAAAAGTTTTTGTTGTGTTGTGTTCCCTAGTGAGATAGGAATGTGCACTGTGACATAAGAGCAGGCTCGTTTCTTGCCATTCTGCTTTTTTCTGTCATGTGGTTCTCCTGTGTCCTCTCTTATAGAAGCAAAAATTACGATGTACAGACTTGAGACAAGCTGAAACATAAAACATGCAGGCTAGTAGCTGGATTGTCTGTAGCACTGGTGATGTCTTCTCTCCCCTTGCCAATGGCATACTACATTAAATAAGAGAGAGAGATCAGGATAAATAGGGTATGGCTACACTACGGGACAAGGTCAAATTAAGATTCGCAGTTTCAGCTACACTAATTGTGTAGCTGAAGTTGAAGTTCCTTAACTCGACTTTTAGTGCTGTCCATACTGCAGGAAGTCGAAGGGAAAACAGTCTTCCTTCAACTTCCCTTACTCCTCATGGAAGCAGGACTACCTGCTCCAATGGAGTGCCCCTCTCAGTTCGAATTAGCGTGTCTTCGCTACGCCCGCTGTTTTGAACCCTAGAAGGTTGACAAATTGAAGAAAAATTGAAGACGTTCTTTTCACATGGCGATAGTGGAATAGTGAAAGCAACTATATGACTACATTTGGATCTTAAGGTCACTTATCCAGTTCCGAGCAGAGGGGGTAGTTGGGCAAAT